>NC_049169.1:95820265-96135455 GCF_009769625.2 Cygnus olor
ATTAGGACACAATGACCAAGTGATATAACAGAACTCAGAGAGTCAGAACAACATAAGCAACTAGGCATGTAACCAAAAACAAACAGCCATCTTTCATAATCTCTGTAATCACCTCTCTTTGTCTCACGCACATCCACACGTATACCCATGTACAGTAACAGGAATACGTAAGTTGTTGTCCCTTGTTAAATGTTTTCAGCCCAGATGTCTTCCTGGTTAATGAATACACATACTAAGAACAACAAGAATACAAGCTCTAAGAAAAAGCCCTTGGAAAACTTCAGACGGAAGACTTTGGATGTAGTTATGTGAAGACATTCACAGAAGGGAGAAGAAGAACAAAGTCTGAGGAAAATATACAAGATTAAACCATTATCACTTCACATGCAGTGGACTTTGACTTGAACAAGGATTCCAAAAATAAACACAACTAACATTTAAATCACAAGCTCTATTTTCAGTGACACCCTTTCTCACGTGAATGTATGTACACTCAAAAACAAAACCCCAGCAGCTAACATCCACAGCTTTGAGAAATTTTGATCCCAAGGATCGAGCTAACATCCAAACTTTCCATTGTGTCCACAGGCTTCTACGATTACGTTCTTAAATAAAAGCACAAATGAAACGAAACTAAAACCTAAGAGAGAGAAACCAACTGAAATCAGCTGAAATGAGCATATGGAAGGTATGATGTAGACATCTGGAAAACCAGAAAACATCACCTCTGGTAAATCTCGTTTTGTATGTCTCCCCACTTTCAATCTGCATTCCTGTTCCTTGTGCATACTTCCACATAAATGTATAGCTCCTCTGCAGTGTTGCCAGTAGTTACACCCAATACTTACAGGTAAGCCTGCAACTCTCTTCCTCTACAGAGGTAAAAGAGAATGGAGGGAAATCAATAGCATGAAGGAAGTATGAAGTATGAAAACAATTCTGCACTTTCTCACCCGCAGTTGGTTATATCTTAGGAACAGTTGCATTAAAATACAAGTTGTTGTTGAGGTTTGATTTAGAAATCCCTGTCAGTTTTGACATTCAGGTGAAAGTATTACTGCTGGCTCCAGAACAATTTGCATATCTTATCACTAAATAAAATGTCTGAGGTGTATACCAATCTGATGAAATTATAAACAAGAGTCCACATAAGCACACGTCTTCCTGTTTGATTTCTGTCCTCTTCACTAATCTATAATAAATTATATGATCATCTCATTCTAGCCAGAGGTTTAACTGTGCATGTAAAAAGGAAAATGATAGCAGCCTATTCTTTTTCACACTTTACAGCTGAGAACCTGACAAAATTGTGGATTTGGTGAACAAGCAGAAAAGCTTATTTTGTTACCATCTACCCCTCTTTATAAGCCACACAACTGGTAGAAAATCCCATGTATTTATGTATCTTTAAAAAGTCTCCCACACTCAACATAAACAAGTAAATAAATACAATAAACTACACCTTTTTTTACTGCAATGACTAATATACATGCTTAACTTTATGTCCTGCAATTAATCTCATCTACTTCAACAGGATTACTCATAATGCTGTGAGTGAAATACATGTGTAAATCCTTGCAGAATCATGGCCTGAATTGCCAACAGCGTTACATGGAACAATTAAATGCCCAGGCCTAGAATGGCTCTTCAGAAAGATTAGAAGAAATCTTTAGGCATAAGAGGTAACAAAATCTACTCCAGGGAGAAACTATGAGAAGAACAGTGTTCAGGGAATTGTCTTCCCTTGGGAAATTCACCCGTCACCACATTCTTCCAGTAACATTACATTTACCTTCTTCATCTACCAGTTATCACCTTCGCTCACCACTCTTTTCTCACTCATCAAAAACCTTTCTCCTTCTCCGCACATCCTCCTGCAGCTGCTTTGTGCCAAAGCAGACAGGAGATACATCTCACTTCTTTTTATTCTTTTGTGCAGTAAAACAGGATGAGAGCACACTCTGGCCCTTATATTGACTACCTTAGTAACAAAACAGTTCACATGCTAATTAACTGAGCTGGGTGCACAATTGAACAATGTCACCAACTTCGCTTCTTAACCTGCTACTGAATCATTCACATGCTAGTCTCTTAACCCTCTCACTGAAGATTATTTGTTCAGTATACCCTATGGACAATCCTTAATCTGTATTTTCTTTACGTGAGTTCATTACAAGAAGCTGCTGATCAAAATGTATACAAATTGAATATCCAAACTGTCTAGTTCCACCTCCTGATGAGTAGCTGACCACCTGGCTTCCTATGTAAACACTCACAAATGCTATATCAAAATTTTTCTCTGTACATTATTTAGTGTTTGACTAAAATCCATGGCTTCTACAAACACTTCTGCTTGACAAAGTCAATTCCTTAAAAGTTCAAATGACTATTTGTCACTAACATTTCACCTCTACTAATGAACTGCAAAAATGAATGATAGAAAATGCAAAGCTGTATTATGCTTAGCAGTTAACATTTTAATAAGGAGGAGATTAGCAATTTTTAATACCTCCAGTGCTTTGTTATATACAGTAGCACAATAACTGAATATTTTAATTGCTAATTATTTAGACTTCATTCAGTTCTCACTCAGGCAAAACTCCCATTGAGGGACTCTTGCCTGAGAAAAGAGCTACAGGATTTGTCTTACTGTAATTTGAAAAAAAACACTTTATATATCATAAAAACTATCAAGTTATAGTGAGACAAAAATCATTAAATCCTTAGCAATATTAAACCCCACTGAAAGTCCCACTGACTCCTAACGCCAATGTTTTTATATTAAGTAAAATAGATAATTGCAGTTTACCAGTTGTAACTTACCTGCATAATTTAGGCCCAGATATGCTGGTGCTCTTAAAGAGATCTAATAATGTTTTGAGTCTTCCTATCGTACCCCTGCTTTTCTCCTGTGGGAAATCTCAGTTCAAATGTGATAGGGAAATAGCATTTCCAAACAATTACGGTATCAACACCTGTAGAAACCCAAAAAGTAGCATTTGATTTTACCTTTTGACTTCGGACTCCAAAAGGGTTAAGAGCAGCTCTCAACACTTCTTTTTTATGCTGCTGTAAAGAAAAAAAAAAAGAAATAAATTTTAAAAAATGCTTATGTTTACAGATTTGCACACACAATACCTTCAGTTTTCATAACAGTCAAATAACTAGGAGTTCAGTGGGGGAAGTGGGTGGAATGCTGTATATATATAAACATATAACTATCTGAAGGAAGAACAAAAAAGTCCTACACATTAACGTTTAGCACACAGGTGACAAACAAATAAGCTAATTGTACTAGTATCCAACATGTCACGTTATGGGTGAACTTCAGAGAGAAAAGTTACACAACTGAACACCAATTTAGCAGAGAGTGATTCATACGACTTCATGCTTTAAAAAAAAATTTAAAAATCTCATTTTTTCCATTAAGTGTAGTTTCATTCCTGCTAGGGATAAAAACAAATGGGTGTCACAACTGAAGTTTCACCAGTTATGTTTGCCATTCAAATGCATTTGTGGGAAAAGTTACAGGTAAATACTCTAACAGTTCAAGAGTTTAAAGAGGTTCTTTTATTCTCCTTAAATGAAGAATTGTGTATAATGTCTTTGCATCTGTCAGCTATAAATGGCTTTAATGACTAGAATGCTCAGAAAATCTCTCTATAGGCTGCTTTTTGAAAAAAGAATTAAAAGCAGACTTAGAACCATATAACACTAATTAACAAAATGTTCAGAACTGGCTGCCAAACAGTTGAGGATGGAGTATTTTGAAGTCAGAAATGAGACTTGGGCACTCCACTTCCACCAATTCAGAGTATGGTTTAGGGCCCTAATTGGCGTAACTTCCAGTTCCTGTTATGAGAGGTTCACTCAGGTTACAGCTCCCAAACCCACTTCAGCAGGGCTTCTTGCTTCCTCACGGGAGTTGCAAGATCTTTTCATTGCTCCCAAGTGCTGACCTTCCACCTGGGAACCCACGTCCAAATCTAATAACCAGCTCAAGTACGGCAGGAATGGGCTAACCAAGCCTACTGGTATTCTGTAATCCTTTGCTGGTGAGGGGTTTTCAAAGCTACCCACAAAGGCATTTTAATCACTGAGATTTTGACCCCCTTGCCATACTGCAGAACTGATTCAGTGGCACTTATTTGTCATAGACTTGTTTCTCCAAAGCTCATATGATTTGCTGTCTGTTAATCTGTTAATGGACCTGTGATCTCTTACCTGCTAAAAGTAATTTGCTAACAGAAAAGAACTGAAAGAACTACTTTTCGGAGCAACTTTGCTTATTTGGAAAGAAAGGACACAAAGCATTGTTTTCTGAGGTTAAAGAAGACATAATGACAGCAGGCCTTCTGGCTCATCGTTCCCAAGCCTGACTTCCCACCAGATCCTTGCTACTACAGGTACTACTACAGGTGCTACTACAGGTGCTACTGTTTCCACCTCGGTGACACACTCACAACTTCATTTCATACCTGCAGCCTTCCCTTAGTTTTCTGGGTGCTTCCAACCTCTGATCGTCACCAGCAAACCATGCCCCAGGTTCTCCATCTGGGGAAATTTCTCTGGCCTACGTGGGTCAGCTCTGAGTGCACAGAGCACACAGTCTGTTAGATGGTGGCTTCCACCGCTTTCAGGGAAGGAGGTTTATTTTGCTGGAACTAAGGCCATGCAGCATGTGCTTTAGCTTTCATAAGGTCTGCTGTTGCCTGAATAGACACGCCGGGCGGCAGCTGGTAGCACTTTCCAACATTACACAACCAGGTTCTCGAACAGTCTGTCAGTTCTGCGCCGACAATGAATAAAGCAAACCAGGAGGCCTAAAATATTGAGTAACGAGGATCAGGTTTTGACCTTTAGATGCTGGTAGATGTATTGCACGAGGGTATGTTTGATTTGAGCGATACTAGTAGGTATGAAACTGTGCTGTTTGCCTAATGTCTAACTCATCTAACAATTGAAGCTCTCTGCACTGGCTGACAAACTACGTGCTGCAGTGAGAGATGGCTTGAATGCCTCTAGAGTGTACTGGGGGAGCGCAGGAAGACAGGGCGATGCTGGGGAATCGGAAGAGATGAAAAGCAGGAAAAAGTACAGGAAAAATCGATCACAAGGTGAAATAAATCTTTTCTGGTTTAACGTCACTGAGCAGTTGGACCTGTGGTGGTGCTCAGGCATTATCTCCTCAAGCTCTGCAAAGTCAAAAGTTTCAGTTTCTCTTCTCTGGTCTACTGGCATTTGAAATTTTGTACACCTACCCATGTCATACATAGCTATCTTTCTGTCAGTTACCATTCTTGCCAGAAAGTACTATACAAAGGTCTGTGTCATTATAACTGCTACGTTTCTTTATTTTCACTACCATTAATTTATCCTTTCCAAACTTTTGAATGCCAGAGTTTAATTAGTGATAACATTTCTGCCACATAGTTTTTAAAAACTATTTTTATATGGAATTTAAATTAATCAAGCCTTATATTTGAGATGGTCATTTGTAGGACCAAGACTGTTAACAGAGCTTATCATATCTAAAATTACAGGCCATTCATTTTGTTTTAAATTCCACCCTCTGTGTTTACATTTAATGGTTTCACTTGGATCAACAGCTTATTGGTGACTCAAATTATATCAAATAATATGCTCAAAATCTGATGCAGCTGTATGACATCATGAAAAACTATGCACACAACTCAGGAAATTCACTTCGGGTCAACTTGAAAGTTAAGCCCCATGAACTAAGCAAAAGTGAATACTTTGCAGCGTTGGCTCAAAACAGCCTTACTGACTTCAACGTCACAAAATACACAATCCTCACAGAGACTTGAGGTAGATCACAGTAATTTTCCAGAAAAAATGTTGTGTTTTTTCAATGATGAAGTCAATTAGTTAAAATACTTCGCTGTTTTTTAAAATGTCTAATCAAATCAAGATCTACCACAAAGATAAGAAATACAGAAATGGACAATTTAAATGGTGCTAAATTAAAAATGCCTCTTCTGCTATGCCAGTTGATTATACAGTAGCAACAGCATACAAATGCTAACAGGAAAGAACTATATATACTTGTTCACTTCTTTATGTTAATAACTTATAAGCTGCATGGCCTTTTGACTTTTGCTACGAATGAAAAAAATCCTATTCAGTGAACTATCGTCAGATTAAGTGAAACCAAGGTAAGTACATTCCATATAAGAATATGTAAAGAATGTGCAAATTTTATTTACTTTTCTCTCAATTTATAGAACCTTTTCCAAGAGGGAGAAAATATTATAGGATGACAACTGTGAGGATCTTCTCTTTTTAAGACTCTATATCCAAAGAGTGAATTTCAAAGAATAAGATAAATTATTTTAGCATTACTCCAGTTCAGTTCCTCCAAAATACAATCATCATACATGCAAACTAAACTCCTGTAGCAAGTGGATGAAAGGAATCACTGTTGATTAATGCTAAGAATATAGCAGCCAAAAGGATTTCAGACAATGATTCATGGTAAGACTACCGGTAAATTCCTTGGTCTCTTGAGGTTCAGTCAACCTGGCATGAGCATTGTGTAAAGTATGTCCTTAGCAAAATGGACAGTGCATCACAGCAATGCACTTTTAAAAACAAAACAAAAAAACTCAAGTGTGAATGTAATGCTTATGAAAAAGGCTAATGTGGCAAGCTTAAAGGTTGAAATCTCTCCTCTCATTTCCAGGACACAACTTTGAGTAGAACGAATTTACTCACATAGGTTCACCACTGCCCCTCTGCCTTGAACTGCGGGATCATGTTGAGTGGTCACATATTGTGACTGGTTCGACCTCTTCCATTGGACGTACAACAACAGACCAATTACTACTGACTGTAGTAACATTTTTCATGATACTGACTTCTGTCCACTGAGAACTGGACTTGAGAGTCAAGCTTGTCTGTCTGGGGGGAAAAATAAATCAAATGACTAGCTTTAAATTTCTAACATAAGGACAGATTTTAGAGAATTTCTACATGAAGACTGCCAAAAACAGACTACTGACCTGACCTGTGAGTGTAAGATAACAAACTGGATATGAATTGGCTTTTTGGCAGGAAAGGTTTTTAAAGAAACAATACTCGGTGTTACAGCACTATTCTTAATGCAGGATAAAATCTTTTAGAAAACAACTTACATTCTCTGTGCACTTCCAAATTCTACTTGAAGAGGACTATTTGCCCACATTTATCTATACGGAAGACTTGGATTAATAACCCTCTAGGATAAAAACAAAATGACCTTTCAGGCAAAAGTCATGCTATGGAGAAAAGGAAGTAGGGGAGCTTCTGTAACACTATCTACCAGCTTAACTTCCTCTTAACTTTATGTACTGTCTTTATTGAAACAGAAAATGTTGCCTGGAACACAAGAGGCAGAATTTTTAATATTAGAGGTACTAGTAACTAGCATGTATAATTCTTCAGAAGGAAATACCAATGCAGACAGTGAATTAAAACATGCCATGGTAACAGATGAAGACTTCAACTGTCAACAAAATCAGGCTATTAATTCTCACATAAACAGTCTTTTTAAATCTTTGATTTTTAATATACAGTCCAAAGATCACTCTCACATTTCAGCAGCTTTTGTCTTTTAATGCCAATCATTTCAACTGACTTTTCTCAGTACCCTGTGCTTTCTCTCACCCTTGGAAAAGGTGAGTGAAAATATCAAATGTTATCTTACTCTGCCAAGACCAAAGGAACAGTTCAAATACTAAAAAAATTAGGCAATGACTTTGCTTAAGGTGGGGAGGGAATGATCAACAGTGGGGTGGATCCCTACCTCTCAGCAGAAAAAAAAAAAAAAAAAAAAAAGACAAACCCAAATCTCTACTTATTCTCTTTTTCAATCTATGCCTGGTCTAGCTTATGTAAACAGTAACTGAAAATTACTGGGTGGAAAACATAGAATAATTTTGCTGCTAATCAAGTGCCTTTTGTTTTTTGTTTTTCCTTCAAGAAACAGATACTAAGATTCAAGAGCAACCTGGCAAGTTCTTTCCCTGTTCATTACCACTGAGAGTAAAGATGCCCTGACTGATCTGTTCAGACTGAACTACCAGCTACCACAGAGTACAGTCTCACAATGAACAACTCTAAATATATTTGTGAGAGAAACACTGCTGCTGGCCTCTCTGTACCTACTCAAATGACAAAAGATTTCAGACTTCAGAGCCATCACCTTTCACCAAAATGTAACTAACTCACTTATAAGAAAACAGAAATATTATGTGCCTGGTGGCTTATTTTTTCCTTCAAATTTCTGTTCTATTTCTGAAAGAGGACAAGGCTGAAACTTTTCCTTGACTGAGATGTCGCCTCGTAACAGAATCCTCTATCCCTAGCCACTGGCATCAGAAAGTAAGAATCAAAGGTACTGCTTTTGTCCAAAAAAAAAAAAAAATATCACCTTTAAAAATTAATTTCCTCAAAGCACTGGAAATTAGTTTGGGGGAAAGCATAAGGGAAGAGAGAAAGATGACAATTCTCCATTCTCTCCAGAGACCATGTGTCCCCACAGATTTTGGTTACTGTGCAACACTTAACTCCTTGATGGTTATTTTCTCATCTCCTCCTTGGCAGAAACTTCTTCAAATTTAAAAATCAGAACATAAGCCAAGAATATAAAAATAAATAAATAAAGCTCAACATCTATAAAAAGTACACAGACTAGCCTGCTTAATTATTAACAGGTAAACACAACAAATTCTGAATTATTTACTTAATCTTTTTCAGCTACAAACCTCAGACTTTTAGAGCATGAAACACATGCTTTATTTTAGGACACAAAGCAGATATTTTATAACGCTGTGTGGACTTTTTTTTTTTCAGAGGTGGGGTTGTTTTGAAGAATACACACTTCTTATTAACCCCAAAATACCTTCCTCTCACTGAACCCTGCTGGAATTTTAAATACAGAAATAAAAGTTTTAGTACAAAGATCCTGTATTCACGTGTTCACCAGTGAATGAGCTGGCTTGTTTCTGACTTGCAGCTGAGTGAAAACGAGATTCCTGTGAGGCATACGCAACCTCTCCTGTTTCCGTAAATCTGCTAGAAAGGAGCTGGGTTAAGAGAAGCTGGTGAAGGTTCCAGCCAGAAGTGCTACAAAGAAGGATAAAATAGTCTCAGGCACAAGCCCATTTTCTTTACTCAGTAAAGCTACCCTGCTGAAGTAAACCCTGCCTACCCCTCAAATGAAGTCAATGCCACGGGTCCCCGATGATCCTACAAGCAACTGGTCTAGGCCCAACCATCTTTACGTTCCTTCTTCCTATGTATAATTAGCCCTAAGGCAGTGCTGATCTGGTGCAGTCACTTTTCTGGTGTTGTGTTGAAAATGGAGGAAGTTCCAAGCTCCTTCCTGGAGGTGTGATGAAGCAGTGACAGCCCTGCACATGACAAAGTTGGCGCATACCCTTTAAAGTCTTCAGCAATCAGCAGTGTAGAACAACGCTATCTCCATCTCAGTAACCTCAGGTTGAGAACCATGCAGTCACTGCCATCCAGAAAAATGCAAAATCATTATCATTAAGAAACATGGTAGTGAATCTCAGACAATTTTTCTTAACCAGCCTTTCTTTGAAAACAATTTCATAATATTGCTTTTGAAGCCCTGGATTAGTAAAGGTATATGCAAATATACTGAAGCTGTGTATGTGAATGATGCCACCAAAAATCTATTCCAAAGCTTTCACACATGAGCAGAAGTCTCTACAAGAATTTTAGGATAATATCTGAGAAGGTGTTAACAGACTACTATTCCCTCATCTTTTCTACAAATTTGTACAAATGTGAGATATTACATCATCTACTCTTAATTGCTATAATGGTCCAACATAATTTGTTTTCCCTGCTTTTAGATATTAATAATCTTGTCAATATTTATGTACCATACTTTGCTCAGCCTTCTAAAACCTTCCAAAGGTGCAATTCAGGAGATGAGACAGTTAAACACAGAGCTGGCTTAGCCTCTAATTTAGGTGGCCTACTTACATTAGCAACATTTTATTAGCACGTTATGCTTTATGTTTAATATTTAGTACATTGTATGAAAATGGTTTACTGTGTACTGCTCACATAAATGACTTACAAATTCCGTTTGATACATAAGGAAAAATGTATAAGTAATACATGTATTTCTAAATATACCTAACACTGTAGAAAATAGGGATAAACAGAAGATGTAGAGAAAACACAAAAATGTATCTAATAATGGAGTTAAAAGCTAGGTTATAACGTGTAGACCAAACAGGCAGAATTGGGGATATATGCACAAAGCCCATCCCTCTTTTAACTTTTCATTTCAAAGCTTCCTCTGGAGGCCTTAGAAGCTCTCCAGCTGAAGGAAAAGATGACTTTCTTGCTGAAGTCTCACAAAGGAGGCAATTGTAATGAAACACACAGGAAATCTCCCGAAATCTTTCATATTTTACCAGACCCAGAAAGACGAAGTAGGATCTTTGCTAGAATTTATGCGCACTTTTGGGACCTTTTTCACGAGGCATGTAGATTCACTATGTCCTCGTGAATTATGCAGCCCCTTTCCAGTGTGTTCTTAAGCAATGTTAGCTGGAAGCGCCAGTGAAAGATGCCCTGTGAGTGAGCAATAGGTTGTTCCAAACGACAATAACTCAGCCAAAGCAGATTTAAGTTTTCCTGGAACAGCTGGAGAGCAGTTCTGAGTAAGGCATCCAGTTATCTAGCTACGGCGATATCTATTTAGGAGGTACTGATATTCAGGAATTATCACCGAAAAGGAGTTTTTGTTTGTCTTTACCTCATAGTTATGAGGAAAAGTACACTGGTTTTCATTCTCCTCCTATTTAAAAAGTGAATCAAAGATACACCAACAGGCATTTGTAAGGACCATATAAGGGAAAATTCCTCAGGTTCTTCTGAATTAAGCCTACATGAAAGGACCCATAAGCAGTCCCAGAACAATTCTTACTACCTTGGAAGTGCATGAAGAATGGATTTAGTCTAACGGCTTCAGCTAGGTTCTTCTTAAATTTCTAAGTATTGGTAGCTAAGACAGATGCTAAGGCTTTAGCAAATACCAGACTTGTTTTCTGTGAAAGTATCTGATCGCAGAAAAAGCATTTTCTTCTACTGGTGAAGTATTTTCGGTATTATTACGAAAGAACCTTTATTGGCATCCCTGCCAAAATATCAGTTCCAAAGCTTTTCTCACTTTCTTCAGCTGATGTTTTGTCAAGTAACATTCAAAATCATTTTTATTTTGAAAAACAAAAACAAAACTGATCCTATTTCACATTCTTTTTATTCCTGTACTTTTGTGAATTGTTAATAGTTATTCCAATACATGTATAACACTTACATCCTAAAATGACTCACAATACAAAATTTCAGTTCGCATTTCCTCTATGAAAAAAAAATATCTTTGAAAATGTATCTTTGCTCAGTTAGATTCAGTAGGGGACATTAAAAATTCTGTATTTGCCATGTTGCAATGACTTCTGGACAGAAAACAGTTCCTTCAGGCTGCAGTAGGTTCTTCTAGTCTAAATATAAGGGGAATTATAAGTACATACTTGCAACAGTACTAAATATACCACAATGTATCACAATACAGCTACAATCCCGATTATCACCTTTTCCTTTATTTTTTCTTATCATTTCTTTCATTACAGATACAGTATTTATTTTTTATAATGATTAATATGCAAAAATTGGTTCATAGAAACCAAGTAACAAGAATGGGTCTAATTAAAAATTGATATTATTACAAAAATAACCATTAGATTAATCAATATGAAGACTGAGATATTCAGATCAGTAGGATTTTTTTAGTTCTAACATTCATCCTGCTTTAAGGACATCAGGACAGTTGATTTAGTGAAAATCTTAGCTGAGATACATCAACACACAGTATTCAGATTAAAATCATGTTGGGGGCTATATTGCAAGCTAGTAGATATCTCCATTATGAGAATGCCTCATATTTTATAGAATAAATATAATGTTTGTATAGATTAAGGTCTGACGGAAACAATTCAAGAGGGATTGTACACTTTCAGCTGAAGATACACCCGCAAAAGTGAATGGATAGTTTGGGATTAAACTAATATTTGCTGTAATCTTACCCAAATCAATGAGATTCAAAAATCAATTCAACTCATTCCTATTAAAGAATTATGTTTATTATGCTGTAGAGTTTTCAAATTATGAACACTTTAGTACAAATACTTTATGCAGTAAAATCTGTTTCTTCAAGTTGCTATCCCTCAAAGCATGTGATCCATTTGATACTATTATTTTGTTACATATACATATATGACCTACATATATGACTTCTATCTACATTTTCCTTAAACATACACAAAATGACCTCCACGTTTTTCTCCATTTAGTACAGGTCAATGGATTATTCATGTTTTTGTCCTCTTATGAGGCCAAAATGAGACTAGACAAAGTTTCTGAAATACATTGTATTATAAAAAGCTGTTTTTCAGGTAATAAATTATTTATTTTACAGTAGAGTTTAGAGATTCCAGTGAGACCAATGTACCAGGCATTGCAGTGACACAGACTGTGAGATAGTTGTCACTTGAAAGAACTCTTCAGACAAGACAAGCAAGAAGTAGAAGTGCAAGAACTACTTTTTCAGATGCATTGAGACACACAGACTGGAGTTACTTTCTTGAGGTTACACGGGAAATCAGTGACAGAGTGCTGAACTTTTATCACAAGTTACACCCCACTGCTTTAACAACAAAGCCTTCCTTCCTATCTATTAATTACTATAAAAGCCACAACAAAAATCCCAGTATTACATCTGCCCCATTAACTCAGCATTTCCAAACATCATACCACTTTGCATTTGCATAACTCTAGCATGAAGAAATTCAAAGTACTATATACTCTGAATGAAGCAAAAACAAACAGAATTAGATTGTTCTTACTTTGGAAGCAGTAAAACAAACAAATGAAAAACAAAAACAAAAAAAAAAACAGAAGGATTAAGGGTAAATTCATCTCACCTAACCTTGGCCATCTAAAAGACACTGTTTAGGTTGTTTCTTCTGACACTGGAACGAGGTGAGCATCTCGAGAGTGAGATTCCTTCTCTTCTCAGATACATGGCTAAGTAAATCACCAGAGAAGCCTCTCCCTTTCCTTTATCAATAAAGACAGCCCAGGTGCCATGACTAAGTGCCTGATGTTTAGATGAATGAGCTAAAAATTCCTATCCTAGCAAAAAGTAGATCTCCCCAAAGTTCCCTTGATATCTTTCCTAAGAGGCAAAACTCTGGCAGGCCAAGGTCTGTATGTGTTAGTGCACATATGCGAGAAGTTAGGTGCATACTGCTAGATCGATTAATGTACTGACAAAAATCAGACCAAAAAACAGAACTCATTGCTTCTTAGCATCTGCATAGCCCAAATGTTGACCACCATTTCTTGAGTTACTGACAATGGGAACAAATGGCAGTAAATCCCTAGGTCTAGCTGAGACTGGTGCAGCACTTAGCCCATAGTGCTAACCAGCAGAACCCCAGCAGGAATACTCAGGATGCTGACACAACATAAATAATGGTTATAAATAAAACTCACATCAAAATGAGATTTCTCAAAGAAAGGTGATGAAAGTCTGCTACCAGACTTTGATCAAAAGTCCTGCTATTCAGAGAGGAAATACTTCTGAATCCCAGTGAAAATGAATCTGGTTGTGACTGACATAACCTTTAAAGAACAGAAATGCTTATATCATTGTCTCTGTAAATCCAAAGATTAGATTTGGGGTCCAAAAATGCTTGACTTTTCCATGCCATCTTGCACACTTCTAATCTGGCACTAAACTACATGATAGGATTTTGAAGCTCTAAACTAAATGTGAAGTAGTATTTCAAGTAGCTCTTCCAAAATGAAAGCTGGCTAACATAAAATTCAAATGATGCCTCTTCCAACATTAGAACGGACAACAGGCATGAAAACTGCAGTACCTCCAACAAGAGAATGATTTAGACTAACAGCTTCCATTCTGTGCATGCAAAGCTAAGAAATGTATTTCAGTATTTTTGCCAAATAAAACACGGAAAAGAGTTCTCTCAAAAAATCACAGGATTGTGATGGAGTTGCATGAAAAAACACCCGCACTTTCACTTGATCACCTTCCGAGCCATGAAGGGTATGAGAAAGCTACAGGACCTTGAGAATTAGATTTTGCAAATTGAAAGTTCTCCTCTTTGGATACTGCCCCAAAGCCCCCATTGGGTGCATATAAAAGCACTGAAGTCTTCGGTTTAAGCAAAGCACTGTTGTGTGGTGAGCTATCCTGAATCTCGCATACTTTTCACAAGTCCAGCAGTTAGCATTGAGCCAACAGCTAGGAACACCACCATCAGGCTCACGCTTCTCAGTTTTAGCAAATTTCTGTTTCAAATGAAAGTTATATGCTAAAATGCCCAAAGCAGCATTGGTATCGCCATTCCGAATGGTTATCTGTTACCAGCCAAGAAGAATCAATACCCAGTGCAGCAGCTGGAGACCAGCTCTCAGTGTGTCATGGCTAGGATGAGCAGGCAGAAGAGCATGATGGAGAGGACTCCAACCTCTGTCTCTGTTCTATGAAACATGGCAGCGATGAGCAGCTCACTTATTAAAAAGGACCTTCCAGGGCCGAAGTAGTGGAATGGCCTTTCCTAGGAATAAAGTCGCATTGCATGTCTTAACACCTTCTTCCATGCATGCACAATTTATCTATTTGACCTGCCTTTTCTAAAGAGAGGAATGCTCAACAAACAAAACCTATGAAAAAAATAAAAAATAAAATAATAAAATAAAATAAATAAAATAAAATAAAATAAAATAAAAACACTGTGTGGCCTCTACTCCTTCTCCGGATAAGACAATGAGAAAACAAACGGAAAAGGTCTCAGCTGACTCAGTGATGAGAATCTTTTAAGAGCCCATGTGCTAAAAATTCCTTCTTCATTTGTCAATAACACTTTTGTACATTTTTTTAAGGGCATGAAAGTAATCATAATGCTTTGCCAGAATATGAAGATATGGATATCTTCATATCTATCTACTGCCATAAGTTAAATTTCCAAACCAGGTCAACCTCCATTATGCATAGGTATTAGACTGTTTTGTTAATGTTTATTTTTGCAGGGAGGAAAAAGAGTATCTTAACTCTGAACTTTCCACTTTTGTTAATGATTAAGAAGTTATTTAAATATTAACTTTATTAAATTAATAATTTATATACACTCCTAAAATTTACTTATTTACAACTTATTTACTTATTTAAAATTTACAACACATATTACCCAAACCTGTTTGTTGTTTTGGGTGCAGGTGCATGGAGTGGGTGAAGTATTCAGACAAAACAAAACAGTTTCCAACAGAAGGATATAAACCATGTTCTATTTATCTGAGAATAACATCTATTATTTAATGTGGAGCAAATATGTTTAGAGGCTAAATGGTCTCTTTCAAATGACAGAGGGATTTTTTTTTTCTTTTTTTGTTTAGTACAACATGCCCCTGATATACCCAAATAGCTCTATTTAAAAGGCAATCTTTATTAGGTGATTTTTAAATGGGAATTACAATATGTACTAGCAAAAATTGCTCGACTGTTTACTTACCACTTATTTACAGAGGCCAAATATTTTACCAACAGGCAAGATGAAATCTGTTACAAAAAAAATGGGACTTTTATGTTAAATCCCCTTTGTAACACAAAGTTATTTTGTGTGTAAGTCTGGTCACCTAGAAAAAATGACAATGAACAAAGACTATATCATACTACAACAGTAATAACCGGTGCCCCAAACACTTTCCATCACAAATCTCCCTGGCATGATTCCCGCTTTGCAAGCAAGAAAAACTTATCTGAAAAACAAGTCAGGGTGAAATAAAGAACAGAAGGAAAAAAGGCTTCCTAACACTGAACTAGTGACATTGAGTCTTCTTTTTTTTTAATGAAAAAAATACCGTGTTTTTGAAGTTTACCTCGCACACGCAACTGTGCATCCAGATTTGTGTCACCCACTATCATGACTAAAATCATACATCAAATAGGTATCACAGCCATTCAAATTTGAAAGTGACGGTAAAAATTCAGTCCTCACAATATTATCAGTGTAAACCCCTTGTAACATGCAGGATTTCTGCTCAGCAGACTCCCTCCAACACGTACACTCACAGCCCTCCGTGTCATACCACAGGCAGTGCTTTCCGGTTACACAGAGCCCCACCAATTTACAAAGTCAAGAGTTAACAGCAGGATGCTGTCTGAGAAAAAAAGCTTAACTTATGAACATGTTCAGATTGCCATTGCCCAAAAATCTGAGTAATGTTCCAGATATGTTATGTTAATCTGTTACACAAGATTGTCTGTAATGTGAATATTTTTTTAAGGAGTACTGAGGGTGGTGTTGGGGGTTGGATGAAGGCAGGTGGCCAAAGTTATTACTGAATTGAAGAGGATTATTTTAATTATTGTTGGACTATTAACCCTCTGTTTGGTCCTATTTAGCCAGTTGCATTGTGTTTATGAGTAATATGATTTATAACCATTCTACTTGAAATCACTGTTGATCACCGAGCATTTGGGAATAAAAATAGATATGATTAGATGTGCAAAGCTCATTTGAAGGCAGTTTTATGCATAGACTGAGTTTCTATCCACTAAAAAATAGCCCTTAATAATAAGATATCAAGGAAAAAGCAGTGAGAAATGATATTTTATGTATATTATGTGATCTGTGTATTCTAGATGCACCTCATAATGAACGTGACCAAATACTGAACACGAACTGAAGAACAAACCTTTTGTGTTGATGCAAAATTTGAGTGGCAGGAAAAAAACATAGCAGAAGATAAGGGTTTTCATTCACAATGCAATGTAAATTAAAAAACCATGGATACAAAAGAGTAGAAACAAGAAGGTAATATAACAAACTTACATTTCACCCTCCATCATTACAAGGATCAAAACAGGGGCATACATCTTCATTCTGGTCAGATGGCCACTATAAGAATAAATTATAGTAGCTCATACAAAAAATTAAAATATCAAGGACTCCGTTATGTATTAAATTGAAACAAAGCAAACCATAACAACAACAAAAAAAAAGAAAAAAAAAAGCCACTAAGTCTGTTTTTTTGTTCATTTGCTAATAAATGGCAAAATATACATGAAAGTAAGGTATAACCCTATTTATTCAATCACTTTGCCTTTAACTTTACCAGGAACAGCGTGAAGCTCGGAGATTTCCCTTACCAAGCCTATTTTCACTTTAAATAGGTCTTGATGGTGCTGTAGCTGCAGAGCCAAAAAAAAACGAGGCCAAATTTTATGTGGTCATGCTAGTGTGGTGAAAAAGCTTTTGTGAGGATTGGATGTTGTAACTGCATTTGTACATCTGGCTCCTCGCAGACCTTCAAAGACTTACTTAGACATCTATAGATACTTACACAGATTATTAAATGGCCTGTTAGTAGAAGGGGTGGCTTCAGGACACTGCCACATTTGAATTCAGTGTATGCAACCGGACTCTGACATTTCATTTGGATACTTAGAGCATTAATGTTATTGTATCCTGTAGACCTATATTAACAAGTTTGATGTAACAGATGGGAGCTTTTTCAAAAAAATGTAAACAGCTGATCTGAGAGCCAGCACTTTCTATAGACAGACCTTACAGTGAAATATAGCACTCTACTGTTTATTCCAAACACATAACAGCACTGTAAGTAGACCACTTTATACAATGAAGAAATACACTAAACATAAAAAAGATACCTCAAGAATTTCTTTTCCCTCTTTCTGTTTTAAATAGAACACGCTCCCTCTAATTCTCTGCTTCTGACCTATCCAAAATAAAATGAAGAAAATATTGCCCTCTAAAAGCCAGCACAAACAATGTGAACCAAATCTGCCCGAGTCTTCTTGCAGGGCATTTTCAACATCACCACATTTCTAAATTTTGCTAATTTAAATATTATGCTTGTTTTAATATTATCTATTGCACTAAACCTTGCTGATTGTCTGTAATGTATTTTCCTAAACTCATTTAAATGGGTTTTAACTATTCTTGCTGGATTAACCTCTTCAACTTCTGTCTCGAGTTGCATGTTTGTTCTTGCACATATATTTTAAGGGCATGTTAATAACGTAAATGGTTACAAATACAGGACTGTCTAGTTTCTACATTCTTCACATTGCACATTTGCCTTAACACAATTGAAATGAACAACAATAGCCACATCTGACTGGGGTTGCTTCTTGTATGCTTTCTGCGATGCAATAATAAAAAGACACTGAAAGTTCAGTGCTCTGGAACGGTAACTCTAATTATTGTAATGTTTACTACAGGAAATTACCTATTGGGCAATGCTGCCCAGAATCCCTAACAGGAAATGGGATGTATTTCTGTTTGCAGAGAGAAACAGAAAGCTTAGTGCATTGTTAGCAGCGCTGCCTGAAGCCTCTTCTCCGTTATGTAGGATGAAAGACAGAAAACTGCAGCTCTTCCACAAATGCAATATGCAACAGATTCCCAGAACAGTCACTGAAAATGGGTTGTTGTTTTTTTTTTCCTTGGAAAATAAGAAAATCAAACTGCCTTAGAGCAGTGCCCCCAAGTTGTTGATAGAATGATCTTAATTCCTCTGTTAAATAAGTAAACAGCAAGAAAAAAAGCTCCCTGTTCACAAGGAACAGTGAAAGCACACCAGACCCACAGGATGGGATCTGCCTAAAACTAGCACTGAACCACTGTGGTCAGAGTCCACCTTGACTCCCCTTTTATTAAGATGCTCTTCTCCTTCAATAAATCCATACAATGCTTTTATAACACGGTTAATACTTATATGAGAAGAAATATTCACATTTATTAGGCTTATGACTGTAAAACAACAACAACAACAACAACAAAACAACAGTAAAAATGGTTCTGGCATGGCAACCCTTATTTTGCATTTCCCTGTTTCTAACTTCCTTCATCAATTCTCACACTCATTCACTTTGCACTTCCATTTATTGTCTCAGGGCCAGGTTTTCAGTACTTTCTGTTCATCTCCAGCTCTCTCTGCAGATTGATGCGACAACCAAACTGACTCCCGGGCTGTCATTTGGGATACTTTAACATTAACTGGGCAAAGTCCACATTCTATTACTTCAAATATTTCTCGAGTATCTATTCACTATGTTCTTTAGAGATCTCCAGACTTTAGTTTACATTCCTTAAGACTTGATTTTTGCCCCGAGTCCAGTATCTTTGCAATATAACCTTTATACAAAACAAATGTTCCAGTATATGCAGAAGACTAAAGGAATGAAGGAGGTACTCGGCTCTCCATTAATTTTGCATATGTTTAATGTTATCTTAGAGAAATGTACCCATTTTCATTTTGAATCTCATCTGCAAACTATGCTGGGTGATTGTGCAAAGAGCCAGCATGCTAGCTTGTTTAAAGAAAATGAAGAGGAGCTAGGAACAAGCAGTGGATGTCCATCGGCACAACTCACCAGATAATAGGCAATGTTTGCTTACTGTCCGATGGTCTGTACCTTTGATTTTATTTGTCATATCCAGAGGATAAAAATCCAGAGGCAATCAGGCTGATGGTTTTTGTTTGGCTTCTTACACACAGAAACCAGCTAGGCACTTCTGATCTGAGTTCAGCCACCAAACACATCTTCTAGTTGTGGGAGTGGAGATGAAAGCAGGATATTTCAATTAGGCTCACTATAGAGATGATCTGGAGCTGTGAATTAATTGAAGACCAAGAGGAACAGCTTCCTGCATAATAGAGGCCATGGAATCTCACTCTGTAATTACAGTCAAGTTCAGCTCCAAATCCAATAGAAATCAAAGGTGACCATTGCAGGCCCATCTCTAATCAGAAGTGGTTCTTTCCCTCACCACAAAGTGTAAAAAATGTTACGTTCCTTTCTCATTCAAAAAGCCATTTGGGTTGAAAATGAACCAGTGTGAAAGATCTTTATTCCTTCATGGACAGGAACAAATTTTCCACTGTTACATGAAAGACCAGAACAATGAAAGTATTGGGAAGGGAAGTGGCAGGGGGGGAGGAAAACTGTGCCTTTTTGGCAGCACTTACAGAACATTACTTAGGCTAGGTGGAGTCCTGCTGGGTTTAACCAACTGCTCAGATCCCCTGTAACATTTTACTGGCCCCCAGCTTTTACAGTGTACATCTCGGAGCATGACGAAAAAGCTTATATATACATTTATTTTAAAAGACACAAAACTCTTGAGCACACATCCACAGCAGATCAATTGCCTTTGCAATATTCTCAGAACAAAATGTTCCACCAGCAGATCTGATAAGAAGAGCCAAAAAATGGAAAACACTTGCTACCAATTTATTGCAGTCACCCATAAACTATTACTAGAACATTATGTATTGGGGTTCAAGCCAGAAAGCTATTAAAGCGGACTGCACTAGTGTCTTTTCACTATGCTACTGAAGCATTAATAAGTCCTTAGAGAATTGTGTTTATGTTGAAAGAATCATCTTATAATCAAATTTTCACACACAAAAAATGCAGCTCTTTTTAGAATTACTGTGTGCCTTTGCTCTCACCCCCACATTGGCTAGTGTCTCCACAAATACCATCATCTTCTATGTTTCTGTCTGGCCCAAACCCTGATGTACATACTTCGTGTTCCAAGCTGGACAAATTTCAAGATAAATGGTGCTAATTGACAGTGTTAATGGGTGCAGGATGTACCACATCCCTTCCCCTGTTGTCTCTGCCTAAGTGTCTTTCCTACTCCTTACAGTCATTCTTTGTGCAAGGAGAAAAAGAGTTAAAAGATAATGCTAAAAGGGTATCATTACTTTTCTTCTCTTTTTTTTTTCCTTGACTTAGATACATAAATAATAAACATCCAGTGGTGTTCTATGGGACTGTGTTTCGAATCACTGTTACAGGAAAACCTCTAATGAATCACACATCTCCTTTCCTATTTAAGAGAGAACACTGAAAACAGTGATATGCAGCAAGATGATGATTAACCCCATGACTTTTTTTTTTTTTACCCCAACAATTATGGTTTTCGTTTGAAAAGGAGTATGCTCTCTTTTCAGTTACTTTCCTGTGATAGTGCACAGGTGGAAAGCACATAAAAGAGCAGACCAAGCAGAATGATGGCAGTTTCTCTATCACTGGAAGCTCCTTAAAACAGTAAGTCCTAAAAGTTAAAATGAACTAGGCCAGCACGACAGACAGACTTCAGCTTCTACTTGAATTAAGTATATAAAGACCTACAGTTCAAAGGAGGCAAAGTTCCAAGTGCTTTGTATGCATTTGTTCGTATTATCCTAAGCAACTAGTTTAGCCAAGAGTTGAAATTTGCAGTTATTTCTTCTCATTATTATTAGTAGTATCATCATCACATAACTATTTCACCTATATCTCCACTTACAGTCCCAGACAGTGTAGGCTGTGTTACGATAACAAAATACCTTTCGTGATTTCTCTCTTCAATCCCTGGCATATCCTTATGATTTGAGAGTTCACTGGGGAAACTCTCCTGGCTGCTGACTAACTTGTAAACTGCTCTCACTGGGTACAAAAAGTTAAATTTCCATGCAAACAAGGAGAATCTTCAGCAATAAAATACCATTTTAGTGTCCATAACTACCTATTTTGTGAATTTGTTGGACAAATGCCATTGAATTTGATCAGACAGTACTGATACAATTGACTTCAAACAGTGATTGGAAGAAATGTTAAGAACTTGCAGCTCTCACTGATGTCAATGGAAATCACAGAAACTTAGTACCTCCTTGACTTACAACAATAGTATACACACAGAAAAAAAAAAAAAAAAAGGATAGCCAGTCAAATGTATCCCTCAAGTAACTTCACTTGATCCCATAGTGTTTCTTATCTCTTGATTAATGACTGTGGGATATATTGCTTTCTCAGGCAGCACATTTATGTGTGGAGCTTTTGTACTTGCTCGTGTAATTAGTTATATTCCAATCAAACTTACAACAAAAATAATAAGCAATCATTTCAACCTTCACTAGTGCACAGGACGCCAGAGAGTGATTTTGCAATAGATAAACAGACCAAATCTACAACTAAATCTCTCTCTGTAGTTTGCCTCTTCACAGCAGGCCTCAGGCTCTGCTGTCATCATGAGAGTCAATGAAATTTCCAGCTCAAGAGGTCCTTTTTGATTCTTCAAAGAACACAGAAACACGTGCTGGCATAACATGCCTTTGAGTTGTTTTAAGCGAGAGCGTTAGCATAACGCTGAAACTGCCACTATGCCAGGGAGAGGAATGAAAAGGCATAAGCAGACAAATCTGCACCCCAGAAAGGCCTGGGAGGGTGCAGGTCTCAGGAGGAGATTTCATCTAGAGCCTATTCAGTGACTGAATTATTACACCTTCTACTTCAGCTCCATTAGTCCACATGCTTGCAAAAAAGTTGTCCACTGCTTCACTGAAAGGTTTACATTAAGGCAGAAGGTTGGTGCCCAAGAGAAATGTCCTAGATGTTGTCTACGCCTAAAAGGCAAGATGTGCCTAATATGATTTTTCTGTAAAGGGAAACTGAAGTATGGTATTAATAAAAAATAAACGATGTTAACTTATGTTAAATCTTTCTTCTCCAAAAATACACAAATGAAAAAACCCTACCCATCAGTACTAATGCACAAGCAAGTCCTCTCCATCTGCCAAATATGTAGGTCATTTCAATGAGTGACAGAGACAAAAAGGCCTGATTTTAATTCATGAAATATTCCTGCTAATAGCAAAGTTATTGAGACATCTGTTAAAAGCCTGACCTGTTACAACAGGGGGATATCTAAAATGACTGAAATTTCTATTTAAACTAATGCTACACTGTTTTATTGGGCATTTTAAAGAGGTACTGCTATTAACGAAAACATTATATAAATTAGAAACAGGCCCACAATAATCCTCCAGATAAAATCTAGTGCTGTCTTCTATCGCTCCGGTATGAGCTTTTATTTGCATGTGCACTATTTGTATATATTACAATATAGCAGTTATAAAAAATATCTAAGAGTCATAGCAGCCCTGTTTAAAGTTTGGCAAGGAATAGTTGGCAGACTATAAAAAAAAAAAAAAGAAGAAGAAGAAGAAGTAAATATGTTTCATACCCTGTATGTAATTGAACATTCTTCAAATTCCTCTAATGGAAATGTCAATACCATGGAAATCCTTGAAACACGGACACAGATAGATAAATGTGACTGAAGCCAAACACCTCCACCCAGAATGAATAATGAGCCTTCAAACAAACAAACAAACATACTTAATGATGAACTACCCACCCAATTACACTAACAAAATTAAGCTTTTGCTTTTGGGGTAGTGGTGAGGTAAACAGAGGGAGATGGAAGATGCACAACAAAAGCTGTCGTGAGGACTGCTCAGCAGGTGTAAGGTACGGACAGGATCTCAGCATGTTCAGCACGCAAGGAAAGGGAGGTGCCTCCAAGACGGATCCTCTGAAATCGTGTACAGGACTGAGACCTGAGTCATAATGAAGATAATGACTATTCTGCTATTGCCTTCAACAGAACAGGACCAATGACTAGGTTTCTTTTTATATTAGATGATATATGAGAAGATGCATTACAAACGTGGCAATTATCTTGATCTCAGAGGCGGGATGCTGCTTCAGGAGCTCTCACTCAATGCTCTTCTTCACATTGTCTCGCTCCCAAAAGCCAGTGTCAGAAAAGATGAGCCACAGAGATAGGAGTTATAGTGAGGGGCAGAAGTTGCAAGTCTCCATTGCACTTCCTAAGAAAACACCCAACACAACATTTCAACTCCAAAATAAAGTGAAACCTGAATATATACCAGCATTGCTTCTCTTTCTTCCCCATGTCCCGGTTACCCACAAGATGTGACGTGCCCACACAAAAGGAAGTTGTAGGACTTTCTGCAGGGCTGCTACTGCTACGGATGCCTTGTGGACTAATGAGATACTGAAGTGCACACCACCAGATGCATAAATAACCAAGTATAACTGAGTAACAGTTCCTCAAAAAGCTGCCAAAAGCCTTTGAATCATAATACAGGATAAAATACAGCTCTGAAAGTTTACCACTAGAACACTTATATGTCTTTTACATTTAGTTCAAGCTTTCCTTTTTTCTGAATCTAAAAATGCTGGGTAGCAGATCAATATAATCTCATCAAAAATGCAATCCTGTTTATAAGAAAAAACTCAAACACATCATTATTTAAAAAGTGTGGGTCAGCCAAGATAAACTCAATACCTATGACAAAAATACTAGCATGTGCAGAAAATATAAGGTCTAATATATGCTCCTCCACCATTGCAAGATATAACACATACCCTCAACATACATTTAAGTCATAACATACAGTGACTTGATGTACCACCCATGTAAAATCTAGTCCTTTTTAAATAAAATTAGCTAGGCAGAGATCTGGGTTTTGCTGCTGCTCCTAAGATGCTCTACGAATGTTCAGAGTTTTATAAACATCTTCACTTTTTTCCCTCTCACAGTCTTTATTTTACCACTTTTCTTATTGCTTTTTCCTTCTTCTGTAGCTGTGTGAGACATCAACATACAATGTGAAATACGTATACCAGGGAGACAAAGTGCCTCAACCAAAGGCCTATCAAACATACAATATACAGATTTTTTTCTTCAGCATTCAGCTATGAAAGCACTACACACAGCTAACAATAGTAAGAAAGAAAAGTGATGATTTTAAGCTGCCACTCTCCCCTTGAAAACAAAATGTTCTTGACTTCTCTAGTCCCATAATTCTGAATTCTCAGTGCAATTCTAATAACCTCTTAATTGTATTTTTGAATGGAGTATAAACACACTTTAACAAAGCAAAAGAGCAGCAAACAGTGTCTAGATGGGTTACCTTCTACTTTGGTAAGGTCAAGGGATATTTTTGCATTATTTAATTCCTCTTTCCAAATCCATGTTCTTTTGGTGCAGACTGTGGTTTCAGGGAAAATTCTTAAAATCCTACTTAACTAGGATCAAATAAATATCACTGAAGAATCACAATGGTGCCTTTGCTTGTAGTCATTATGAAATGGACACTAGGAAAAGAAAATGATCTGTTCAGAAGTGTGTAAATATCTCACCACTAATTTCAATACTGTAACATATACAGACATGCATACAATGCCAATCAACATTGCATGCTCTAAAACTAGTTACAGTTTTTATTCCTGTGTATTAAGTATTTTTTATTGTTTCTACTGGTAGGAGGGTCAGAGTAGGGAACAAGGTAACAGTATTACTTCTGAATGGTGGTCTAAAGAGAAGAGGTGAAAGTGCACTACAGACTTCACAAACTAATCCTCAGGCTTGGCTGAATATGAAGCAGACGTGGCACAGCACTGTTTGTGACTGCCCCAGTATCCCCCAGTTTGCCTGCTACAGCACTAGCACCGTACCAACATTCCCAGCTCCAACCCCTGTATGTTAAATATGGATCAGAGCATGGTTCACACAACACTGCATGCTCTAAAATTTTGATGCTTCAGCATCTTCTAGAACAGATCTAATTTTCCCCCTGTTCCATGAAACTTTACAGTTTCATTTTTTCCCATTCTGCCTCACAACAGAACAAAGATCTCCTGAGTCTTTCATGAAAAACTAAGAAAGATAAAAAAAATACAGGTTTTCACCTGAGACACATGAGGCTCAGAGACAATACCTTAGTCAAATAAAAGATTTCAACATGGTTGTTCTCCATCTGGGGCAAAGGGACTTGATCTAAGGCAGCTGACCATTCTGAAAGTATTCTCAAAGTTTCCATTACTTTGGCCAGGCAATTTTTTGATGAATTTTATAAAACCCAGGAAATTGTTAATAAAATTTGGTAAAACCTCTTAAAAACTCTAAAACCAAATGTAATCTCTACTAGTGTCAACATTACTGCATATGATGATTAAATATCACTTTCTCTGATGTATTTGCACACACTTGTTTGCAAGTCCTTTTGCTGTCTACTGAGCTTCACTGGAAAAGTGAATAAATTTCAAGGGAAGCATGATGATGATTATTATTAATTTTTTTTTTAATAGGAAAGAAGCTCTAAATGGAGGAGAGAGGTCCAAGTGGATCTCCAGATGGTGTAGGAGCCCCCCAGCTGGCCTCAATGTAAATACATGGAGATTTAAGCAGAAACCTAAGAGGTGCCTAACCTTTAGGCACCTCTGAAATATTGCATGTTTATATTGGGCCTGATGTTATTAAGGGTAATTCAGAAGTTCTCACTTCTGCACCAAAAGTTATAACAACACCAGGGCTTTGGAGGTGGATTTCCACCAGATCCAATTTCTCCCATGTGCATTCACTTCAGAAGCATTCAGTGGAGCAAAGCAGAGATCAAGTCCTCTGATTTAGGCTTCAAATAACAGAATTGAAATCTCAATTCTTTTTTGGCTTCTTGAAAATTAAAGCCTGGGGGTGCAGAGGGAAGATGGAGAAAATCAAGACCTTAAACTTTACATTCCCATTTTGCCTCACATCTTGGAGGAATTATGGGGCCTCCAGTAACCTGCATCCTGCCCTGACTTTTGCAGGTACTGGAGATTTCTTCCTATTTTCAGTATTTTTGTTTCAGAAAAGATGAGAAGACAAGTTTCAATTTCCTGTTTCCCCTCTTCTTTCACAGCCAAAAGATGATTCCAACAATAGTGCCTGACCATATCCCACTGCCCTCCAGATGTCAACTGGAAGGGAAATGACCATTCCTAGTCTGGATCTTTTCCCTTTTACACCAAGTTCATGGCATTTTTAGTCAAGAAGGCCTTTGATTGGAAAGGACTCTTTTCAAGGTACAAGACAGACCAGTGAAGTTCAAATCTTTGTCGAGATGAGAATTCTTCTCAGGTTCCACTAGACAAACATGTGGTGCTTTAATGTATAAACACAGAAACCTCACTTCACTACAAACAAGACTTAAGATTTTATTTTATTTTTTTCCCTGAGAGAGAAGAGTATAAAAGATTTCCAAACTGGCTGTGATAGATCTCTCCACAATAGCTTGGCAAATACAGTATACGCTAATAGTTTGTCATAAGAAAAGAATGATCGATAGTCGGGGCACCAGCCAAAGGCTGTGGAGAATTGGGTTCATCCATAGACCCTGCACATATGCTGTTACGTTTAGTAAGTGGCAATCTTACCATGCTCCAGTTCCACATCTAAGTTAAAGTTCTGATAGTAAATACGAGGCCAAGGGTTCTAGCTCGGCTGGTTTATTTATCTCTACTTGGATTATTCTAACACAGCTGGTTTATTTGCATTTTAAAAACATAGTTTTAGTTTAAAAGATAAGGTGATGGGTTTTGTGTTTTTTTTTTTGGTTGGTTGGTTGGTTGGTTGATTGGTTGGTTGTTTTTTGCTTAGTTTTTGTTTGGTTGGTTGGTTTTAGTTTTTTGTTTTCAGTTATATGGAATTAAATTTATGGCAGTATCCAGCAGCCTTCTGTTTAAAGTTACCCTCATTACAAAACCCATTTTCAGGTAATTTGGGGTGAGGGGATGGGGGAAGATACATCTGATGCTTTAAATTATGCAGGGATGGAATCTTCATACAATCTGTCAGACCTGATGAGTATTTTGAAATGCTTTTCATGTTAAAAAATAGAGTAGCTTTGGATGATGTTTATGCTGTACTGAACAAAAGCTACAGAATATGTGCATAGAAGATATTTTTCTCATCTTTACCTCTCTCAGTGTTTTAGGGAACTGTAGGGCTAGAAATGAAGAGCATAACACTGGTTTCATTGCCTCCAAAGTTGGAGAACTTTAAATACTGTGCTGATCATAAAATAAGCATTTCAACAGTTTCTTAAAGTAGAAGAGGCTTTCAGGGAATGGAATGCAAAGAGAAAACACAGGATGCTGGAAAGCAGCATGGAGAAAACCAGATTGAAAAGATTTAACCTGAAGTATTTCTACATTTATTTTTTTTATTTGCATTTTTGAGCCCTAATCTTCAGACCTAAACCTTCCAAAAGTTTCAAAGAGTACTTTAAGGTCTCTGGAATACAGTCTGCCAGCCTGAATCCACAGCTTTTGTCCTTTTCACCCGTTTTCCTTCCAACACCACTACTATCCCACACATAATAACTAAAACCAAACCCACCTAATCCATCAAGTTGGGTTTGATTTACACAGAAAAAAAAATAATAAAAAAAATATTTCTCTGAGTATCAGACACTTCTATTTCCAAACTTTAGACCAAAAATACAAAGTTAGACCTTAATGTGGGCTTATTGTAGACTTAAAACTGGCTGGTTTGGTTAAAAGCAACTATAATGAAATTTAAGATATTAGAAGAAGTTACATGATAGAAACCACTAGGGGTTAGATTGTGTTGAATTTTTACTTGCATTTATTAAATATTTCCAAAGAAAGAGAGCATTATGCCTTCCAAAGGAAGCCATTAATGAACACTCAACCTAGGCTAAGAAACAGAAAGATGGCAAGTAAAAAAGCAACTATGATCATAGCATCAATCAAATTCTCTTTGCCCTTTCACAGGCGAGACCAAGACCATAAACAAAAGTGATGTGCATGGGCCAGCACAGAAACCTCACATTTTGATTCAGCCCTACCAGGCAGTTTCTCAGCAAGCATAAATCATCACAGACAATGGGAGCATGCTGACAGCAAGCATCTGATTATTTGGCCATCTATTTTGTCCTGAACGATGCTGCAATCAGAGACTCCACAGAGGAAAGTACAGCTTCCATTTGCTCACAAACTCGCTAGTGCAGTATACTTTTTACAGTGAGCAGAGAAGTCTTCAAGTCTTCATTTAACTTCAGTGGAGAATCCAAAATGGTGGCAGAGTGCCTCAGTAACATCAAAACGAATGTGCTCACAGGCATTTTTAAAGTTGATGAGATCTGCTGCTGTTATGCCATCTTGATGAAGGAACACAACAAAGAACAGTGCACAAGAATGCCAATTCCAAATTCACATTTGGCACAGAAGAGAACTAATTACTATTTTCACTTCAACAGGATCTTTAGTGTCATCAACCCAGTCTATACCATTCTTAGCTAAAACTACTTGAAGACAAGGGGAATATCCCACTCCCTTTCATCAGGCAATTAGTTTTGGGTCACAGAGACAATGTCTACACAATGACACAAAACAGTTTTAAAACAAAAGAACCCCAGACCAATCCTGGTTCCTAAGTTTACACGACGAAGACTAGCTCAAATCTACACAGTGCAGAGCTAATGTCTCTCTTTCCAGCAGTCTAGTCTTGGACGGAATTAGTTGAGAAAGTACAAAGCAGAGACAGGTGAAGAGCTAGCAGGTGAACTGCATGGATGACCATGAATCAGGTGTTTAAACTCACCTCCTTGCCCTCTCTCATTTAGGAGAACAAATCATCCGCAATATACAATTTCCAAAATTTGACTTAAAAAATGTTACTTAGGCATCAACAACTCATTTTCAAAAGCGACTTTGGTAGTTCTGATCCTAAGGTAAACCAAGCCTCACAGAACTGCAGAGGACATTATGTCCTAATTGGATGATCCACTACTGAAACTGGATAGTAAGAACTTCAGGCGTGATTGAATCTTTAATTGAAATACTGAGCTGACATTTGAGAAAGATAAAATAAATGTGTACAAATAGGAAACAATTACAGAGTTAAGCTTCTGGGAGAGAAAATGTAAGGAGGTTTCTAATGCAGGGTAGGCAGATACAGGTAAATAAGAGCCAACTGAGAAAACTCTTTCAAGCACAAACTTTATCTACTACCTGACAGATAATATTGTTCTTCTGGGACTACTGGAAAACCTTCACTTATTGAAAAGTGGTAACGCTACTGAGCTTTCCATCTCAACTGCCCAATATCATGCCATCCTCAATCTATCTGTCACACAGAATTCAGTTACCAATAAAGATCATCAAAAACTTCTAAAAAATACACTACTGAGTGCTGTGATTTTACAGTTCTGAGGGAGTCCGCAAACCCAAGCAGGCTGACAATGCTGTGTCCCCACTGATCAACGCTGGCAAAGCAAGTTGTAAGACAGAGCAAGTTGTAAGACAAAGTTCAGCTTCTGTCCCAAATAAACCTCTGCAGGGGAAAAAATTAACTAAATAAAAAAGTTTAAAGAGTATTTTGATCTGGAGTCATCATTCTGTATTCAATTCCGGTTTATGTAATGCCTTCTTCCCTCCACACCCCAACTTTCTTTTTTTTTTTTTTTTTTTAATCTCTGGAAAATGGAGTTTAGGTATAGCTATCTATTATTCTTGCTCATCAATACCATCTATGCCAAAAGACTATGGAGTTACAATGTCCAGAGAAGACACTGAAAGCTTTTAAAATTACCAAGAAATCAAGTGCAATGTACAGTTCTGTTGACTAGTCTGGATTAACTCCCCAAAGTGGCTGATAGAAAGACATGAGAATCCTTCCAAGAGGTTAAAACCTGTAGCTAATAAAAGTAGCTGCAATATGAAAAAGTGGGCCCTTCTCCCTTTAAATCACAGCCCATAGAGGCACTGAAGTAAATCCCTTAATCTCTTTTTAAGTAGCTATTTTATCCAGACTTCCTCTGTGGTTTATACCCTCAAAGCATCCACACCACAACTCAAGAACCGCCTGAGCAAGGAGCTGCAAGTTCCTTTTCTTCAAAAACCATATATAATAATTAAAAAAAAAAAAAAAGAAAAGAAAAGAAAAGAGAGAGAGAGAGAGAGAGAGAGAGAGACCCTCTAAGATGACTTTGGCCTTCCTGATCTTTTAACTCTTCATCCAAGACCATGCTTCAAAAGAAATATTCACCACTTTTAAAACCACCATCACATACTCACTGAGGCATGACAATGATTAAAACACTTTATGATTTCATGTTGTACAAGTACATATCAGATCATGAATCTGTTCTGATCCTTGTACCAATTTATGGATGACAAATGCTGAACAGAGATTCTAAAGCCTCAAGTCTGTATCCATGGACAAGTTTCTGTATTCTTCATCATGATGTTCAGTAGAGCATTTTGCACATCCAAAGGGATTTGTCAAGAGTCAGTCTACAGGAACGAAACTGACTTGCTTTGGGATTTCTAGCAAGTTTAGGTGGATTGAGATGCAACCTTATAAGTCTAAATCTCCCAGCCATTTGCTCAAGTTGAATTGAAGGAAAACCTCAGAAAAAAACGTTCAGAAGAGAGGTTCAGTAATGTGTTAAATGATAACAATGTTCCTTGGGGAAAACCAGGAAGGTATATTGAAGATGTTGGACCATGATTTCCTCAAACAAGCACAGTTCCACAACGTCATGTTTTCATGTTCAACTCATTGAACTAAAACATAAAAGGTGCTGGATTATGAAGGTGGAAGCATTCACTTACAGTCTTCAATTTACTGAGGACATCAAATGGAGGACATCAATGAGGACATCATTTTTTATTTGCTTATATATTTTTTATACAACACTTTGCATTTTCACAGACCCTTACAAACATTAACTAACGATCAAAATCCTCACCGGGGAGGCAAGTGGCATTATCTATCTACACATTACAGATGGGAGATGCCATGCAGAACAGTTGGGTAATGCATCTAAGACCACAGAGGAAGTCCTATTGATGCCAAGAGGAGTATATCCTTGCCCCCAGACTCCCATTCACATCACACCTCTCCAATTACATACTAGACAGGCCTCTTCATCTGATAAAAATGTCAGTCTTATCCTTCAGTTTTGATGAATAATAATTTGCTGTAGATGTTGACGGCATTTACCTTGCAATCTAGATGATTCCACTAACTCAGCAGAGAAAACTCCACTGCAGTGTTGAAGGTTACAAACTGAAGTGTAAGATTTTAAGGAACATGCCAGAGAGGCAGATGGTTATACAGTAATGAAAGGAGAGCAATATAAACTAATACCACGTTCTACAATCTCCTTCCTTGTTTAGACATATGCACCATGACTATTTACTAAACCCATCGCACATCTTTACATTTCATCATCTGCATCAGCTCTGAATTTTTTTGTGTTTGTTTTTGCTTAAATAAAGATAAACAGAAATCTTCACACCTGGTGCTCACATTTAAAGTCACAACACAGACAAAGAACCACTCATGAACTGGGAGAGAGACACTTGGTAGCTGAATTATGGGTTCCCATAACATTTCATTCGTTTGGTTAATGCATTTCTTTGAACTTTTCTGTCCTAAGTGCACAGGATATATGAGCATATCATCACTTTCATGACAGCCCAAATCACCCACTTTCCATAGCAGTAGATTGACATGTCACAGAGAGTGTGATTAGGAGGTCATCAGAGTACACAAAGCACCGGATTAAAGCTCAAAACCAAGACATATTTGTTCCTTTGGTTATTAAAAAAAAAGATCAGCAGAGGAAAAAAGCCCTGTTGTAATTGAAAAATATGAGGCTCGATATATTGTTGAAAATACTATTGTGCAAGGCTCTTGGATTTTTTTAAGCCAATGGTACGGTTTTTATGAAAGCAAAAATATTCATTTATTATAAAGTGGCCTCTACTTGTATTGGTATCAACTTTTTAGGCCAGTAAGATCTTTTGCTGCACCAAACTCTTTAAAAAAATCAGCAGAAGGATGAGTGCAAGTTTCTAGCTTTGAGATCTTTTTGATTCTGTCTGTAGATCACGTTGCCAACTACTTTACAAAAAAGCTGTTGATTCTTTGGATCCCCAAAATTCTCTCAACTATAGCCCAATATGATCCATCTTCTGCTTTTTTCATACAGGAATCTAAGTCTGCCAGCTTGCTATTCCTTTCTGAGAAAAGCCATAAGAAGGAAGGGAAGCAGGCAAGCCATCATAAAATACCACTGATGTCCAGGAAATGCCAGCCTAACAGCTGTCACAACAAACGGACTTCAAAGTCACAGCAAAAAAATTAACAATTGTCCTTTCTAACACTGTATCATTAATGAAAAACTTTATGAGAACCATAACCAACTTAAGATGGAGAAGGAAGAAGTGAAAAGAAAGGGTAGGCAAGGAGTTATTTCTTTTTCTTCGTGTTTTCATTTGTTTTTTGTTACTTTGTTTTCCTATTTTTAAGGATAGATCCAAACGCCCACATTCTCCAAAATGTCCTTGATTAAAATCTTCAAGAAAGTTATCATTCATGCCACCTCTAACCTTACGTGTTCATGCTGCAAATTTTCAAGGAAAAATGCTTCCATCACGTCCTTGGTGCTAGTACTCAAGGATGTGCCTTTCTCATGAGCTCTGAAAATCTTAAAACCCCTTGTCTCCCTGAAAGAAGTAAACGGATGTCTGCTAAGCACTTAGGTTTACATAACATTTCTTCCCCCTTATTTATTGAAAACAAATCTTTTTTAAAAGCTCTCCACATTTTGAGAACACGGAATGCTTTCTTTCCTTTTTTTTTTCCCCTCTTTTTTTAAAAAGTATTTTTGGCAAAGTATGTTTTTGATTATTTAAAGATAATCTCTATTCTAAATTGCATCTGACTCACATAACCTCCATACTTTAGAAACCACAATAAAAGTGCCATATATTAGTTATAAATGAATAGGGAGTGAGTCAGTGAATAGTTAAGGACATTCCACGGAAATGCATGAGCTGCATACTAAGTTTTTAGAAAAATATTCAATTTCATTTTTAGAATTAACAGTATGGGTTACTTGGAACAAAGGAAAAACTCCTTTTTTAATTCCCAGATGCAATGTCTTTTGTTTTCCTTATGGATCTTTGTCTACTATATAAAGAGACCTTTAGTGAAGGGATAGAAACACTGATGTTTTCAGAGAAAGAATAAACACAACTCATACATACTTAAGGATTTCTTTAATTAAGGCTTTTTTTTTTTTTTTAACTCTTTCACCAGGAATAGCTCATTCTTAGGCTTTTGCAAGGCCATCTTACAATATCCTAGCTTAGATAAACGATTTTAAGGAAATCACATGCTTTTCTCTAGCTACTAGTTCAAGTCTGCTTACGTTCAGTGCTTTAAGTAGTTAAAAAACAACATCAACAACAACAACAGTTGATACTTCTACTTGCCAAGGCTTGTATTCTAAGCAATGTCCTCACACTGAACACATGAAGAAGTTCATTAAATACTAACTGAAGTTTTCCATGCATTGTCATGTTTGCAGATGCACACTGGGGAGTCATGCCCCTTACTGAATGCATCCCAGATCCAGTAAGTATGGTATAAGTAACTACACAGAAACTGTACGTAGGGGACATGAGACAAACTGAATTCCTACAGCATAGGATTATGGCTATAAAAATCATAATAACTCCAATTCTATCAAACCCATAGCTTTTGTCTGAAAAACCACTGCTTTCAGGATCAAAATCTGACAAATAAAACACTCACTACAGATGAACCTAAGAAAAAGGTTTGCCATTCCGACTTAAAGCCAGAAAAGTTGACTGGACCATAACACGAGCATAAACTTAAACGTGATGTGGGAACATATCTAGGATAGGGCTTTAGCATTTCTGACGGCCATAATTCATTTCCAGAAAAGCCACTAACCATGTGGCTGCTAAGCATGCTGGAGGATCCCAGCACAAAGCTAGGAGAGAAAACGACAACAACAACAACACGTCATAGGGAATTTCTCCGTGGATCTATGTGTACGAAAACCAAAGGCTTGCAATAATCTTTCCCACTCCCTCCCCTGACCTGGCCTGTACTGGGTGTCTGGATGGAAAATGCAGGTCAAGTTCCAACAGAATCATCCAGCCACGTCCTGGCCATTCCCTGCAGACTAGGGGTAGGCAGTCAAGGAATCTCCAAAATACCAAAAGAGAACAGTATAAGTCAGTTATTAGGCTCATATTAAACAGCAGGGACTAAAAAGGCTGATGCTTGTAGCCAGTATTCTGCAGGCATATCCCAAGCTCAATCACGGCTCTGGGACAGACGTGCCTTGACCCAAAGCTGCTGGTTGTGGACCCTTGTCTTTTTTCCAACCCGCTCGTCTGTCACTACCACACAGGAAAAGTTCAGGGTTCAAAAACAAGTCCATCCACCTATACCCTATACCTTTGGCTCACAGCAATAGTAAGCAATCTGCTCTGTGTATGACAGCTTGGGACAGCAGCTCTTGTAGCTGAGTACCTAAATAAAGAACCCCTGGGCAGGATACTAGTAATGAGTCTTAAATTAACAGATGTTTTCTATACATGATAAAATAAGGATATCCACAAATGAGACAGGTGTGGGAGAGCCTAGACCCCGTCCTACTTAGTCCCCATAGAAAATAAAATTTTAAAAAAGGCAAAAAAAGTGTCCACCCACACAACCAATGCGAATCTTTTCGCCTCTTCTCAGATGGAGATATACACTCCCCTGATATCTCTGCCAATAAAACCACAAGGAGGAGCGAAACTTAATGAGATATAAAAATATAACTGGATTCCTTTTTGTATCATTTGCTGTTTTTATTTTTGGACTGTTTACACACTGAGGTGACATGATCTGTAGCAACACAGCACAACCCTAAAACCCAGCATCCCTCTCTGCAACACTTGGCTCGAGTGTGTCCAGCCTGCCTACTGAAACTAACAGTGGCTGATGTTGCAGAAGCAGACCATCCAAACTCTGAAAATGAAATGCAACAGATAAAAGGATAAAATAATTCTTATTCTTCAGGGCTTAGCCTCCAGCTGGCCACGTGTGCCAGAGAGGCAAGGATGGGAAGGGCACTTCCCAAGGGGATGACTGGGGCAGACAGCCCAGCATTTTCAATCGGAAAGATAACAGTTCTAGCAAGTCTGAGGAAAACAGCTTTTGCTTTCTATCACATAACTTTAAGAGAATTTTAAGACCTTTAAGAGTTTTCAAAAGCCCAAGGACTGATCGGTCATGGCAAAACTTCACATGCTGCCCACAAAGTCTGTAATGGTTCTTTACTTCTATAATCACAAATCAGCCCCCCTCCTAAACCTTCCCTGACTGTCTTTGTCTGTGACCTCTGTCCGACCAACTGGTCTCAGTTTGCCCGGCCAGCTGCTTTTATACAAAGCAGAACAAAGTGCTTTTATCAAATCAAAAATCCCAGACTAGCAAACTAAATGACATTTCCAAATACATCTGGTTCACCTGGTGCAATTTCCCTCTCCGCTCCCAGTGATTTACAGACAATGTAGGATTACCAAAGTTGGGAGTGCTCCTAGGTTTATATCTGGAGTATTTTAAAGAATGGCATTTGGTTTTCTTTCTTCTGTACATGTCAGTGAAGTAGGACCTTCTTAAACTGAGCCACGCCAGAATTGAAATATTCCAGCCCCCTAATATCACACAAGCTTAAAGGCCTATCCCCAGATGCGTGATCAGAGTTGTCCAGCAAATCTAAAGCCACAAATATAAAAGCCTTATATTACATGGAAAACCCTTTAATACAGTCAGCTACAGAACACATGCAACATGGGTACTGCTCTGAAGCTGGAAGCAAGCACTATTTATACTGCAACAGAGAGCAAGTTCGGTCTTAACAGGAGGGATGCCAGCTTCCCAAGCTGGCATGCATGATGGTTTTGCACACACAAAAATAAAAATGAGGAACAGAGGGCAGAGTGGGGAACAAGAGCTGTAGTCCTCACTCCTCCTGTCCATATCTATTAAGAGTGCAAAACGAGCTGTAAACAGTAAAGATGTCCCTATTAAACAAAAATACCGTCCAAATTAATCAGTGATCAGGATGGTTAAATATTTTTAGGCTTAAAATAGTCCACTACAATTCACTAGGACAATAAAAGACCTCCTAATTACAATAAGCCTACAGTGTAAACCAGCAGCCTTTATCAGAATGAATAAATAGGTGTTGAGGGTTCTTAAATTGTGGGAAAAAAATCTAAGTGAAAACAGTTTTTAATATGATTGCACCAAATAATAGAAATGAAAGTAGAGGGTAAAAGGAAAAGGAAAATGCTTAAGACGTCATTCCAGTCCTCTGCCAGGACACTATAAATGCTATTCTTCATTACATTTCCTCGAGTCTTCTGCCTATTTGAGTCTTGTTTCTTAAGAACTGCTCTGTTCAGTGGTGTTCAGTTTCCTTCCTGGATGGGCCATTTGTTTTCTTCCAGTATTAGAGGGCTGCAAGTCCTGACAACTACATGTCCAGATTTCCTACAGGCACACCCTTGTGTTACCTGTGAAACCGCTCTGCTTCCAGGTCAGGAGAGTGTGTGGGAAGACAGCTGCCAAGGGCAAACCATCACCAACAGACCAGTTCCTGCAGTGTCATCTCAGCCACCCTCTTCCCTGGGCACTTCTCACACCTCAGCAGGGAGCGAGCTGAAAATGAGATTAATTATTCCATTGGTGATAGCTTGATTCTGCCTACGCTTATCAGACGGATGGGTACACGTACAGCCATCTGATGGAAAAGGGCTGCTCCACAAAAATAGCAGCTGCAGGCAGGCTGCTGCCACCAGCACGAAGCCCCTGTGCTGCAGCTCACTCTTCAGGAGCCATCAGAAAAGCACGATGTAAGAAGCAGGCAAACCCTGACCTGTGCAGTCAGACCCGTGTCCTTGTGCGTGTGATCCCAGGGCGGCGCGAAATCGTAGGCTTTTTACCACCTTCTTGTAGACTCCAATCCATGAGTCCAGCACATGCAGCTCCTCAGGAAGTTTCTGTGGTTCACGCTGAAATTTTTCCTTGCCGAGTTTTACCCCTTTGAACATCTTAAAATAATTCTTTTTTTTTTTTTGTCTTAATATTTTACACCCTTCAAATACTTGTGGATTGTTATCATATGTCTTAGTCATCATTTAGTCCAAACTGTACATAATAAATTCTTGTAATCTTTGCTCATATTTCAATCTCTTCAGCCTCTTAACTTCTGTTGCTCTTCTCTGAATTCTCCACTAATTTCTTGACAACTTTTTGGCAACAGAGTGGCCAGAATAATAGTGTCACGGACACCTTACGGCTGTACAGAGATAAAGAGGAAAGCTTGTGCAACACCAAAATGACATTAGCTCTTCCCAAAAAAACAACAAATATGTCTAATCTGTTGTCCAGGATCATTTATTTTTAGTGGCTACATCATGAAATGATCCAAAATACAAGTAAAAATAGCCACCTACAGGGATAACTTAGAGAGAGTTAGATATACTCAGAACTATGTGCAAACATTAATCTTCGTGTCACCCGTGAGGAAGGTAACATGGGATAGTATTTACCTGCAATGCTGGAGAGCAAATTGTTGACCCATCAAAAAGAAGCCACACCAAAATGATCAATCTGAACAACTTCTTCACCACAAACAAAATTAAGGAGTAGGTTACAACCAAAAAGGCAAGGAGATAACTTGAGATTTAAAAAAGGGAAATCTTTTAAAAGGTCTATAACCCTTCCAAACTCTGGAAAATTCTAACATATAAAATCTCTCCAAAGCTAGACAAACCATGGTAGCTTTCTATAGAATAGAATAGAGGAAATATTCTTCAGAGAAATCTGATCAGGAGATCTAGGATGAAATCTGAAATCTGATCTAGGATGCATATAATCTAAATATTAACTTCCTAAAAGTTAGGTATCTAACTGAAGCCACCATAATCATCTCCAGTGAGCCATTAATCCCATCCCAAAACTCTAATATATTTAGGATGAATAGCTCTGTAGGGGTATTTCTCCTCCTCTGATAGCAGAGGGAGACTAAATTGCTGTCTTGACTGCTTTTTCCTCTAAGTTGACTGAAGTTAAGAAACCTGTACTCAACTATCATTTTAAAATGTTGGTCTCTGAATGAACTAATGTAAGAAACTAGATTGTATAGATAATTTAAATATTATCTTCTCTGGAATTTTCCAATGGTTTGTTATTAAAAACAAAAAGAAAACAAACAAAAGGAAAAACTTGCAGATTCGTGTTCAGATGTCCTTCCATCTTTCCAAGTACTAAGTCAAGGGCTAATGAATATCTGCTGTGAAGAAAATTTCCTCTCAGGCAAACACTGCAAACATTGCTGGCTCAATACTATGGAAATCTGTTGTTGCCTTAAGATGTACAGTTCAAACTCTCTGGAATTGCTATTAACTAACTAACCAAGGTTAAAGAAAGACCATCCAACCTTCACCTGGTTCACAACAGACAGAAACAGCAAATGAGAATGAACAGAGTTACTCAATAGAGGAGACTTGCACAAAGCTGGGACAAAAATTGGACAAAGTAATTTTAGAGCACAATTATGGGGAACCATATGGTTGCAATAGCACTGATCTGCAAAACTTCCAAAAAAGCTACCAAGAAAAGCAAATTATGTACAAGGAGAACTGAGAGAAAAACAGCAAGTCTATTGGGACATAGCTGACATGAGAGAACAAAACCTTGCTGCAAGGAACTTGCAAACTAAGAGGAAGAAATAATTAAAAAAAAAAAAAGAAGAACAAAAAAAGAAAAAAAGAAATAAGTGGAAGCCAAAAGTGTAGGAAAATAAATACAATATGTTGATACTATAAACCACTTTTTAAGTCAGTAAATGCAGATTGCAATAGAATTACGTGGCTTTTAAGTGAGGCCAGGATAGTCTCCTGGACATTCCAACTCAGAGAAGTAACAATGGAAGAGGGCACAACACAATAGAGAGGGCATAATGAATACCGAAGGATCTACAAAAACACTTTAGGGACATCAAGGTTCAAAAGTGACTACAATTTTCTAGAAGCAAAGTGGTGAAGGAATCAGTGTTCCTCCCAGTCCTCACAGCAGAAGCATGGATCAGGTAAGGACAAAAAGCATCTTCTATGTCCATATAATAAGACAAGAAGTTTGGTGAATAGGAAAATAAACTAGAAACCTTAATGCATCATCAAGATCGATGCTTAATTAGTATGAGAGAAAACTGACAGACTTACTTATATGGCTGTAACATATATGGGTATGTAACCTGTGTGAGGATACCTAAAAGGAAAAAAAGGAAAGGCATATTGCCTTGTAAAACTGAGAAAGCACAAGCACGCTCTGAGGTCCAGAATGTGCAGAGCGTCAAACCTTGTGAAAAACCACAGGTAGTGATTAAAGGCAAAAGAACCCAGGCTTCACCACGACGGGGAAATACCACAAACTACCAAACAGGAAGATGAGTCTGACTTTTCAGAACAATTTGTGAGATAACCTGAAGTGTCTGCATGAAAAAGTTGGTGAAAATGGGGATTAATTATGTACATCCTTTGGAGAAAAGAAAACAGCAGATCACAGCTTTCCAGAAACTTCATGGAATGCACTGGTGAGAATTTTTTTCTTTTATTTGGAAAGTAAAGAGAAGATCAAATGGGCATTTTTTCTAGACTGGGCTCTAGCCTGTATGGACAGACTGAGTGGGTAAGAGTGCAATGCGGACAGTAATGTTGTTGAATGAAGTCTCAGGGAGAGTCTACAGGAAAAAAAAAAAAAAACGGAGACATAACCGTTCTTTGAAGAAATTACAATAAAATCATCATTAAATTATGAGCTCTTTACTGCTATCAAATGGGGAAAAAAAAAAAAGCCCAAAGAAAACAGAAGGATATCAGAAAAGAAGACGATAATTATAAAAATAGTACAAACATGAAGGAGCAAAATCATTATGCTCAAAGCACAGAACTAACGAGGGATACCAAGAGTAACAAGAAGCCATTCTGTTAGTACATTAGGTAGATGAAGATATAGATCTGTAAATCAATGGAGAGGAAGATCAACTGACAGATGATGTGAGTAGGCTGAAGTGCTTAACACCTTTTTTTGTGTCACCTTTCATTCAAAATTTCCAGTGGCAAGACATGGATAATTTGCTTAATACTCATGAAGAGGGACATGTTCTTACTCCAGAAGAGCAAACAGATTAGAGTACTTAACTAAGTTAGGTATATTTCAAGTCATTTGGGCCTGATGAGTTTCATCCCAGTATCCTTAAAGAGCTGTCTGAAACAGTTTTGGAGACTTTGTGAGAGACAAGAAAAGTTTGGAAGAATAAATATAGTACCTGCCATGAAAAGTGAGAGAAAAAAGAGAAAAGAAAGAACAAAGGAATTCTTGACCAGTCGACTTAAGCTTAATTCCCAGAAAAAAAAAATCTTGATCAAGCAATGAAAACACCTAACTAAAAAAGATGAGTAGTAATCAACATTGATTTAAGAACGAATCATGTCAAATCAACCTAATTTCCTTCCAGAACAGGATAAGAAGCCCTGTAGAAAGCAGCAAGTGTCATTCATGTACCTTAACTTTATTTTAGCCTTTGGCAGTTTTATACAACATTCTTATAAACAAGCTTGGAGCAAAGCAAGCATAGTCAGAAGCAGATAACATAGATAGTCACAGATACAAAACTTCTTAGATAAGGGAATCCACACAGTAATTATCAAAATACAAGACTACAACAACTGGGTTGCTGCCCTGAGTTTTGTTCTATTAAACTTTCTCAATAATAACCTAGATGATGGAATAGAAAACATATTTGTTAAGCTTGCAGACCACATGAACCTGGAAATGCACTGAGTGACTGAATAAAATTCAAAATGACCTTGGCAATAATAGAAATGGTCTAGAGGCGCTGGATGAGATTCAACAGGAGTATGGATGAAGTACTGTGCTTAGGCAGAAATAATTAACGACATAAATACAAGATGGGGTATAACTGAGAAGGTAGCAGTTTTTCAGAAAAGGATCTAGGGTTATTGTGAATTATAAGCTTGATATAAGTTTGCAGAATCTTGGTGAAACAAGGGAACAATCATCATTTGGAGCTTTCTATAAGCAGACATGCAGCCCTGAGGACACAGGAAGTGATCTTTCAGCTCTATGCAGTATGGGAAGTTTGAAGAGGCAAACTGTCCAGTTATGGACAGAGCTTTTCAAGAAACAGATGAAGAACATCCAGAAAAGAGCATGAATGATCATAAACGCAGATACCATACACAGAATGGAATTACTGCCAGAAATGACTACATTACCCAGATTACTAGTACATAAAAAGCTGTTGCAAAGGGAACGGGAATCACTGTCAAAGAAGTAAGTGAAGTAAACTGTAGTAAAGAAGATTCAGGTTAGGCAACGGGAAAGTCTTTCTAAGGGTAAGAATAATGAGGTACCAGAATAGATCACTTGAAGTGGGACTCATAACTTAACAGTCTGGACAAATACTTGTCAGGAATAACAAAACATACAGTCTATCCTCTTTTGGACAGGGAAGAGGACTTTGAATGTTCCTTACACCTTTTTTTTTTTTTTTGAGGGTTCTAGAACAGAACTGGCAAGGACTAAAGGAGAATCTCCCCCCAAAAAAAGCCACATATGAAGGACAAGAGTTACGAAGATATATGAAAATTATCATATATCTTAAGAAGACAAAATTTCATCCCAGAAAGGGTTTGTCTTCATGCTTGGATTTCAGTAAGACATGTACTTGAACAAATAATCTAGGACAGAAGTGGTGGTGTCCCTAACGATCCTTCAGGACAACCTCATTACAGCATGCCTGTCAATCCATTAGGCTTCAGTAAGTGCTACGTGATTACAAATAAATCCATCGTGTCCTGAGATTAACAAAAACAGTACCTGCTAGGCCTTTCAACTGGTCTGATTCCAGCACCAAGTCATGGCAAAGTGGCGGCAGTGAATTTAACAATTTATTGTCATCTGCTTACTGTCAAGGGAATAAAAAGAAACAATAGGAACACAACGAAAGAAGAAGTAAAGGTAGAGTGCTGAAAATAATTGTACCCAGGGCACAGTATTCAAGCATGATTTTGTTAATAATGCGTTGATCAAGACTGGACTATTATATTAAGAAGGAAGAGCTGACAATCCAATAAGGAGTGGGCCTCAACTATATTTAGTTTTAATATTTTCAAGCTTTTCCAAAAGCAAAGAAGTTTCATGTGGTACCAACGCACTGGCAACAACATCTCCCAGTTCTGTGATGAACCCCCAACGTGCACAGGTGGCAGCACGCCTGTGTTGTTTCTTCTTGTCCTTCAAAACAGATCTCTCTCCATTCTCTCACCTCCCCACCTTTCTAACACTGATTCTACTTAAAGCATATTTACACAATGCACTTTCCATGCCCTTCTATCACAGCCCACCCCGTGGCACTGCCCCCTGCTTCATCCCCTCCCTGCTTTTCTCTCCGCCACAGAACCAGGGTCCAACCCCATCCTCTCACCCCTCCATCCCACTCCCTGCTCACCTTCCCCATGTTCCCCGCCCTGTGTTGCCTTGGGCCTCCTCTCCAGTCTTGAGCGGAAAGATCAGAGCCTGACGCCAATGGTGTTTCAGCAGCTGGGAGCAGAGCAGGATGGTTTACCACCACAGGCAGAACAAGGCGGCACTCGCCACATGGCTTGCCTTAAGTGCTGTTGAGGTGACCAGGGCAATTATCCAAGGAAAGACATTTATTGTGTGGTCAGGTAAGAATCCCCACGTGGGCAGGGCTGGGAGCGGCTAGGTATCTGAGCGGCTCATGCAGTTTGCAATTTTTCTTGAATAACTCATGCAGGCATAGATAAAAAGGCCTAGTCCTATTTACGTCAGTGGCAGAACTGTTTGGGGAATGGGAACAAGACTAACTTCCAACATTTTCCAAACAAATTGAACCATTACCCAGACTTACTCAAACACTTCTTGTACATTCTGACTCTTTCCAAATGCACTACTTGTAAACACAGGCATAAGCGTATGAGTTAGCACATACATAAACACATATAAACTATTTTCTATATTTCTGTGATGAATGCAGCCAATGTGAAGCCACTGGAATTCTGCTAATGACTGGAGACACATGCCCACCAGTGAAAAGAAATGAAATACCAAGAATTTATACTACAGCGACTACTGCTTCTAACTCCATCTAGTTGCTCAGTGCTGTCTGCCTTTACATTACCTGAAACTTCAAATTTCCAAAACTTGAGAAAAGTTAAGCCATTCCTTTCATGTGTGAAACAACCTGTAGATCACATGATACCTGCTGCAAAGTGACACTGAGATCAAGAGCTTATTAAAAATAAATAAAAAAAGGAAAAACTTGTATATGGCTAGTAGGAATATCCATTACAACATCAAACAGACCTCTAATCGAGTAGAAAACCTGTACCTACTTTGTTCAAAGACTTGGCCAATTATCCCATGGCAGAGTAAGGTAGGAGCTTCCTCCATCGCCAGTTTTTTCCATACTTGTTCATTGAAAGGCCTTCCCCATCTAGCTCAGAAGTTTCTGACACTTTCAGAAGCAGAGGTGACAGAGTATATGAACAACTTATTTAGTTTCTTCAACAGCTCCTGTCTCCTGTAGATAACTGTATGTTTTACTTTCATGTAAATACTATATGCTACAATTATACAACTTTTTAAAATAAAGTTTTTGGTAGAAACGTGACACCATTTATCTGGAATTTCTAAGCTCATCTTGACCCACAAGTCCTCTGGCTAACAGTTTCAAAACTGGTACCTAAATTTGCTCTTCTAAATCCATGTTACTAAAAGTCCTGTGCATCCAGCACACTCAGCAGGGGCTTCTTGACATCGAGCACTTTGGAAAACATAGCTGCTTATTTAGAAGCATAAATATGGAATTGGGCAAGTAAGATGAGATAATCAGTTCTTTAAAACTTCAGTTTTGACAGTTTCAGAATATATGTGTTCTCTGTCTCTGTATCATACGAAAAAAAAAAAAAAAAACAGAGATCAGCTAGCATACTTGAACAAACACACCCAGTCTGAGGCTAGCAGATGACCACTTCCAATAAAGCCTTCAAGTTGATCATTTACTTTCTCTGCTGGCCTGGTAGAGGTAGAACGTACAGATATTTTTTAAATCCCTCCATTTGCAGAGGTTTTCGCTGTGCAAATGATTGAAGAAATCTAATGTTGTTTAGCATGGAGATTCTATCAGCGAACTCACAGTTTGTCAATTATAAACTTTAATTAACAGCATTTTAACCTTATATGTGCACTTAGGAATAAAGTCAAATTAAATGAATGTAATACAAGTAAGGCTGGCAAACATACTTTAAAACATTCTTCAGGGCACAATCTGAACATACGCTTATGAGCTCCTATTTTCACACTGTGCATAGGCTTCTTTAAGAAAAAATGAGTTTCTCCCGAGATGGCTTGCCACCACTATGCTCCCAAGATATTCTGTTCTACCCTTACAACCACATAAAAACACAGATCCCTCTTTCTCACCTTTGAGCTAACCTTACACCAGAGTAGCCAAACGTAAGTATGGCAGCCAGTTGTAAAAGGGAAACAGAACTTGTGAATACACTTGTTTTTCTTTTAGTAATTCTAGAAGTCACTGTAAGTATATTGTACCTCTACCTTTGGTATGCTTTGTTCCCAAATACTGGGGCATAGGTGTGTACAAAGTGACTCTAACAGAAAGTCTTCCTTATTAGCTGTGGACCCTCCAACAACTGCAAAGGAAAACAATGGTGTCCAAGGACCGGCAGGGCAACCGATACTCTGACAACAGTGCAATAATCGGTGGTATAATGTTTTCCACAGAGCAAAGGAGATATTGAAATTTGTTTTGTTCTGGATCCCCAATATCAAATGAATTGCTTGGGACAGCTTATCTGTCTCTAATGCCAAGTCTGCATGGAGGTGTTGAGAAAGTTAAGGCAAATCAACTGATGTCTGACTTCAATATGCACACATTTAATTGTCTTGAAGCTGTCAGTAGATGCTGTAATTCAACAGCAAAGCTCCCTGTAGTTCCTTATTCAGTTAAGCTACAGTGGCCTAAGACTAATTTCCTCCTGAATTAAAGCAGTCCCCTAAAGATTCCATGCAACGCATTTTTGTGTACTGACTTCATGCATTTAGCCAATTTGCCTCAGCTCTTCCTGAGTTTCTCTTAAAGAGTTTTCAGTCTATAGCTGAAGGCAGCTCAGCTACTTCAACTCTGATATTTAGAGCATCAAACTTTTTTCCCATCTAGGACACAGAAAAACTAAAGAGAAGGTCCTTAGCTTAGCTGCTTCCTGCTCCAAGCTTGAAATTTGGTGGTATTGGAGTTTATTGTTACCTCATTCCTATTCTCACTCTTTAACTTTGTGGAAGCCAGTTTTGGGAACTGGTATGTTAATATAAAGGAAACAAGCAGAAACAAGCAAAGAAAAAATTGCAAGAAGATACTAATACCAAAGTGGGATTTGAACTGTGAGATCATCTTTAGAAACTTCAAATTATGTCAAAGCTGTATCTACTGATGCTGGTTTTTGCTCACCAGGATTTGGTAATTGCAGTCATATCTCTGTGTTCTACCAATTCTCATTGCAATTACTGTCGTAGTACCTCAGCATGTTCTGGAAATGAATCATATTCCATCAATTCAACATTAATTCAATTCAATGCTAATCCTAAACTGGGATTAACATTAGAATCATAGAATCCTAAATTTTTCAAAAGATGTTAATGAAATTACCTATAGAAAGGATCTATGATTTTTAGAGCAAATGAGTTGCTTCCTTACAGCTGTAGCTTAGAAGATCATTTTATTTAAGTCAAAATTTAAAGCACTTCTCAAACTATATACGCACTTAGGTGAAGTAAAGGCTTCCGTGTTTCATCCAGGCTCATTAAAAATTACCTGGACACTGGCAGCAGTTGGGTAATACTTCATTATGGCCTTAATGCAAGGAAGTTCAGGTTTCAGAGATGCTTTGAGTGCACTCGCACAGACACACTTAAGCGCACACATATGCAGATGACATATCCCAAGGTACCTTAGAAAATTAAAGTTCCTGTATTATGTTCCTTGATTGAGCTATCTGAATGATGAACTAGAGTTAGAGGCCCTACTGTATAGCAGCTGGCTGCATGGAGTGTTTAGAGGAATAAACAAATACACAAACTGCCTGATGTTTCCTTTCCCCAAAATAAATTCATTCATTATAAATGAACTGTCAGATCATCTTCTTCGGAGACTTCAAGTCATGTCAAAGTCGTATCTCCTGACGCTGGTTTTTGTTCATCACGATTTGGAAACTGCAATCATACCACCACGTTCCACCATTTCTCATCACAAGCACTGTTGTGGTACCCCGGCAGCTTCTGGAAGTGAATCATACTCCATGAATTCAAACACAGATCTAATATCTCTAAACACCAACCAAGCCAGGCACCACCAAAATAAAGAAGTGGGTTGCATGCAGCCAGTTGCATGGACTTCTTAAACATGCTTTTTAAATTGTAGATGGTTTTAAAACAGAATATATAATCTCTCAATATCAATTAAAAAAATATCTCAATGCCCAAACTATCAGGCAAGAACTTTTTAATATTTTTATACTTTTTTATTACTCAAAATAAAAACAATAAGAAATAAGCAAATGAAAGCAAAGCCCTCTGGACAATACTTGCACTGATTTGCTGGAGGGAAGGACCCCTAGTGTCTATCTGGATGCTAGCCAGCCTGGGGTCTGGTGACTACACAGCATCCGGGATGAAAGAACATCTTAGCTTGTAAAATATTTCCTGCAAACACTTTCCTCTCTCCCTTACTTGGATGCCGACTGATTAAAATTAAAAAAAAAAAAATGTATATGGTTCTGCTTTCTTAAACTAATTATTTCAAAATATTATCAAGGTGTCATGTGATCATCTGGACTCTGTGGATTCATCATTACTGATGAACGGGAATGTGCCTTGGCACAATAGTTTCAGTGGTTGATTATGCATTGCAGACACCTATAGATAAACATCTCTATTTGTAAAAAATGAGCACTGTCTCTGAGAGCAGCTTCTGATGAGGCTTTAAAAGCGGCAACAAAAAAATGTAATGCTAGAAGGATGAGGGTGCCCAGCACTGTCACATACCAGCATTGCTTTCTAAGAGGAAAAAAAAAATCTGCACCATTCCTTATGATCAGGGTTTTACCCATTTATTTGGCTAATCATTCAAATGGCTAAACAGACCTCTAATTTGAAAATAAAAACCGATTGATGCAATCACAAACAAGTTCTGAAATTGTGATTTATAAAAAAAGAGGGGAAATCGTGTTCTAAGCCAAAACACACACACAGTTACCTTTTTCTAATCACAGCATTCATTTCTCCTCATTATGATCTCACAAGCACATTAAAATCTTATTAACATTAATTACTTCTGAGCGTCTATGCATGAGCAGCGACAGGCTTGCGTGCGCGCGCGTGTGTGTATGTGTGTGTGTCTCTGGATCATATCTACATTTATATACCTTGCTGCACTTTGCTTATAAAACATGTGAAAATATTGCTGCTAACACCAATTAGCTAATTTCACACACACAGATAGTAAGCTGCTGTCTCGCTGCACAGCTTATAATAGACCAGCAGACAGATGGACAGACAAACAGACGCAAAAAGCATCACGGCTCCTCCTAAATGCAAGAGCTGAAATGCCTGGCACCCCCAGGAGTGCGAGTTTTATCCTCGTAAGTCTGAGGGAACAAAATGACACAAATAAAAAAAAAATAATAAAAAAAATACAAGACAGCCAAATATCCCATTTTCTACACAGATGGGTTCAATGATGAAGTGATAGAGACAAAGAAAAAACTGGCAGGCAGACAAGCAGCAGGCGCACAGAGAGATAGACGGAGACAGATAAACAAAGCAACAGAGAAAAGAGATGAAAGCATATTAATATATGTGATTTGGGGCTAAGCAATACAAACTTTATCCCACCAATAAGGTAAGGAAAGAAATGGCAGAGCCGAGAGTCACAATAGGTCCAACTTCGCAAGCAAAATAAAATCCTGACTCTCTACAAAACTATTTATGGATTCTATTTATACTGAGAACACTACACACGGCGCTGCCACTGATGATATTCAGCTCCACCACAAACTCCAGAATAAACACAGGCACCCCAGCAGTTGCTGCTGGAGAACCGCACCTTCCCCTTCTTTCCAACCCTTTGTTTCCAATCCAATTCAGCTTCACCTCTACCCCGCTCCTAAATCCTGCCCTCCTGAACACTTCTCTCTGCCAGGAGTTAAGATACAAACAATACATCGGCATCGGTCATCGTGTCACAGCCACGTTTCTCCATTGCCCGGGGATTACCCTCTCAACTACAACTCCTTCAGTCATTCACACGACACCAGCGGGCGCTCGCTTCTTGTTCATGGCGTTTTCCTCCCTACCCAGATACCCACCTCTGCTCATCCTCCGCTACCCAGAAAGCTAACTGCAACCCGGGGCTGGAATTAAAACTTCCACTGGCATCGGCTGAACACGAGGTTTAGAAGTAGTCAAAATTTGCCTTTTAGCACTTCCCTCCTTTGTTTCACTTCTGTATTCTTCCCCTGATGACGTGATCAGGCAAAACACTATACGGAGGGAAAGGATTAAAGCTTCACAAGACAGGTCTGCGGAGAAATTTCCAGATGGCATGAAACGCTACCTTACTTGGAAAATTTCTTAAATGAGGGCATTTTCATTTCTCGTGGTAACACAAGTGTTTGGATTTTCTTCTCACTCCTCCCAGATCACGAGAAGGTAAATGGGGCAATAATCGCTGTCTTATCCCAAGCCTTTTCACCTAAAGATTTCTGTGCACTTGGCAAAAGGCTCGTTAAGCTTCAAGGCATGAAGAAGTTACTTTTGTCACTCCATTTTAGAGCTAGGGAACAGAGGAGCAGAGAGGTGAAGTACCCAGATCAGTAAGACGGTCTGCAGCAGATCCAAAAAGCACTTTTAGTTACATTTTCCACATCTTCTCTTTTTACACATACCCTATCTAAGGCCATTATAAACAGTATCTGAACCATAATAATAATAATAATAATAATAATAATAATAATAATAATAAACAGTGTTTGAGGGTTGTACTCAGGATGCTTGACCTTTGTTGTGTTTACACACAATTCATCTTGCTCATGACCTACTCCTGATGATGGTCATCCAGGAGGATGCGCTCCCTCGCAAGCACAGCACTACCATGGATGCAGTCAAGCAACTCTGGCACACGTCAGATGCACCTCAACCAACCAAATTAGTTCTGGTGCATTCACAGCAAACCCAGTGATTCCAGGAAGCTTTGGAGCTCCTGAGCACGGACGTTACACCTGTATCCCACGTAAGCAGTAAACTCAGTGCATGCACAGCAAATCGGGTCACGTGGCAGAGAAGGAGCCACAGCATATGGCCCCTTCTGCCACAAGGAGCGGGTACATGACCTGCTCAGGCAGAAAATAAGCAAGCAAATTGAACACCACTGCGTTTGCTCGGCTTACTATGCTGCTTTTTTTTAAATACACAGATGTTGAGAGTGAAGACAGAGAAGAGCAAAAGCTTTGTAAACGAAGCAATAAGCAAAAAAGATTTGAAGTCTTACAGTTTAAGGCATATGGCAAAGTGGACTCATGCCTGAATATTTCCTAAAAAATAGAGCATGGACCTTTAAAGTCCGTCTTGAATCATGCAGAATTGCATCTTTCCTGGTGTGTCCCCACAGAATTACTTGGAGAACAACTCTGAGTAGGCAAGGACTCTCACCCATTCTGGCTAACGCTGGTTCAGCCAGAAATTCAGCTTATGAACCCAGGCTTTCCAGACAGCCAAGAGAAATTCCCCACTAGGCTTTCTTCAGCCTCCCCATCATGCTCTCACCTTCCTCTTGTCATGTTTGAAACTTTGGAAAACAACAGGGTCAAGGAGAACTTCCCGCTAAACACATCAGTTAATCCTGCTGTAATTGGAGGAAGGGCCAAAAAAGATGAGTTCAAAACAATAAAATAAAAAAAAGGTCAAGAAACAAGTATCCACTGGGCTTGCTGACTGAATGTTTACATAGCTGTTGACTCTTTAATCCTCCTTTCCCCCAACCCCATGTAGATATATATGGTTCACTGCACCCTGAAGGAAAAATGGAGTGCTACATAAAGCGCTCCTTTGGAGTTCTGAAGACTCTGTGTGCCTTAATTACATGCAGCAAAAGTTGTACCTCTGCAAATTGGAAAACAAAAACAAAAAGCGGAAGCTCATTTATGTAAGCAAATGTATAACAGTGGAAATGCTTAATGAGAAAAAAAAGAAGTTGCCAGTTTTTATTACCACGATAGCATGCAGAAGCAAATGTGTAACCTGCAGAATTTTCCTACGTCTGAGTTTAGCGTGTAAACCGGATATAAGCATCCTAAAAAGTAGGAGTATTCAAATGCAACTGTCTTGAGGAACATCTCTCGTAGGACCAGTGCTTACCAGCAGAGGCAAACAAATCTCAGCGACCATTCAGTCTGTGAAACGGGTCATTATGCATAAATGAAAGGATAACAGGGAAAGATCTCTAGTGAGAGAAAACAAACAGCAAACAAACAAGGCATTTATTGGCTTTCCTGTACAAAGCAGCTTGATCTGCCTCTCTCGGGTGGGAGTTCTCCCGGCAAACCTGGTCTCTTCATCTCCTGTATGAACCTTATTGTGCTGTGTCTACCAAAAGTTACAGCAGGCTGAGACAATATGGGAGTACTTAAGAGGTGCACTTGGCATCCAGACCAGCCTTGAGATCCAAAGCTCTTTGTGTCCTTCTGGAGGTTAATAAGATGAGATTTTACTGACTCCATCCCGGCTTTTACAAGCTTCTTGAGGATTACTGAAATTGGAGGTTGCATATGAAAAAGCTGGTTCACCCGTTTCCTAGAAGGGACGCTCATCCACTTTGCCCTTCAAGTCCTGAAATGTGAGACACGCCTGAGGAGTGTTCTTTGTTATAGTGTCTCACAAATATATCCAGCGATGGTGAGTCCATATGTCTCTGATAAAGAAAAAACTTTACTGTGCATTCCAGCCTTCTCTTTTGTAAACATACTAAACTAGACGAATTTGGCTCTCAAAGGAGAAAGTATTAATTGTGCTGGCTAATAAAACTTTCTGTTGCTCTCCTTCCAATCTGGTCTTCTAAGCATCAACAGACATTAAAACTGGCTTTTGGGAAGTGGGAATGTATCAGAAAGTAGTACAAAACCAAAACTTGTTTGTAAGTTTTCAGGAATTGAGATGAATCTCATTCCCAAGTAACAAAAAGTTAAACGGACCTACTCACTGCACAGCTTTCAAGTTAAACGTACAAATAACTCAGTTCCTCCTACTGTTCATTCTCTGACAGATGCCTCAGCAGTAATACATCTGTGCTCTGCCCAAATCCAGTACTCGCAGGCTTCCATTATTACTTGCATATGTTTGTTTCCACTGACAGTTTAAACAGACAAGTAACAATCCTCTTTAAATATGTGTCCAAAGAACCCTTAGGGGCTATTTTCTCCTCTACATACTGCAACTCCCACTGAGCAGCTATGCAGACAAGCAGTTACACACACAAGAAGCCCAGAACAACGTAACTATTTGTAGGTACTTTTATAGTCATGGGCGATACAGAGCTTCAGTCTTCTTTTGATGACTGTTTCAAGAAGGAAGCAACACCACTGTTTATTTCAGCCAAGTATAATCTTCCCCTATGATTATTATTGTACAAAAAGAGGTAAGAGACTGGTCCATGTTTTGAACTTGTCTTTCGTGGACACAATGGACTCAAATCTAAGGCTGGACCTCGCTAGGACATACCCAGCTGTGGGAAAGCCAATTGGAAAAAAAGTTACTTGTTGCTTACCAGCCTTTGAAGTTAACATTAACTGGGTTAAGAGAGCAATTATAAATAATAATAAAATAAGCAAACAAAATTTTAAAAATGAATTAAAAAAATCTGCTATTAAAAATAAGACTGTTGACAAGTCTCAAAATTGGCCTCAAGTTTGAGTTATGGTAGGGTCTTTTTTATATAATTCTGAAACTAGAATAAGATTGTAATGGCAAAGAAATTGCACACGTGTTTCAATACCACAGTGGTTAAAAAAAAAAAAAAAAAAAAAAAAAAAAAAAAAAGCTTTAACAGCTTTTAATATGGCCAGGAACCATTTGAGCTTCCGTTGTCCGTGGAACATGGTCTTGACTTTTCCAGGTCCCATCTGCTTGTACAATACACTGAGGAAGGAAGAAAGAAAGGCATCACTTCCTCTTTCTCTCTGTGCCTCGATTGTTCCTGATTTAAAAAATGGAAATAATAATGTTGATTCAGCTACTGGAGTTAAGCAAAACTAACTACTTTCATTAAACTCTATATTTGAGTAAGTTTCTTCAGAAAGGCAAAGTGCTATTTATTCGTATCAACTGCTATCTCTGGCTAAACTGTCCTGGAATCTTTTGTGAGCGTTCCCTCCTCCGGCTGAACTCAGCTGATAACTGCACTCTGTTTTGAAGTACTTGTGTCACTCCTTTATCTAAAAAGCCTAGGAAAGACTTAGACAGAACGGGCACTTCTCTTTTGTGGGTAATGAGAACAAAGCAAAACAAAACAAATAAAAAATCATGCAGGGTCTCAGAATTAAGGCTTTGCAGATGATCAACAAAAAAAAAAAAAAAAAAAAGCATCTCTTGGATGTTAAATTCTTTGCAGGCTTTGCCTGGATATGACGAGAATAATCACCAACACCTCCTGAAAGCAAGCCTTTTCATCAAACCTCCGAAGCTCAGACTTCAAGGAGAGATCTGGTAGGAATCTTATTAATACACCTATGCACACTGCCACAAGGGAAACAGTATCTAACACAGCAAAAAGGAGGTCAAATTCAGCAGCACTGTCCTAGAGAAAACTGTCTCCTGGTCACAAATCACTTGTGGAGTACGATGTATCATCTTTACTGCTTCAGACGTACGCCAGCTGCAGCCAGTAGGCTAGAAATACAAAGCTAAATTCAGCTCTCAGTTCAATGTTGATTCTTTTAAATTTCATGGAATTACAAGACTTTTATACAACCGTAACTTAGGGCAAAACATGACCTATAAACTTTTTAGCGGATACACAGATATTCAGAAACTTCACGTGGAACTTCTTATCCCATGAGCATAGTCCTCTGATGATTATTGTATGATGATTATTCCAGCTCACTGCTCATGAGGGAAAAGGGAAGGGCTGTGGCCTCATCCCACCTCACTCTGGCCCTATTCGAACCAAGTCCTGCTGCTTCAATTTTCTCCCTCTCCTGCCAGTGGGACCAAGTTAGCCCCTCTTTTTGCATGAAGTTCAGACTTTTTGTCCTCATTTTCTTTGAACAGCTCTGCCCCCTGCCTGCGTCTCAGCTTTTATTTCTTCTAGCTGCTCACATTCTTCCCAAACCTCCCTCCTAAATGCTCCATTTGTATCCTTCTCCCACATCGAAGCCAATGTTCCATAGTAACATTACTCAACCAGATTTTAATAACTCTTTAAAACAGCCTACAGACAACTAAACCATGCTCCTGAACAAACAACCTTAACCAGGAAGCTCCAGAAAAGTTGTTTCTATCTCATCTCCTTTTTTGCTTTTCTTTTTTTTTCCCCTTAAAAAAGGTACAAAATGAAAATTAACTCAACTTTGGTAGCTGAACAAATTTACACACGGCTGGATATAGATGTGATCTAGACAAGAGGGCTCCCACTCCACCATAAGAGAACTTTACCTGGGCTAGCTCTGTCATCAATAGCAGTTTGTTCAAGGCAATCTAGGGCTGAATGCAGTGACAATACGTGGCTCAAGACACGTGCAAAACTCACCTGAGATCCAACATAATACGGTCTGCATGATCAGGGCTGAGCAGATACTGCCACCTACACTACTGAAGTAAACGCTAGCTCTCATCTCCATGAGGTGAAAACTTCATCCAAACAACAAATAAGACCTCAGGTGTCGGTTCTGTTCGGACATGCCAGAGAAAGACTACATATATTTCAAAACCTTGATCGGGAAGCTAAAGCAAACCCATTAAAGAAAGAGATGGCAATGCACTTTCAGGGTGATAAGGCAAAAAAAAATTGGGAGAGAAAGACTCTTACAGCAATAAAATTAGCTAATATAGCTATAGCTAATGCTCTCCCAACTGCTCTCAGGAACTGATAAACCTTATTAGTCCTATCTTGAAGACGAGCAACTGAGACACTGAGAAATGAAGTGACTTGTTGAAAATTACACAAGAAACTAGAAATGAACTAAGGCTCCTGCTTCCATAATCAGTGAGTTATCCTTTCTGGTACCTACATACTTGCATACATCACTCTAGCTACTATACTTCAATCTCACTACAACTTCTGAGACCACACCATGGCCTTATGCTGACTAAAATATTTAAGAACTTTGCACAGAGGTTAAACGAGATATCTAAAAGGCATCATGAAAAGCTCTGAATGGGATCCTGTCTCCTGTAAAAAGGGACTCAGAGATTTGCAGGGAAAAAAAAAAAAAAAAGGTAAATTCCAGAATTCAGAAATGCCCTGCACCAAGGAAGAAGACTGAGCTTTCTCTTGCCCAGCACAAAGTACAGCACAGCCAAATGTACTGCAAGAGCACAACTGGCTTTTAACCTCATTCAGGAGCAGCTGCTTTCACAGCAGTGAAACGTTTCAGGCTGAGCTTGACTGACTTAGTGGATAAATGATTTGAAGTTGATATAGCTCAGAAAGAAACAACTCATTTAGGAAACGTCAGTACCTTAAAAACATTCTTTTTCTATTCAATTGGAGCAAGTTTTGAAGCCTTCAAAATTTGGCCATGGCTTGGAGAGGAAAATGTAAGCAGTGTTTTTATGAAATGCTGGAAATTACAAAACACTGCTTGGACTTCAAACGGTTCACCCGTGAGTCAGAAGAGGCTGAGCCTTCACTGAAAACTTGTATTGGTCCTAAGTATTTTATTAGTTTAGTGCTAGCAAAAGGTGCCAGATTGGTAGCCCCAGGCGCTGCATTCTCTATTTATCCCCAAAGCAGGTACAGCAGGAGGGCAAGCCATCTCCGTACCAACCCCTGCTACGATTCCTCATGTCAAGGGACTTGGTGACAGGAGGGTGATCTGGTCTCGGCGCTGCTCTGCTTTCCTGATGTCTCTGCTGTGGCTGCCCGCACGGGGGCCAATTCCCTGCATTGTGTTTCAGGAGGACGGGTTCCTAAACTGCAGGGCCTATGAAAGGGAAATAATGGAGAATCATCCTATGAGCATCCTAGGAGACATGTTGAGAAAGAAGAACCAGGGATTATTTTCTTTGTATTATATTCCAGCCGTCTCAAAATGAACGAATACTGGAGAGAGCAATGAGGCCAGAGAGAGTCAATGTACTGAGTACAAATGAGATTTATATGTGGCTTGAGTCACTCCAGCCAATTAGCTACCCACCAGGCTGTTTGGTTTATTGTCCCTACTGGGTAAAGATTTAATAAGCAGTCACCTAGATGGGAAGCATGAGACTTGCAGAAAGGAAACTTTTCACTACTCTACATTGAAAACTTGAGCCCAGTCCTGCAACAGCTCTGCAGAGCCGATTCCCACTGATCTGTGGATGGCTGCAAGATGAGGCGCTTTATTGTGACAGTCCGCAAGGTGGAAAATATGGGAAATACAGGACAATCTTTCATTATATAATTTCCATGTCAGAAATCTTCCACACATTCCAAATATTCTAAGGGAGTTAAAAAAGCTTTCTTCATTTTTTAATCCAACACTCAGACTTATCCAGAACTTTGACATTTTCCATAGTATCAAAGTACAAAAGGCTGGATTTTAAAAGCAGATCTACTGGGGAAATGCGCTGTGTAGGGAACATGTTAAACAATCCGGCCTATGTTTGGAAAAGAAATACAGATGCACCACAACGAGGAAGAATGTTCAAGAGCATCCCGAAAAAACAGCAGCTATTCAAGCCAAAGGACAGGATGAAGTGGGCACAGCAGTATAAAGCTGACAAGCAGATATAACTGACAGGGACAGAAAGAATTGGAGGCAGCCAAAGCCTTAGCTACACTGGGGCTTCTTCAGATCCTACGTGTACTCTAACTGAAGCTAAAAGCACCAACGAAAATGTTTTTAAAACTCCTTCAGATGGGAAGAATCCTAGAAGCAGCAGCAGCAAAATGGAAAATTCAAACTTTGGGAAATGATAGAAAAATGAATGCCTATTGAATATAAGTAAGACTGGAAACAAAGCAAAAAAGGCTAAATTAGTGGATCGGGCATTTCTTGACCTTACTTAGCAGTCATGCCTGGTATACAAGGCGTTAGCATACTTTGTAAGAAGGCTTCTTGTCCTGTTAATACTGCTCATTGCAGGACAGCTCAGAGCCATTCATTTAAATGCAATTTTTTGTAAGGCACTGTCCCAGCGGGTGTGGCCTGGTCTCCTGGGAATAGTATTTGTTAGTTTTAGAGAACCAGCAGAGGGAGCACATTAGCAATTAAACATGGTTTTGCTTGTGTTTGTGCCTAAACAATGAGTTTGGGGGGCTTTTCTGTTTGTTTGTTTTTATTTTTATTGTCAGCATTCCTCCCTGTCACTAATGCCAATGACTCACACAGCTATCAGATTGCTAGGGGTTGAGGAGCCAAAGCCACAGAGAATAACAGGCTCCACATCCACCCTGCATAACACGTTAGTGGACAGAGGCTTTTACCTAGGTGTCTTTCTTCTCTCTCCCCCCATATCAGCCTCCATCTTACCTGTTCCCAACCACCTGCCCATGAAATCTTGTGCTGCCACAAAACCACTACTCCCAAACTCCTGCACTGGGACCACTAACTTTCTAGCCAGAAAGAATGGCATACGGATCCCTAGGGAGGGAAGAGAAATCAATAATTAACTTTCAGTCAGCTGAAAGGACAACTCTGAAGTCCGTAAGGTAACTTTCCCAGTCCTACGTCAATATCCACAAGGGGTGGATCATACTTTCAGCTACTGACGATTTTAGAAGCAAGGTATTAGAAAGCCTGTCTTATAGTGAGGGAAAAAAAAAAAAAAAAAGTCAGTAATTTCCACACTGTGTTTACCTCAGAATCAACTGGCACACCACACTTGCCTGCATTTTTAGCTCTACCACAATCCCAAGATAAATCTACTACGGAAGCATAACATTAAGAGGTCATCTCCAGACGTAGCTTACAGAATGGCAACACTACTGACCAGCAAAAGATTTCCCAGAGATGCTCTGCAGAGGGGGACATGCACTACCCAGTTGGGTTTCCTTGCCCCTTCACTACAGTTATCAACTCCTGCTAATGCAAATTTATGTAATCACCGATTTGATACTAGCTCAAATATTGAGGAAGAACGTACTGGTTTTGGTTTGCCTTTTGTGCTGTCGTTTACACTTGTGCAAACCGTACAGAAAATGTTAGCTAAGGGTCTGTGTTCGCTCACTTCACCAAAGCACAAGGAAAGGCACATGACACAGGGCACCGACAAGTGAAGTCCTGAAGATGCTGCCAGTGCCTGAATTCAGTGGCACTGGCTTCTTGTAGAACACCTTTTTTAATACGAGGTGTTGAGGAGCAGCGCCGGGTGCCAGCAGAGCAAGGGCAGCACAGGCCGTGGCACTAACCCTGGGGCTGGCGTGTGGGATATTTGCAGTGGGGAGAGACCCCTCCTTGGCACCACAAGCTTTCGGTCTTTGTGCTTGCACAGACCATGGCCTTTCTTCGCGTGGTGCCACCTAGCGCCAGCTCCTTCAGCGGCTCTCTTTTTCCTGCGGTGAGCATCTGCCCCTCAGGCCTCAGGCTGGGACCCTAGGCGCCCACCTCACCCAAGCCAAACCCCAGCCATCAAGGTAACAGCATATTTGTTCCTACAGACGGCTCTATCTGACCGGCTCCGTTTCCCACTGCTGTATTTTAACTGCTTTGAGATATAGGGGCTGCTGCGTGTGAGGCAGAAGAACTTGGGCCCTCCTCGCGCACCTCTGAGGTGCGCAGCTGCCAGCAACGTCCCACCGGCAGCGGTGTGGGGCTCGCCTCTCCACCAGCGACCTACCTGCCCCGGGGGAGCGCTTTTATGAGACCCGTTCCCGAACCCAATGTCCACCAAAGCCTGGCAGGCAAAATGCCTCTGTGGGACACGAAGAAACTGAAGGACTGAGGGAAAAAAAAAAAAAAAAAAAAAAAGCATGAAAACGTCAAGTGCATAGGCGGTAAACATCCAGAAATGCCAGTTTCCTATTAAAAGAGGATTGGATCAGTGCTGTTAGAACTAAATATTAACTTTTGAGATAAATAATAACCAGGAATATAGGCGACGCTGTCAAAGCCAAAACCATCCTGGACAAAAGCCTTTGCCTTTATTCACTCCTCACTGAAATGTTGATAAATCAGTGAAAATCTGCTGAAGTTAAAGCTCTGTAGGCATTACAACGGCCCCTCTGAGTTTGGAGCACAGTTAAACACTACTCTTTTACCACGAGAAACTGGGATTATTGGAACGGATAGATTATTAAAAATCCAATTTATTTTTCACAGTTGATATGGTTTGTTTACTTTCTGAATCTTCTTGGGCCAAACTAACGCAATCAATGAAGTCAGTTTCACTTTGATTTGCCATCCTTTTCTCTCTGCAGCACGGTTTGAACTGCCGACCTTACAGAGGGAACAAGTTATTGTTTAAAAACAACTATTTCCAGTACATTGTTTCATTAAAAAAATCTTTAAAGCATATATAAAGGGCTCAGGTTTTCTAAAAGTTTTGCTTAAAAAAAAAAAGTAACTTGAAGTTAAATTTCAGTATTTAATTCTCCATTAACATTTACAAATCTCTTTCAGTAGGAGCTCTTTACTATACAGACCACACTGTAAAACAGTCCTATAAAATGAGACAGGAGTGAAACCAACTAAAATCTATAAGGCCACAGCATGCCATCAATTTCTAAACAGAACTCCTATTCAAATCGTTCTGCTTAAAACCTCATATGGCCTGCAAAAATGAACAGGGTTTTCTTGAAATGATTTAAATAACAATTTATCTAAGACTGTAATCTCTCTTGTATGGGATTTGTAAGCCATCCCACAGAATTCTCTAGCAGGGGACACTGTTCCCTATTTACATCAAAGTTTTATATAAATAATAATACTTTATTTTAATTTTTTTTTAGATTTTCTGCAGCTGTTCTCCCTTATGAATAAGCTGGGCCTATGAAGAAAATGTGAAAATAGGAAAACTGAGAGTAATATTTATAATAATGATATATCCAACTCAGGAAATTGCTATAACTGTCTTTATCAAAATAAACAAGGTTGGTATTTTTTCCTCCTGTAAGAGAAAAGCAAAATCCTCTACTATTAAAATTAATCTGACGTGGTATTTGTTTGGTATTTGGATTTGACCGTCTTATACCCCATTTTTGGTCCTGTTTAAAAACAACAACAACAACCCAAACCAAAAACCACATGCACACAAAACCCAACTGCGTTGCTTTTCGTCTCGCAGGAGTGGAAGAGGCACATGCACACGCCATTCAGTCCAAAATTACTCTAGCTACAGGGCATGGCAAAGCATGAAATAACTGCTCCGGAGTACTTCCTCGTGTGGGTGTGTTAGATAACTGTCTGCTCCAGCGCTAAAATAAAGCGTGCTGAGACCCAGCCGACACTGGGGAGCTCCGCTCTGGACCACCAAGTGGGCTGGGGGCACCTGAGCCCCAAGACCCCCCGGCAGCCTGGGCACCCGGCACCCTTTCAAGCTCCGCTGTGCCCCCTGGCCAAGGAGCTTTTGGCTCGCTGGGTTCCAGCCACAGCATCATGCACTGGATTTAAGTTTACTTAGCCATACTTCACCCTTTGCTGTCATATCCAGATTGCAAACGGACTTTGTGCGGTCAGGAAAGGCTAAGACTTATTAATTTTTTTTATTATTATTTTATAGAATATACTTAGGTTTCAAAGAAATTGAAATCCCTCTGATGGAAAAGTTTTCACGATTAAAAAGAGACCTTACTGAGTCACGAAAAATGTTTCTCCCACTCCGACTCTCTTTCTATGCTCACATTTTTCTTCCCTGGGGTCTTCACGAAAGGAAGAGATACACCGCAGTCATTTTTAAAGTTTTCCTGAAACCTAAAGGTGAGGCTGGGTTTCCGCTCAGCATGCGTGCAGGACTCCCAAGGACGGGTCCGCCGGCCTCCCTGCCGGAGGAAAGCCGAGCTGCTGAAGGACACGGACCTGCCCTGGCTCGGGACGGAGCGCCAGGTGCCCGACAGCATGCACACCCCTCCAGAGGGGCTGCTGCCGCGACCCTGGTACGGGCTCAGCACCAGCCCAGGCACCGGGAGCTCCGTCCGCCTTCAGGGTCCCCGCGCGCCTGGCAGGACTTGTGCATCCCCTCCGGGCCCAGGTCTGAGTGTCAGAGCTGGAGGTGGAAGCTATAGGAGGAGAGGCAGCACCTTGCTGCAGGAACAGGTCATTTGGAGCCCCGAGCACTGCTAGAGCCTACCGGCAAAACGCTGGTTTAGAAGCCTGAGTAAAAAGGAGGAAGGAAAAAAAAAAAAAAAAAGAAAGAAAGAAAGAAAAAAGCAATGAATGTCATTCCCTAGCTAAGAGATGAGCCACCAATTCTTGGCACAGCGCTATGTAAAACCTTGAAAAGTTTCACTTGGGTTCTGGAATAAAGCTTCTAATAAAATGGAGCAAGTAGTTTCTGCAGTTGTCGTGCCAGTGAATAGATCTGCTGCTTTGGATTTCAATTAACTTAGTTTGTTCAGCGAGGAGGCACTTCGGTTGAAACTGGGGAGCTGCAAGTTAAAGGACAGCTAAAAAAAATAGCAAAACAACAGCAAAAAAAAAAAGCCAAACCTGTTGGCAGCAAAAGTTCTCCCTGGCTGTAAAATAATGAATTTTATTAAAACATTTCAAAGGATCTGAAGGTTTGGGAGAATCTATCAGGCAGTCCCAGGTGGGTTAGGAATATTGCATTATGGACTTCTTTGTGCTGAGAGGAAGGCCTAATGCATTTTTTTAAGAAGTCCCTCCCTTGCTATTAAATAAATAGTCTTCTATTAAAAAAGGTGATTGTTATTGTTGAGAGATCTCCACTGATCAGCGTCCATTTTATATAATTACTTAGGATTCTCCAGAACATTTTATGTAACTCACTTCCACTGACTGTCTTTTTTCTTTTCTCTTTTTTTTTGTTTTGTTTTGTTACCAGCAGAGTAACAGTTTTACTCTCCAACAGAAATGACAGGACCTCAGATAAAAAGACCATTTCAAATGGATCGATTTAAGCAGCCTTTAGAACCCACGATAAATCTGGGCTCCAAAAACTCGACAATGCTAGATGGGCTATGAAATGCATCGTCAATCCCTCCCCAGGAAAAAATAAAAAAGAAAAAGGAAAGGAAAAAAAAGAAAAAGAAAAAGAAAAGATTAATTCAGAGAAAAGCTTCGATGTTTGAAATTACAAATAAGCAGCGTATTTGTGCAAGGGAAAATGGTAAATAAATAGTTACTATTTCTGGACAAAATGGCTCGATAGATTTCATAATTTGCCACCACTGTAAAAAATATCTATTCCCTTCCCCCCCCCCCCTTCCCCGCCAATACAGACGGAAACGCAAGCATAACCATGCAGAAAGTGGGAGGGTGGGGGGCAGCCAAGGATACGAACTCCCTCTTAGAAAGTTTGAATTCTTATTAACCCAGTGATGCCTCCATAATGTGACGTTTGATCAGCAACACAAAAGTTGCAATATATGTCTCCTTTCTTCCCGGGAAAGGAAACTGGAAAAATACTAATAATGAAAAATAGATGTTAAAAATACCCAAGAGGGAAAAAAAAAAAGAAAAAAGTGCACGTACAATAACCCAAATTAACCCCCTCCGCCCCCGCACCAAAACAGACAAACAACGAGATCTCCGGATAAAAATCCCGTCGGAAGGAGTGGAACCTGCTTTCTCTTTTCTGCTGTTATTTGATGTATGGTTAGGCATGGACTTTAAACTTATAGTGTATACATAGACACAAAACAAAGGACGAGAGTCACCGTTAGCCCCGGCATTACAGTCGGGAGTCGTCGGCAAATAGTAATAAAAGCCCGTTTAGCAGTAAATAAGGAGAGCATGATATATGGACGGACAGATGGAACTGCATAAACAGAAAAGAAAAAGCAGAGGGACCCACAAACAGGCGGAGAGGGCTGTTTTACAAGAGTGAAAGATATTGATTTACTTGGAACTAGTGTTGGAAAACAAACGTATTTGTTTCCTTTGCGATTAGGGGGGGAGGAAGAAAAAAAAGAAAAAGTAATTAAAGTGAATCATAAGGGGGCACACCCTGCAATAAGTCCACGGGGGGGGGAAAGGGAAAAAAAAAAAAAAAAACATTTCTAGAGGGTAAGGCCTTCTATAGATGTTCCCAATTTCCAGCGAGCGGCTAGGGCTGCCAAACTTACACCTCCAAATTAAAACCCGGGGGGAGGAAGGAGGGGAGGCTGGCTGGCCGGGTTCGGGGGAGCGGAGGCTTCGTGTCGTGTGTACCCCCCTTGCCCCCCCCCCCCCCCCCCCCCCAACCCAGGCTCGCTTCCTTCCCAAAGTTGGCCGGCCTACCTTGTTCCCCCGTCCTCCGCTCGCCTCCTCATAGCCGCTGCCTCCCCGGGAGCGCGCAGCGTGCGCGGCTAACGCCTGCCTGCCTCCCTAAGGGGTCCATTTTCCTGCTCGGGGCGGTGTGTACACACACGCACTGCAACCTACCTTCCGCACCGCGCCGCGGCGACGGGAGAGGGAGAGCGAGAGCGAGGGAGCGGGCGGCGGCGGCGGCGGCGGCGGCGGCGGAGGCAGGGGAGGCAAGGGGGGAGCCGAGACAAAGCCCTCCCTCCGCCCGGGCAGCCTCCCCTCCTTCCCCGCCGCTGCAACAGGTCGCGCCCCGGCCGGCACCGACGGGGGGACCCCCGGGCGGGATGGGGGGGGGGGGGGGGGGGCGGGGGGGGACACTCCGGGCGGGAGGGGACACCCCGAGGGGACCCCTGGAGAGGGGACCCCCCAAAGGGGACACCTGGAGAGGAGGGGACCCCCCGGAGAGGAGGGGTCCCCCAGAGGTGAGGGGACCTCCAGAAGGGACCCCTGGAGAGGGGACACGTGGAGAGGGGACCCACGGAGAGGAGGGGACCCCCCGGAGAGGAGGAGACCCCCAGAGAGGAGGGGACCCCCAGAGGTGTGCGGACCCCCAGAGGTGATGGGATCCCCGGAGAGAGAACCCCTGGAGAGGGGACACCTGGAGGAGGGACCCCCAGAGAGAGGACCCCCAGAGAGGGGACACCTGGAGAGGGGACCCCCGGGGAGGTGGGGACCCCCAGAGAAGGGGACGCCGGCATTTCCCCCACTGCCACCTTGCCCCGCTAGGCAGCGGGAGGGGAAGGTATAAAGGCAGCTCCGCTGGGGCTGGGGGCTTGGGATGGGGGGAACACCTGGCCCCACACAATAGGGGGGCCTCCAGACAATAGGGGAGCAGTGTGGGGGGGGTGAAGGCTCTGCTGAGGTGGCTGCGAGCAGAGAGAGGGGGCTGCTGGCCCCAGCACCCCCAAACACACACACACCGAAACAGGTATCGGGAGGCTTCAGCCCCTACAGCTATAATAATGCGCCGTGCTTATGGCTGAACAGGTGCAATGCATATAGTACACGGCGTTACGAGGACGGAAATAAATCTCTCAAGTAAAAAAAAAAAAAAAAGAAAAGAAAACAACCAAACAAAACATTTTTCCCGGTTGCAAACAGGCCGAGGTTATTTAAAATAGGGGTCTGGTTTGGAAAATGTGCTCCCCACTCCCTGCATTTTTTGGCTGGGGGGGGGTAAAGGGGGGGGGGGGGACACAGACAGAAACAAGGTGCAAAAGGGAGACAACAAAGCCAGGAAACCCAGCACACGTAAGCGGTTACTAGATTTTTATTTTTACAACATTCTCTCATGGCTGAAGAAGATCGACGCTGCCACTAAAATAATTTTCACTCGGCCCTGCCTCCCCTCGCACACAAACTTATGCTGTTCACAAAAATTCTGATGATTTTAATGACAGCCACAGCCATGTGAAAGTAGCAAGGGCAGGAAAACAAGATTTTGCACCTGTATTTCATCCTCGGACAAAGGTCCTCCAAGAACTTTATCAGCAGGGTATCTTTATTTTAGCTGGAGAAACTGGGTCCAAAAAAAAAAAAAAAAAAAAAAAAGTTAAGTGATATTCCCAAGGCTATGCTGTAAATCAGTGGATAAAGCGATGAGAACCCAAATCTCTTGGTGCTTAGCACGGAATTGGCTTCGAATAATTCACGGCCGTGCAAAAGTTAAGTGTCCCGTCTGAACCAGTCGCATGGGCTCCCCCTGTTGCCAGTGGAGGGACAGGCACCTGCACAAAGCCACCCATCCCACTTCCCCCACCCCCCAAAAAGAGGAGTGAGCCTGTACAGCTGGATTAGGCCAGGCAGCTAGCTTTTAGTTGGCTAAAATTAAGTAAAATGAATGTCATTTGGATCCAAAGTCCTATTCCAACATCCTGCTTCCCAAATTACATTTTTATGCCACATTCATTATTAGGCAATATATGCCTAACTTGTACCGATTGAAAAGGGATAGCCTACTGACTAAAAGAGACAGGTAAACCCCCTAGATTCATGGATTTGTACCCTTTGGCTCGCTGGATGTTCACAATTCACACACAGTCTTCATAATATTAACCAGCCTGGTGACTGGTGAATTTGATTAGTTTTATTCACTGGTAGCTGCTACACATTTTTGTATTTTGCTCATAAACATCATATTTTCATACAGATGTACAGGAAATACAGAAAGATTAATCTTTTCTCAAAAGGTTAATTTTCACTACTGCCTTCATCATCAAAACACAACCTTTCTTACCTTAGGGTAAAATACAAAGAATAAAAAGCTCTACTAGGTGACTTAGTTCAACTCCTTCAGTAATATTTAGCAAAATGCACACCTGCAGTACATAGAGGTAGCTCTACAAGTTGAAGTACTCCAAATATATACAGCAAAATCCAGATGTTATATATTTGCTTCTCTGGACTTTATGACCATATTCAACTTATTGAAGGGTATGTAACGTTAAAAAAATAAAAGTGATCTAGGAGACTATTTCTAAATGTGGTTCTTTATATGGCCGTCTACGTGCCAAATGACCACTCTCTGCCTCAGTTTTTCCATCTGTAAAATGGACCTGACTGTAGTTCCGTGAGCAAATAGTACTAAAAATATATGAAGTGCTTTGTTTTCCTATCTCAGCCTAGCATCTCTCAGACTTTTATGATGGAGAATATCATGTGAAAAATACAGATAACAAATCAAAGCTGATCTGTATTAAAGCCAGCTGATGAAAATCACAAGATTTTACATACTGTTGTTCAGTTTAAATATGAGTAGTCTCAGAATTTCAAATTTAAAAAATAGATCTACACCAAAATGAGGGTATCAGATATAAGAACTTCTTAGTATTCTGGCACACTTGACCCAAAACTGACATTCACACCTCAGTCCTCCTACCTTATAGATTCAAATCTGAAGAGAGTCAAAACTTAACAAGTTTCAATAAAATACAGATTTGAACATTTTAAAATTTTGACATTTAGGTTACACTAATTTGGAACCATGTAAGTTTGAACGATGTTCAGATTTGCCCTTGATCCAGATCCAAAAACTTTAAGTTGGGAGGCATCTAGAGCCTTACTTCCTGTAACTTTCTCGAAATTTTATACACATATCTAAACCAGGATCACAGGGTAAATTTACTCATATTCTCAGAAAGTCTGAATCTCAGTAAGGACCCTAAAACTGAACCTGATTCCACCCAGATATGGAGACACTTAGAACCAAACCTCAAATGACACCTGAAGCAAAGCACATTCAGAGTAGTGCAGGGTTTGGCTGCATATCAAGCAGATCCCAATGTAAGCTAGTTTTGGCCCTTAATCAGAAATGAATGCAATTAGCCATAACCTTTATAAAATCCAAGTATCTATCTGACCTCAACGATAAACCTCTCAAGTTGTGATCTGCACAACTGGTTCCTCACCCGTAAGCCTTTCTGTATGGATACGAACCATCAACGATTTGATTCTCTGTTGTCTTATAAATCAGTCAGCCTACCTAAACCACACAAAAAGTGTCCACCAGAACTGGTATGGCTGTGCAAGTCTTTGTTGCACATGACAAGATTCTGGATGACAGACTGAGAGGGAAGGAATGCGCTTTGGTGCCAAATAACATACTCTGTGCTGCTCTGCTCTCTCCTCTCCTTTTTATGTTCCCAGGCTCACCAACTTAGTGAGTTTAGACCTATCTTGTAGGCAACCACTAGAAGAGGAGTCATTGCATCCTATAACCATATCTGAGGTTACAACTGACTTCATTTAAAAGACTTTGGCCTTTTAGCAGCTATATATTGGGTGACGCTCAAGTTCTAAAGAAATTTAAATAGAACTGACTCCATGGGCTGGTTGGGTATCCTGCTCATCATTGTGATGGGTTAACACACTATTTTGCTATATTGCTTCCAGCTGGACCAGAATCAGAACCCCAGTGTGAGGTCCTCACAGACCTTACAGACCTTATAGAGCAGTTGTTCAGCTGATCCCAAGTGCATCTTGTCCCATGCATTGCAACAAGCAAAATGGTGCTGAGGCTTAGCATACGGATACCACACTGGTGTTAAAAATTTCAGGCAAATATCTGTTGCAGTTCTCTTTCAGATAACACCGTCAGGACCTAGAAACACTCCACAACATGTCTGAACTTGATTACTTCCACTTAGTCCCCTTCACCACATACTCAGATCTCCTAGACTCCCCTGGTATATCATACCGTCATGTTGCCAGCCCGACAGGAACGGTGATTCAGTTGTCTCTATTCATGTCCTGCGGTGTCTCTGCAACTTTGTTCAAATGTAATGAGAAAGATGCCAATTAAGAAGGCACAAGAGCCCTGCAGCTTGGCAGTCTGATTCAAATTAGATACCTGTATGAAGTGATTAAAATAGGTTTTTCTAAACCTGAAGATAACAGGAGGACAGTGTGTTTGATTTACATCAGCAGGGGTCAACAAAAATGTAGAAGAACCACACAGATGCTCTTTACCTCTGCAGATTTACTGGTGAAGATGATGAGGACAGAAGGAAAAAAATACAGTGTGCTCCTGGTGTCTTTCAATACACAAAGAATCTCAACTGTTGCCCCACCTCAGCAGTCATTACTTACTGCCAGACCTCCAAATCAGTAGTATTTTCTTTTAATTTAGCAGCTTTGATCCATTCTGCTGCACATATTAAAATGTGCATGTATTAAAAAAAAACAAATCTCAAAACTTCATTTGGTAAATAGCTACTGTCATTTCCATTTCACAGACAGCAAAAACTAAGTGGAAAGAGTTAACCACTTGACTGAGAGTAGAAGTGGGATTGGGATGTTAGGCTTTCCTGACCAGGAGTTCAGGCTGTGCTGCCTCTATGGATCAGGATCTCAGACAGTCCAATTGATTGGAAAGACTGGGGCACACTTGCTGAACCAGAACTGTCTTTTCTATTTATTTATGTATTTATTTTTAATTTTAAATCCAGGAACGTTGTGAATAATAGATCAGATGCAAAGATGAGATGTCTCCAACCGTTTCAATGGATTTGTGAAAATCTGCCTCCCAGTCATAAGTACCACGTACCATAAATGCTCACTTTCTTTTATGATGACAATATCAGCACTTTGGTAAAGGAACGCTTTGCACAGTGGCTGTTCCCTTACAGTACTTAAGCCACCTTGCACAAAAGATGCAAAGTGGTGTTTCCCACGCCAGATGCGATAGTATGTGTTAGGTAAGTACTGCTGCTATGCTACATCAGTGAGTCGTGACAGTGAGGTATCTGTGATGGAAGAAATTTTGCCCCACCATAGCCAATCCCTTGCTATTTATACCCATCGATACTGGTGTGTATCATCATCATTCTTATCATCAATCATCATCTACAAGGACTGAGAGTCCTAATAAAACAAAGTCCAGAAGACTGGTACCATACCTTTTTGCAATTTGAGAACCAAAACCATAAAAAATCCTCAAACTTCCACATGGTCTATCCTCATCTCTCCATTATGCACACATGCACACACACTTGGCATGTTTGTGTGTGAACTTTACTTCTTGAACGTACAGAATGTGTTGTAATTATTTAACACAAAACAACCTGTAGCTAAGTATACAGCCTTGGCTACATCTGTGTTCGTCCTCTCCATTTACAGAGTGTTGGGATATTACCTTTATTTGCATCAGCAGGCAATTTGTGACCAATTTAGCTGTTGAGCTAATGTGTAAGGCCCTCATCCAAGCTGTGGAGTTACAATGGAATCGGATCTTATTACATAGCCTACTGAATTGTATGGTGCACCCTCTATTATATAACTATGTGTTTCCCAAAGGTTACCTATAATTTGATTATAAAGAATCACATTGCAGTTCAGTCAGCATTTAAAGGATGAGAAATTTGATGATTTACTTATGGAAATCCTTTAGAAACTGATCAACAAATGGTAAAACGTAGTTTTGCCATTTGAAAGGAATTATGGTAACAAACAAGCCAGGATGCACATCCATCACTCTCTTCTACTGGATGACTAGAATGACTATCAAAGATTTCTATTTTTGTCCCAGGAAGTTAGGGAGCATGCAGGAGGATTTGATTTCTGTCATAATAATTACAGGCAGTCATGTGGTTATGACATGAACCACTGTGAAAATGCTGAAGCTCTAGGTGGTCATCAGTTCACTTTTACCCTCTTTATATAGTAGGAAAAAAAAAAGAAAAAAAAACCACACCACATACTTCTGCAATTCTAGTGATTGTCACATCAGATCAGATGCGCTGCTTTTATTTTGCATGGAGATGATCTAGATGAGGAAAAATGTAAGTATCGCTACCAATGTTTTGGAAGCTTGTGAATTGAGTGTATTTGCACAAGCTTATCAACATGAATCCATTCTACCTGGAAAATATTTATGTCAGCATTTTCAGAGATGGTACTCCTCCAAGATGTAATTATCTTTCTGTTTAGAATATTGCATATGTGATTATTGCCCCCAAATAAACAGACATTTCTAGGAAAAAGGAACAGGCAAAAAGGAAATAAGAAAAAAAAAATGAAATTTTTATGTATTACGTGGACAAAAACTTTTATTTGATTGACTATAAATAAAGTAGGCGAAACCCAACTCTACAGAAAAGAGACAGATAATATTGAAACTTCAAACATTCAAAACCCTCGAGTAGGCCCTAAAAGTTATGCAATTGTCTTAAAAGTTACGGGATTATTGTTTTTAATCTCTATTGTACTCCCAAGTATTTTTATTTTTTTCTGCACAATTCTGAAAACTAGAAACTTATTTACTTTCTTAAAGCTAGCGTTGTATGACCAACACCAAAAAATCACAGGAACAATAATGCTGTAAGTTTTGAAAGGACCAATGCTAATGCCATTACTCATCTAACACTTCACCACAAAATTCCTGCAGCTGATGTAGGATTCTTGTCCTCAAATATAGGCATTGTGTGAAAGTTCCTATATAAGATCTTTTTCCATGTATTCCAGGCAAGGGGAAACCAATGCATTTACCAAGCAGACTGGAAGTGTAAGTTATTGAAAATGCTAGACTCACAGGGTTGTGGCTTTATCACACTTCCAAGGAGCTCAGCACAAAATTTACCCTAGGACCCAGATTCAGATGGCCCGAATTCCTGCTAAGCCACCATGCTTAAGAATTCTGGATATATGCCCCTAAAATCCTACATCCAGACAATAGAAAGTATCAGGTTCAGGGCCTTCAGGGGTGTTTAGGGTAACTGACTCTGACATGGGGAGTGTATAGAGAAGTACCTGATTCTGTTTCTATTCTCCCTAGGCAAGCTAAATACTATAGAGACCATGGAGCAAAAGAAAATGGAAATGAGTAAAACACCAAACAAAGCTTTGTCCTTCTTTGTCCAAAAAATCGACTCCAAGACTCGACTGGTGACTTTTGTACCAAAAGCAGGGGAAACACGAGAAAGGATGCAACCATTTCACCAGGGCTAATAACATCAATCTTCAGTGTAAAAGTTTCCCTTTGACACAACTTGATTATCTGTGATCTATAGACCACCTCTGTGGGATTATTTTTGTGTGCAGGTGGGCAGGATTTAGTATTCATTGCCTTTGAAGTTTTTAGTCTAAGATGTTCTTGCGGGATAAAAAACCCTAGATGTACTAGATGTAACAGAGAAAAGGAATGTCCTCGTCTGGATATTTTTTAATTTTACATAAAGTAAATTCACTTACAAAAAATAGGCAAGATTGGCTACAATTAGTCCTTCAGTTTTAGCCTGAAGAATATTTTTGGATAATCAGAACACAGTTTGCTCAGCTCTTTTAAAGGATACATTTTGAGGTGCATTTCTTTCTTCTTTTTTAATACTAATTGAAAATAATTTTGGATGGAAAATACGAGTTTTTTATTTTTTAAAGCCAGAGAAATTACAAGCAAAAAGTTGTATTAACTAAAATTAAGCCTCAGGTCTAATTTACACATGAAGAGAGATAAGAGCCTTTCTTTCAACCAGACCTATCAAAAATTGGAAGATCTGGTGAGGTTGGTAGCGGTGTAAGCCTGTAAACCCAACAGAAATGAAATCACAGAATCACAGTATCCTATGGGCAAACAACTCTTTTATTTTACCTGTATTTGAACGAAAGGGTCTTTCATTACAGAACTAGGGCACACAGAACAAGGTGACAAAATATTTCCAAAATAATATAATGGAAATGAAGTGTACCAACTTCAACGCTAAGCTTCAGTCAGGTTTTGTGAAGAGCTTGAGTTAGATATTATCTTATGGTCAAAGGGCTCCTTTTCTATAACTTTCTTTGCAATTATTAGCAAGGACTATAATATTTGGTATTGCTACAAAGACAGCCTATGATCATGTAATGAGATCCCCATTGTAATATCTGTGCAATTACACATAATTAAGTTTGCCAGGGGAACTTTAATTTCCTGATTTTTGAGTAAATAAAGAATCAATGTTAATATTCCACTAATCAGTACTAACTAACATTTAATTTGTTTTGTTTCAAAATCAGAGGTCACGTTGTGAAACCATTTGATAGTATGCAACAACAACAACAAAAAAGCACCAACAAAATAAACAGAGGTTGGGAAAGGATAACTTTGTATTAACTGGTACTTTGCTGTCCCACTGTTCCATTTGTTCAACTGTCCTGAAGCCAACAAAAAATCAGTAAGAATCAGAATGCAAATATGACTTTAAGCACTCCCTGTTGTGGTCTTGAAATGAATCAACGTTTGTTTTTACCACACCATGATAACATCGCAGATGTGAGAATCATAAATGTCAGTAAACCTTAAAGATTTCTGTTTCAGAAACAAATTTGCTACCACTACACTTACATGAAAGTTTCAGCTAGCTTCAGTGGACCATTTATGGGCCAAACACCAAACAAGAATGAAAAATCACATCTGATAGAAATACCAGATGGAATATCAAACTATACATCACGCATCCATCCAACTGAGTAAGAAAAGTAGAGTTTCAGTCTGGAATTCATAGAGATTCATATAGTAAAGCTGTAACACACCACAGAAATTCACGAGGGGTTATCAGATACAGGTTTTTGGGGCAGGGGGACAGCTGGGAGCACCCTGTTAAGAGCTACCTGGAGCAACACACATCCTCAGTCATCAGAACTGGGGCTGGCTCCTCAGGCACCACATCCCACTCAAGCATACATCTAGTGCTGATGGTCATTCAGTTTAAAAACTGGTATGAGAAAAGTAGACACAGAGTTATAATAGACAGAATTTAGGGGCTATTTGTCTCCCAACCTGCTGTTTCAATCCAGACACTACTCCGGGCTCGAAGTATCAAAGTATGACAACAATGCGCAAGGTGCATAACGGAATTATCTAATTTCTTTTCCTGCCTTACTTCTTGAAAAGCAGTAGAATAATAAATAATGTTATCGTTTAAATGACTGTCAATAGTTTTCAAAGTCAACACTGCTTCAAACATCTGAGACTTCTCGTATTAGGAAGCTGACTGCAAATAACCAAGTGTCAGCTCACATCTAGTGCAATCTTTAATTAGAACCTCAGAGTCAGGCAGGCTACAAGCTTTTCAGCTCCTAAATTAAAGCTGTAATTTTGGAGCACAGGAAGTAAACCACCAGGGAAAAAAGCACCGGTTTACCATACTGCCAAAAGTCAGCTCAATCTGACCTCTGTTTCAAAATAAGAAGGACAAAAATTACACCATTTTCTGGAGAAGCCACAATATAACAAAGTCTACGTGTTTTTGATGTTAGGTACTTAATGATGTAGTCAATTCTTTAGGACCACTTTACAGACTACTCCTCTGAGAAAAAGAAAAGTTATGCACAAGACAAATGAAACCAAAAAGTTGACTTACAGGCTCCCAGCACTATCCACAGGTCTCAAAGCTCAAGATTATCCATCCTCATCACCAGCAAGGGTTCCCTTTCAGAGGAACAAGAACATTTGCTTCACAATAGCTCAAAGGTGTTCAAATCCCTGCAAGATACTAACACTAGATTCCATTCATTTTAATGGAAAATAGATGTCCGAATTCCCAAAGACAGCCCTTTTACCATTGGGCCCAAAGAAACAGATTACATGAAAATATCTTTTTATCACAAGAGAAGACAGGAAAAAAATTCCAATTAAAATTGATGGAATTGATCGAAGAGTGAAAGCCATCAAGGAACAGACAGGCAAAATGGGGAATAAAATAAGGGAAAAGTGCATAAAGTTATTTCATTCCCCTTAAGGAGTATAATATAACCTCCCTACAAGAGTAAAGAAAGATATTTCCAATTTGTTTCCTAACAGCTAACTGAAGTATAGATTAAAGAGTAGGAAGGGTGCTGAAAATTGTAACAAATGCAGACTCTAAAAGTTGGGAGTAAAACATCGTAACTTGAACTACTCCATTGTCACAATTCAATGATCAAAAAGCATTCCCATGTGGCAGTAGGCGTGACCACCCTTACCTTCATGGTTTTGAATTCCAGCTGAAGCTCTTTCAGCTCCAAAAACATTGCTTGGGCTAAAAACGAGTTTCCTACAGCTGCAAACTGTCAGCATACCATAGGTATCTGTGTGTGTCCGGAAAGAGTTGTTAATTTGGTATGTAGTCACCAAAACTACAGTAAAAATACTTCGTTGCTTTGAAGCCTTAATCCTGCTCCTCTTTGCATAGCTTTATACTTCAGACACCTGCATACGCTCTCCTGCCAACTTAGCTCCTTTCGGTACTCAATTGTCTCGTGTTCACTTGAGACTAGATCAGGCCCCAGGAATTTCTGAGTCAAGTCCTGGAGCTATGACCATCTGTGTGGGGTCAAGGAAGGGAGTACTTGGTAGATGAAGAGCAAACCATCCCACACTGTTACATTCTCTCACTCTGGCCAGGCTCTCAACCCCCGGAAACCCCTGCTTGGGACTCCCCACAGTACCTCATGAGCTCTTCTCATTCAAGGTGGTATGTGTACCCCTGACTTTGAGAAAATGTCAATAAGCAATTACATGGAGTGTTACTTGTGCAACCGATAGGTGGACTTATATTCAACAGCACTGTGTCTGAGATTGCACAGAGACGGCAACACTGGCATGTAGGTGCATACTACTTTGCAGCCAATAGAGAGAGTTGAGAAAGAGAAAGAGAAAGAGAAAGAGAAAGAGAAAAAAGAAAAAGAAAAAGAAAAAGAAAAAGAAAAAGAAAAAGAAAAAGAAAAAGAAAAAAAGAAAAAGAAAGAAAAAGAAAAAGAAAAAGAAAAAGAAAAAGAAAAAGAAAAAGAAAAAGAAAAAGAAAAAGAAAAAGAAAAAGAAAAAGAAAAAGAAAGAAAAAGAAAAAGAAAGAAAAAGAAAAAGAAAAAGAAAAAGAAAAAGAAAAAGAAAAAGAAAAAGAAAAAGAAAAAGAAAAAGAAAAAGAAAAAGAAAGAAAAAGAAAAAGAAAAAGAAAAAGAAAAAGAAAAAGAAAAAGAAAAAGAAAAAGAAAAAGAAAAAGAAAGAAAAAGAAAAAGAAAAAATAGAAAAAGAAAAAGAAAAAGAAAAAGAAAAAGAAAAAGAAAAAGAAAAAGAAGAAGAAAAAGAAAAAGAAAAAGAAAAAGAAAGAAAAAGAAAAAGAAAAAGAAAAAGAAGAAAAAAAAGAAAAAAAACAAACAAAAAGAAAGAAAAAGAAAAAGAAAAAGAAAAAGAAAAAGAAAAAGAAAAAGAAAAAGAAAAAGAAAAAGAAAAAAAAGAAAAAGAAAAAAAACAAGAAAAAGAAAGAGAAAGAGAAAGAGAAAAAGAAAAAGAAAAAGAAAAAGAAAAAGAAAAAGAAAAGGAAAAAGAAAAAGAAAAAGAAAAGGAAAAGGACAAGGAAAGGGAAAGGAAAAGGAAGGGGAAGAGGAAGAGGAAGGGAAAAGGAAAAGGAAAAGGAAAAGGAAAGGGAAAAGGAAAAGGAAGAGGAAAAGGAAAAGGAAAAGGAAAAGGAAAAGGAAAAGGAAAAGGAAAAGGAAAAGGAAAAGGAAAAGGAAAAGGAAGAAAAGAGTAAGCTATAGAGGACCACTAAATATGCCAATGACAAATACGGACAAAAAAAGCACAAAGTGTGTGGTACTGGTAAATTAGCATATTTCTCTCTTTTCAGCAACTGAGAGCATCTGAGGAACACTAGCTTCTAGAGAGATGCTCCTTTTGCCCTCTCTGCTTTAAAAAGCAAAGCTCACAGAGGTGGGTTTGATGGATGAGATGGGGCCCCAATAGACGAATCTACAGATGGTCTCAAAAGCAGAAATATATTTGCCCAAGATACCAGGCCTGCATCTAATTTTTCAAGATCACGAACTGTAGAGGAGTGCTGAAAACGCAGACAACACAAGTTAGCAGAACACTCCTCAAGCACCACACAACGGTCTCAGGGGAAATGTTATTACATTTTGCTGCTGCTGCTTATATCGAGTTTGGCCAAGAGTCCATGAGTCATGATACCTATATGTACGATGTCAGGTGCAGGAACAATCCGGTAGCATTTTTCTATTAGTGCTGAATGCTTGGGATCTGCCACTTAGAAATGCTTAAATGAAAATAACACAGAAGAGTTACATGCGATGCTTGAAACATTAGGCTCTAACTTCAATCTGCAAATGAAAAATGTAAACATTCTAAAACTTAATAGGGAAGTGACAACAGTGCTATGATTTTTGTCCCTTGTAAAAGACAGCAAAAAATGTTCACTTTAGCCTACCTACTTACATGGGGAATAAGGAATGCTATCAGGGCCTGATGAGAGAGATGCTGCTGGTTGATGGAGTCATTTGTCATCAGATACTAAAAAGAAAGTAATAAATGGGTCTGGTTTTGAACATGATCTTATGATATTTTTAGGATCTAAAAACTGCCATTAAGTCGTCAGAGTATTCTATAACAAGGTTCTAAGGATAGCTAGCTATCTCACCCAGGTTTTCAATACCAACTATTAAATCCAGAGAGTGGGTTTCATGTTCTACAGTTAATATTAAAGATACCAGTGTTAAAAACTGGAGCTTAATGGCTAAAACACATAGGAAAAATCATTTATTTGACTTCTCTTAAAGTTGAAGAAAGCAACAGGAAACAAGTGTGTGCATGTACCAAAGTAATACGAAACCTGAGATAATTCTTTGACAGTATACTGCAGCCACTATCAAAAATTGTTTTCAAGAAGCTGGGATGAATTCACATCTATTTCAAAAAGCGCAGACAATTCATTTCTGCAGACCCTTTAAGATGAGATGTTCTTTTAAGTGAAACTAATGAAGCAGAACTCTGATGAGTTTGATGATCCTGAAAGTGAGATGTTTTTAGTGCTGGCATTATCATTATTAAACGTAGCTGCAATGACAATTTAAATCTGTTCCAAACCTCCTAGATGCTCTTCAACATTAGACACCTTTGTGTCTTGAAGACCCAAAAATGAGCTTACTAGTTGATTATGCTTTAAAGAAAAGCTCTACTTAGCAAGACAGATGCAACCTTCTTTTATCTTAATGATATTGCCTTCCATGGAACACAAAAGGAGCAACTGATAGCAATGATTGAAACATTTCTTTTAAAGACTTCTAATTTTAGCCGTCCACTAGAAGTAACTCCAAGTGAAGAAACAGGGAGAAAGAGAAAGAAAATAAAGAAAATAAAGAAAGAGAAAGAGAAATAGGGAGGGAAGGGGAGAGAGAGAGAGAGAGAGAGAGAGAGAGAGAGAGAGAAAGAAAGAAAGAAAGAAAAAGAAAGAAAGAAAGAAAGAAAGAAAGAAAGAAAGAAAGAAAGAAAGAAAGAAAGAAACGAACCAGCACTGAATGGTGACATTAGCGCAGGATAGCTAGCTGACCGTGACAAATGACCTCCTGATGGCCACAAGCACGCAGACAATGAAATGTATGTTCTCGTGCGCTGCTATCAATTCTGTATCAAAATGAAAAACACAAATATTGGTGCAATGTTACCAAAGATACCATCCAAGACCAACTAGAACAACATGAGAAAGATGGCTTTACTTTTTGGTTAGGCAACAAAAACAAACTTGAAACAAGATTGTTTAAAACAATTCTTCTGCTGCTATGTGTGGCTGCTCAGTGCTGTATTTCAACCACGCTGAGTTACAAAGCATCAACCAAACTTTCCCAAAACTGTACTGTAGAGCCTATGGACAAAAATCGCTCCACAATTGCCCACAGACTGGCTAACTTGAATGAAAAAGGAAGACTGATGTCCCTGTTTCCAGTGACACTTCGTGTTGCTCTCACGAACATGCACCTCTATCTATGTTTGCATCAACAAGTACGCTGAAATCGGCAGTGAGAACAAGAAGGACTTTTTGTCAAAAAATAGAAAATGTTTTCCTCTGCGAGGAACTTTACAGAGAGGTACTAAATTTACAAAAGCAGTTGAAGCAGGTTTCAGAGGGACTTGACAGATTACAGGCTGATGACACTACCGTTACAGCCTCAGTGGAAATGTGGTTTGATCTAATTAACAACAAAGAACTAGAACCACTGAAGAACAAAATTAAAAAACTATTCAAAGATGCTTGGAAGCTTTCCATTTGATAGCCACCAGGACTGATTTCAAACACAGACGGATGGGATTAAACACAAAATAGGATGCAGAGTTTGGGGCAGGAATGGAACATATTCTGGATGTCTCAAATCTTCTAAGATTAAAAAATGAAGGTCCATATTTTTGCCCCAAACCTACAATTACAAAGTGGATTTGACTGAGCACATTTAATTTAATCATGTGAGTGGAAAATACAGATGTTATGTTAGACAAGACAGCTGACTTAGAAATGCTGGGTTTTAGAACAGATGCGTTGCTGTCCAGCCAACTCAGCATCACTTTTTACACGTTTTTAGTTTATTCATATCAGTTTGATTGAAAATGTGTAACATTGTAGGCGCTAAAATGACAGAATCTGGTATGCAGAGTTAGATGTAAAACTTCCTAGACCTAACTTTTCTACAGACTATGCAGACCGGGAGCATGTTCTTAAGTTTTAATTAGGGAATCACACTCTTTGTACTTTAGATAACGGGTCTTTTTGTGTTTAAGGATTAAATATGCCCACAAAATAAATCACATCACATGAGCAATGTTTGAGCAAATAAAATGCTACATTTGAGTGTTTTCTCCAAGAGGCTTTTGCAGAAATAGCCAAAAAAAGTCATGCTGAGGAGAAAAATCAACCCTGATATGTTGGCTGCTGTTGCCACATACAAATTTTCTCTCCACACCCAATAGAGAACACATACCTCAGCCGAACAATTGTGAGCATATGTTAGCTATGCCAATATCCTGTGGAAAGTAACAAAAGGCTTTAACTTATTTTTAACTGAGAGAAGGGCATAACTAAGAAAGTTTGCACTTTATAATTTCAAGTCAGATTTGGGATTACTGTATTTCCCTCTTCGGGAAGTTGTATGATTACTAATTTTATAATTAAAAAAGTAAAAGTTAATGAGGAAACATGTTAACGTCAGATGATTTATGTGCCTATTAATATTACAAGTGTATTGGGAAAAAAAAAGGGGGAAAAGGAAAAACCCATTGTGTAATCCAGTTCTGATGAAATGCCGGACAATTTTGAGACTGATAAAATGAGTCACTGCCAACTGACTCAGCATGACAACAGGAGTTCATTGTTGCATTTTGACTGAAGGAAACAAGCAGCCAGTTGGTTTAAACTGGATTCTTTCTTTCGCTAAAATGTGATATTTCCACCATCTTCTTTCCCCATTTTCCACCAGCCCCTCTGGTGTCTCCAGTACATACTGCTTTTATTAAGTCCCGTGCTAGTCGGCTAGCACTGCATACAACACACATTAAGCCCTCGGATGCAGCATGTTATAAAATTAACTTAAAAGGCTGGAATACAGCTCTGGTTTTTAAGTCCCAGTATATTTATATTTCACATATGGTTTTTGCTAGGCTATTCACAGGGGGGACTATAAAGCATCTCAACATGTGAGGTACTCTTATAAATTCCACGTTGTCCTTAGTTGCACTCGCTGTCCTCAGGCACGGGGGCTGTTGTACTGCAAGCACTGATACTGATATACGTGCTGCTTCTTACATCCACATCTCCCCCTCCCTGCTCGGAGGTTTGGCAGCAGCAGGACGGCTGAATTCAGCTCAAAAACTGGAATTCCTGCTCCTCTCCCAGGCCTTCTGGAGATTGCCTTCTGCCACCCGTTGCAACTTCCCTCTGAAGTTAACAAAACAAGGAGAGCTCAGCAAGCGCCAAGGGGCTCAGGACCCTGTAGAGCCCAGGCAACACACCCACGCAAGATATACTGTCCCCATCCCTGAGCTCTCTGAGGACTGGAGCTGTGCCCAAGTGCTTTTAAATACAGTAATAATGTGGATTTATGTTGTTAATACACAGGAGGAACCAAGAGGAAGGCTCACCTGTTGCATAGCATTGTATAAAGTGTGCGCTGTGATGCTGCAAAATCTGGTTTGCGTCTCTTCTCCCTCAATATGCTCAAATCTCTCAGTCTTATCGTTCATTATTTTCTGCTTTTTTGCCCTTAAACTGCTTCTCCTGTAGTTGTCCAGAAACGTGAAGACACCCTTTTTCCAAAGGAGATTATCCGAGTCTGAAAAGTTTATTGATATTAACTGCAGCTTATGAGAGAATCCTGAAAATAAATTATTTTTGAGAAGAAACAAGCACCAAGAAAGGTGCATACTTTTTCAGGCAGCTAAAACATCTCCTGTAATTATAACTTTTTAAAAAGCATATTTTGCCAAAAGCAACTATGCCATGCCAAAAATTATCATGCCAGGAGAAAGAAACTCCTCACAACAGAAACACCAGTAGTCAACAAACTGGGTTATATTCATGATAATTTGCCAGGTGACTTTGACTAAGTCAGTCAATGTCTCTAAATCTGAGTTTATCCATCAGTGCAAGAGGTTACTAATGCCTCCCTATTTCAGGAGGGTGTCTTAAAGCTTAATTAATTGATGTTCATAAAGAACTCACATTCTCAGATGAGAGGCATCAGAGAACACCAAAGTATTATTAATCTCAGGTGCCAAAAAATTATCCCTGCTCTTGCAAGAAACAGCTCTGAAATATTTGTAATTTCTATGGTAGCAATATCCCCAGTTCAGTTTGCAAATGATGAGAGTTATCCAAATAAAATAAATGTCTGGTCATCAGAGTAAACAAAGACATCATTTTAAGAGTCCAATCTAAATTGTAGAGATAATCAATATGAGAATAGCAGTGCCCACAATGAAACCTGTATTAATTATGAAGAGAGTTTATGAAAGAAATTAATCATTATTATGGAGTTCACTGTAGGAATTTAATAGCATGAGCCAATTCTACATGACTCTTATGATGCTTGAGGTCAAATATGCTGAGTTTGAAATAAACTTTAATCTACTCTGAACTAACTTTGTATAAAAAAAGAAAGCTTCTCATAAGTTCCACAGTACTGCCCAAAATAACAAATCTACTCTACCCCATAAGTGCGTGTGGTCTGATATGCCATCCTGAAAATAGACTCTGATGTCTCTCCTCCCCAACTTTTTTTTTTTAATCAGTGCTATAGAAAAACTTCATACAGTGATTACAAGAGAAAATTAGATATCAGAGGTAACCAATATGTTTTTATGATTTTTTTTAACTAACCACCCATCCAAAATAAACACAGCAATGTTTATGGAAATAAAGAAATAAATTATAGCAATTTTAGGTAGCATACCGCAGTCAAATAAATACCTTTTTCTAATAAAACAAACTGGGAGAAACCCTAACAGAACTTAACCCATAGTAACCAAAACAAAAACTCAGGAGACTTTCTGTTCCAAAATCAGAGTTGTTCTTGAAAGCAAAAGATTAATATCCGTTGGTCAACTTGAGAGCTAATCAATTAATCCTTTTTGTTAGATCATAAATTCTCTGGGGAGATGCTATGACTGGAGTTGTTGAAAATGCTCAGGGTTGGCTTAATTCCATCTCCAGTCAAGTCAAGTCCCCACTGTCTTCAAAGGGAGAAGAGCTAGACTGATGCTGAGAGCTTTTGAAAAGCCTATCCTTTGCATTTATTTGCTTTTGTGAAGTACTCCATAAAACAAATAAAAGCAGGATGACATAAGTAATGAGCCCATCCTACCTCTGAGGTCCACACGCAGCAAGTACTTTGTGGTCAGAAGCTGACAGAGAATTCTGGGGGAGTTTTGTCTGAGGAAATTTTGTGGGGGTCTGTGAGGGGGATGAGGTTGTGATGCAGCCAGGTCAAAAAGGCTGGCTTCCCCTACAGGTGCACAGGGAAGCACAGCAGAAATAATACCTTGTTCTTTTCCAAAATATGGGACTATCCGTTTTGGAGGCTACTCATAATGAACATGGAGCTTGCAATACTGTCAGTACTAATTAGATGTGCAAAAGGAAGAATGAACCCTTAAAATATTGCAAGAACAAATGGTCCAATTAAAATAGTCCGAAAGAACTCAGTGGGAATATTTCTCTTAGCTTCCTTTGTTGATGCTGTAGGATTTCTTTGTAGTTGTACAATTCTGCTCACTCAAATTCTCTTGGCAACTACAGACTTCCTTACGTCTGATCTCATCACACACAGATGGCTCATGCTTGTAAAATATTATTTGGGGACGTGTTGGAGTGGCCTGAACATGGGTCACTCCAGCAGCGTAATCTGACTCTAACAGTTTCTCTGGACTCGGATAACCTTGAGTTCAGCCATTGTTTCCCAAACTGTAAAATGGGGAGAGTGTCAACCTGCTCACAAAGCAATGAGAATGTGTGAGCCAATATTCGTACAACTCTGGAAAAAAAAAAAAAAGGAAAAGTGTTATTGCTATTTGGGGAGAGTATGAGAGGGTCATGTGGGCTTCAGTTTTATTCTCTTCTCTGAAACAAACACCGACACAGATATAAATAGTGCCTGCAGGAAAGCAAGGGTGAACTGCTTGCTTTTTAAAAAAATAAAATTGTAGCTTTTGCATGTGAAGTCTGTTTAGAAGAGTTCTGAATAGTTTAATAATTAAAAAAATTCTTTACTTTTAATAGTGTTAACATTTACCAAAGTAGATTTTTTTTTCAGTGGTGTCATAAATTCGCAGTATTTACCCACCAGTTCTGGTTTTCATAACAAGACTGTGGTTTTTATTTTGATCACTGGTTAATTTATTGCTGCAGCACATCATTTTCCTTTTCTTTTGGAGGTTCTGAGGAAAAGTAATTCTTTACAGACACTGTTCAGATGGTATTTTTCAATTAAAACCACTTAAAGCAGAAAAGAACGGTTGTCTGGTGGGGGACTGAAGATCAGAGTTCAATGCTTGGCTCTACAATAGACTCCCTGGGGAAATTTTCAAAGGCACAAATGGCAGGTTGGCACATCACTCCCATGCTTGCTTTAGTGGGAGTTAGTTGCCTCTGAAAACCTCTCTTTCCTTTCCCTGGATTATCCTGATCAAGTCACTAAATCTTTCTGTGTCTTAGTCTGCAGTCACTATAGTGGGAATTACAATATTTTGTTCCCTTCACCTTTTGCTTGACTTGCTTATTTAACTATACGCTTCCTGAGGCAGCGATTCTATTTTACAGTATGTAAAACACCCACACCAGCGGATGGGGTGCTGATCTCATCTGGGACTTGCCTAGTTCTATTGTAATACATACACACAAATGATGTTAATACTGATCTGGGAATCTGGATAGCATTAATTTAAACTGTTTTCTCAAAGCCCAGGTTATTGTGCCTTCTAGGAGCAGTACTGAACTGGAAGAAAAACTGCCAAGATAACACCATCCATAGAGCAGGTGCAGGACAAGCAAGATGGGGCAAACATCTCTGATATGGCACCAGCAACATGACCCATTCACCAAAAAGTGGGATGAGTAACCCTCTTCATCTCAATCCCTGATTTCTGGTAACTTTCCTTCGGGCCAACCAGAACCACGCAAGTCTACATTCTTTGACTGAAACATTACATTTTACAGGAACAAATGTCTGTGCGAGGCGAGTGTGCACAAGGCACAGAAATTTGTTTCATCAAACAAATTGTGAATCTGAGTATGTTTTGACACCACAAGAGTACATGTACTGAGCCACCGCAGCAGCAAAAGCAGTTCTGTTTCATTTATCCTGCAAGTCAGGACTAGGCAACACAATTTTTATTTTCAAATGGCAAATGCAAAAATCTCAAAAATGTAACACATGCAACCAATTAAAGGGCAAGAATGACAATACAGTGAACAAATGTGCATGGCACGTAAATTCAAGGCAATTTTGAGCTACATTTGTTTACCCAAAAAGTGGAGTGCCCCAAAGAATTACATAAGTGAAAATGAGAATTATTTTATCTCCTGAACTTAAATGCAATGTGGCTACAAGTAAAGAAAAATAAATAAATAAATAAATAAATTTCCAGGCACTCGCATTAATTACCTAGTAGCCTACCAGGAATTACCAAATTTGCCAGCTGTGATGAGGGTAGAGCTCAGCATGTTCCGGAGCTTCGCCACTGAATGACGACGTATTTCAGATACCCAGTAGTAGTTAAACTGGCCTTTGTACTTTTGCCCTACTGTTTAAATGATTCTCTAAGCCATTCAACTTTCTCAATGACCTCTTTATGGCCATAACCAACATAAGTTTTGTGGGCAAATTTTTTTCCACAAGTAAACTCTGCTGAAGCCAGCAGCATTACAGTAGAATTATTTTGATATAATGTATGCATAAAACTTACAGGTATCTTTATGTGCCATAGGCACATTCCCTGCTTCCTTCTCCATCATCCAGCTTGCATCGTCCACACACTCAGCCCAGGATGCAATACAAGACAGAGTTCCTACAGTAGATGTAAATAATTCAAGAACGTTTGCAACTCCTCAGGGAGATTTACTCACAGATCACCTGCTCACAGAGCTTACAGAGATGTCAGAAAAGTTCCAGAATTATTAAAGATCAACAATGGGAAATAGCATAAGAGAATATCAGTATTATTTCTGCACAGAGCTGGAACTGGTTTTGATATTTTTCTTTTTAGATAAATTAACAAACTTCAAAGGGAGCGGTTTAAATTTTCCAGAGAAGAAATGTTGTTTGATTGCTTCATGTACTGGGGTGCTGCTGCAGTCAGATCCAGGAAGAATGACGCACCACAGTCTGACATGGCTTTGATAATAGATAAGTAAACCATAGGATTGCCAAATAAAGAGGTCAAAAAAAAAAAAAAAAACACCCAACAACCCACCACCAAAAAGAAAAAACAAAACCAGAAAACAACAAAAACAAAAAGAGCTGCTAAAGCAAATCACACCAACAGAATATGCAGTGCAACATGAACAAAGGAAACCCAAGGAAACCCAAACAACCCCCTTCCCTATTACTGATGGCATGCCCCATGTCCCACATGGCATCATCGCAAATGGATTCTGCACAGAGGGAGAAAGACATAAGCAAACAGTTCTGCAGCAACAGCAGCCCAGGCAGAACACCACCACTTGCCAACCGAGAAGCCTTGACTTACTGGCCACGTGCCTCCACTTCTGTTCTGCTGATCCACTTCCACTACATCAGTGGCACCTTGAGGTGGGTTTACAAGCACTGGTGACAGAAGCGTTGTGAACGTGACTTCCCGTTTGTGACAATCTTTGTATTTTCCTCCCAAAGGCAAAGCGTACTAAGGACATTCTTTACGTGTCCTGAGGCCAACAGGCTGTCACTTTCTTTACACAACATACCACATATATATCTAGGACATAGAAAGGGTTATTTCAGACTTTAGAGGGGACATCTATACCCAGAACGTTTCCAAAATAAGGATGGCAAGTTGCTGAAATAACTTATTTAAAACTTTTTCTCAAGTACAGAGCGATAGAATTGGAGTAAAATCATCTAGAAGGGGTTGGAAACACTTCCTCTTGAAGCCTTAAACATCACTTCTTGTGACGTTAACTTGAGCTACATGTCCCATCGGAGAGCAAGTGTCAGCAAAGTAAATGCATTAGTTAAAGCTTAATAGTAGTTTGGTGTTCAATATCCTGAAATATTTAATATGTTTTTTTTTTTTCCCAAAGTAAACTGTTATTCAGTTTTAATGAAGACATTAACCTGCTTGATTTGTAAGCTCCTGTGGGAAGTCAGTCTAAAACACTGTCACAAGAGGTAGGCAGAAGTAACAAGAGCTATGACAGGAAATCAAGCACATTTTAAATGTTAAAAAAGCAGCCAGAAAACGAGTCTCAATATGCTCTTGTTTTCTCTTAGTTTTGTTTATTTTTTGGTAATATGATTTCTGCCCTTTAAAAGATGCCAATTAAGGCTGGTTATAACGTCGTCTGCACGTAACTGTGGGTATTGAAATCTATGTGAGTTTTCACCAACTATTTTGTAAACAAGAAGCGGTGGAGCACAGGCTCAAAAAAAAAAGTTTGGGTCCAAATCTGAACTTTGAGACACTTTCCGGTTGCCAGCATTGCAGAATGACAGCTTTGAACCGGAACCCACTGCGACATTTTAGTCACAGTTTGCATGTCCTGGACCGACTCAGGATACAGGCTGCGCTTCATGGGAACAGCCAGTCTCGGGAGTTTTCTTCTTGAAATGAGAGTGATAAAACAAGATGAGCAAAAACGGTGAGACCCCGAGCAATTAAGGTGGGTGTGTACTCTTCCTGAAATGCATATTGGTGGTTTGACAAGGGAGACAAGCTGGCTGCCTTGTTTCACAGTAGCTGCGTTCAGTTCATGCTGTCAAGAGTGGATTCTGACACTTAACAGTATTAATATTGCTATTTCTATTGATATAATTAGCGCTTCTATAAATAATAGCTAAAGCTGCCATAGCTAAGTATATTACTGCAATCAGCACCATCAGGCCCTTCTTGGTTACACCCCCTCCTGGAAATACAAGCTGATTGATCTGAACGAGGAGACAGCCACCGAGCAGGGCTGCTGATTCTCGTGGCCCAGCTCGGAGCAGCTTCCACCACGCAGAAGACTCTTCCCAACAACCACTTTGGATGTGTGAGACTAAAGTTTCTCACCAGTCTTGCACCTGCCAATGTTTGAATGCTATAAATAGGGGCGCCTCTTTTCAGCCACGATGCAAAAACCTCGCGTTGAGCTCGGTGGTTGTTATTCACACGCCACAATGGGGGAGAAGTCCTGCGAGAGTTTTGGAGAGAAGCTGGACCCAACCTCTAAATTCCACCTAAAGAGCACAAATGGTTCTACGTATTTATTTTACAGCTACGAAACGGGAAACTGCCTAACAAAACAGGCATCGCTGCTTGTACAGAATAATAACAGCGCCTGCTCTTTCAGCCCCAAATTTCATTCTATTGCACTTACAACTACCAAAGAACAGCTTTTCTAGTGGCCTGAACACCAAACTCCAGGCACTCCCAGTCTGTTTTAAAGAACTTTGCTGCTGTTTCACTATTCCTGAAAGCCCCGACTTCTACCATAGGGTAAAGCACAGATCGAGCAGTGCTGGTTGTAGAAATAAAACCTCAGTGCCTCGACAGATGCTTGCAAAAAATACAAACAGTTAAAAGTTATCACCCATTTTTGAAACAGTGGGGATTTTCTGCTTTCTTCTTCCATAAAGTGATGTGTGACACAAAGGCTTGCTGAAGGCCAGTGTTTACAGCGTCTGGAAATATAAAGTGCTATGTGTAAGAAAAACAGCCGGCGTTTCTGACCGCAGCTTGTCACAAAAAAACCTTTAAAAGTTGGAAATCCTTAAGCTTTAGACCTATGGATGTGCCAAAGGTAGTAAGGGGATTAAGTCATTTGTGTACAGGCACATTTTTAAACCCTGTAGGTTCTTGCAGCAACGCTACTTGCTAGCTGCAGTACTTGAAAACTTAAAATGGTAAAGAGGATACTACAACTCAGAAGAAGCTTTGAACTCCTGTACTGCTAAGACAGCTCGCTTTGTATGAGGCCAAAGCACTCAGCACTGTGTCTGGCAGTAATATCAATGCCAAAATCATTCCTGTATAATTCCACTGATGTCACTTCAGTTATTTCAAAGAGGAAATTCATGTCTAAGCCACGTTCTGTTTTCTGATGCAAACCCAGAATAACTACAGTGAAGTTTATGAAGTTACTAACACTGGCACTCACTGTCAAACCAAATAGCCAATGGAATAATTGGCACCGAGTCTCTGAAATTACTACTGAGATATTCTACATAACCATAACAACAGCATTTCAGAATTCTCCGTGTATATACCTTTGCAAATATCTGTGATGACAGCACATGAGCATTATTCCTGTTACACAGATAGGAAACAAAGACGGAGCAATTTTCCCTAAAGTCAAATATGCTATTCGTGGCAGAGCTGAGAGCGTCAGGGTTCCAAGTCTTAAGCCAGGAACCAAAACCAGTAAACAAGCACTCAGTCTTCAGCGTACTTTTATGAAAATATAAGAAGCAATAATTGGGTTGGACCCCATATATGATGAAAGAAAGAAAGAAAGAAAGAAAGAAAGAAAGAAAGAAAGAAAGAAAGAAAGAAAGAAAGAAAGAAAGGAAGGAAGGAAGGAAGGAAGGAAGGAAGGAAGGAAGGAAGGAAGGAGAAAGAGAAAGCAGAAGGAATAATTATTTTTTGAGTAAACAGCAAAACAATCAGAACTATCCCTGATGAGAAAATTTGATTACAAAGGGTTATATTTAGGCATTTCTTGAGGCATCTTTCAGGACTATCTGGTAAAATCAGAGTAGAATCTAGTATTTACTAGTATTGATAAGAGCAAGATAATCTACACCCTGAACTCTTTTTTTATTCTGCTCACACTGCTGGAGATACAAAATGTTGGACTTCACAAAGCAGTGCAGAGGTTCCAGAAATCACCTCCGGTTGTGAAAACCTGTCAATGACAACTATTTTGTTCTGCTTTGGGATCGCTCAGTGATTCATCTCGGAGTATACTGCTCATGAAAATTAAAGAACTGGATTTTGTTTTGTTTGTGTTGCTCTGATACCTACGATCAAGGGTCAGCATGACTATGGAGGGATAAACAAACAAAGTTTACTAAAAGCTGCCAGTTTGAGACATTGTATTGTTTTTGTTTTGTTTTTAATACCATAATAATTTGTGCATACTTTCGACAATAGCTTGCCTCTTCGGAGAGTTTAAACTGCTGGTAAGATTACTTGGGCTACTATGCATGCAATTACAGATGAATTTTGATTATTTAACATTAAGTTGGTACTTTGAACAAATTAAAAATAATTATTTTTCTCCCTAGCATCTTCTATATTAGTAATTGCAGTTGCTCTGGAATCTCAATTAACTAAGCATCCTAAATTCTGTCCACGCTTGGCCAGAGGACGGCCTTTTCCGTCACGGTACAGGTGTGATTATTTGGGAACAGTTTGCAAATCTAAAACCCCACCTTGCTTGAAGGGATTTACAGCCTCACATGACAAACTGTACTGAACAATACTGAGGTCCTGTGAAAAATAAACAAAGAGAACACATTTATTTTCTAATACCGAGATGGAAATCGCAAGTCTTAAGAGGCACCTGGAATTTGACCAGAGTTACCCAGCAAGGATCAAATCCTATTTGTCTTAGTCAGGCAGTCCTGCTGAAATCAAATAAGCCTACAGCACGGATCAGTCTACTAGGGCTATGGTTTAACCTCTGAGGCATGCCATAAATCCTGTACCATAAAATAGGTGCTATGGATTAATTTCTAATCCCAAATTATAACTCCTCGTTGAAGAACTGAAAACCAATTCGCCTCAAAGATTTAAACAACGAGGATAGAACCATGCTGAGACCTTTCAAGACTTTACTTTTAAAACATCGAACACAAATATTTTCCAGTATACTAAATTAATGCATTGACAATTAAACCGCACTGTTTGAAGTAACTGAACAAATCATACACTATGACACAGCATCTTTTTTTTTCTTTCCCAAATTTGCCTGCACATGTAGTCACTAATTTACCCAATAAATTAGTTCCACAAGTGGCTCTCCGAGTCATCAGTTTGAATTATCAAGTTTCTGCTGTATTTCCAAAACAATGCCAGGCATGCATGTGCGTGGGAGGGATGGGACAATGAAGCCAATAGGTGCAGCTGTGGCCTGGGAGGCAGAGGGTCTGTGCAAACTCTGTCACTGCCTGCTCTTTGACATTGGCGAGTCGTTTCACTGCTGTTTAATTCAGGGTCTTTCTAGCATATAATATTTTAGCTGTGAAGTCACCCCCCAAACATTTGGAAGGCAAAGAAGAGCCTTCGTGAGCTTCACAGAGTCCTTTTCCACTCTCAAACAGAAACGTAGGGAGGCAGTCTGGGTTCGTTGCTTTTTTATCTTCCCCACGAGTAAATCAGAAAAAGAATCCAACCTTTACAAAGCAGATTTATGCAAGCACAGGTGAAAGACAGCCTCTGTAAATGCAGAATATTGAATGAACTAGCTGGTACCTTGTGCACCTGGCCTCACTGCTGCACAGGATCTGAACTGCTCTCTTCTTTAGGTCGAATGCCAGAAGCCCCCTGATTTTAAAGCAGGGGGCTTTGGATGCCATTCCTAACATTACAGTGTTACCATGATATCCTTGGCCAGAAAGATTCCTTTATTTGCTAGCACAACAAACAAGCCAAGTTTTATTTTAAGACTACAAACCATTTTATTTTGGAAGCCACAAGACATCCATACCTTTAACAACTGACTAGTTGCAGATTCTACGTGCTATCAGAAAGTTTTCTTCAGCTAGAAATGAGGATTTTTTTTAAACACCTACAGATTAAATGATGAGATTTAAAATAATGCTAAAATCTTCTGTAATGTTCTTCCTGCATTACAAATGGACTATTAAATCAGTGAAGTGCCAATCAAATGCTTTTGTACTTTGAAAGAAAGGTTTAAATAACAAAAGCAGTTTTTCAGGCCTCTCTCTCCCTCGGTAGTCAGTGTCACCTATGCACTAATTACAACATATTTACTCTCTTTTCTAGTAAGATCACAATTGAATAGATTTTCAGAGCACGATTTTTAAGAAAAGTTGCAATCAGAGTCTCGTGGATTCTGGCTCTTATTAATCCAGCTTGTCTAAGAAAAATACAATGTTGTGCAGTAAACTTCAAGATATATGACAGGACTGAATAATAACAGCTCTGGATTCGGTTCCCAGCTTTAAAATCAACTCACTGCACGACCTTGGGTGAACCATTAATTAACTAGGGCCAAATCCTCTGTGGACTAAACACAATGGAGCTAGCCAGTTTGTACAAGCCAAAGATCTGGCCCCAAGTTTCCAGAAGTTTTGATTCAGGCTGGCCAAACACTGGAATTTTCATCCTATGAAAAAAATGCTCAGTTGTGTTTCAGGACAAAAAGTAAAGCTCTCACATCCTTTGTGGAATAAAAAGTCTAAGCAATTCCTTGTGTGTGTGTGTTGGGGGGGGACACGAAGCTCTCTCACAGGGGAAGCTTTTGTTCACCGTGCTTTCTCCCCGCGAGCAGAAAGTGGAATTGACAGAGGTTGTCAAGGCAGGTAGCCACGAACCATCACTTTAATTTTCTGGTCAGAAAAATCTATTTTTTTTTTCCAGTAAAACTGGAACTTTCCTGCAGAAAACTGCAAGTTTACAAACACCACATTTTCCACTGGGGTAGGAAGGCTCCTTCCAGTCAACTCTGTGTGCTCGGAGCATCCACCGACGGCAGCCCAGCTGCTAAAAACACTCTTGCCTCGGAGTTCCTTACAGAAGGATGACATTACTTTCCTACCATGGAGCTATTTTTGTTTTAAGTTACTTTTTGTTGCAAAGCGCCCCGGGATCCTCAGATGCTAAAGGGAACGGCGTTTCCACATTAGCTCCAGGATTGCAGGGACAGGATTTCTACATGGGAGGTGATTTCTGTATGGGATGTAATTCCTATATGGGACTTAATTTTCACGTGGGACTTAATTTTGTGTGAGAGCACCTCCCCAGCACTCAGGAAGGCTGGAAGGTATTCAGACTTCAGGACTGTTGTGTAGTTGCAGCGTTTACGTAGATACTTTTCCACCCCAAACGTTTACTTTGACCCGAGAGCCTCTCTCCGAGCTCTGCGTACCACCGCACCGGCCCCCTTCTCTCACTTCATTAACATTTATTCCTCGCACCTCAGCCCCGGGGCTGCCCCCCCGCGCCCCCCCCTCACAGGCGGCGGTTGGAGCCCAACGGCTCGCAGCGCGCTTCTCAACGGCTGCCCCCCGCCCCGCCTCCTCTCAGCGCTCCCCCCGCCCTCCCCCTGGCCCCGCCCCTCGGTGGGCGTGGCATCAGCGGCGGCCCCGCCCCTACCCGCCCGCTGACCCCGGAAGCGCGGTACCTCTCTCATCTTCCCCCTCAGCGCACCGGCTCGGCGCTTTTCACAGGCGGCCCCCCTCATTGGCCCCCGCGCACCCCCGCTGCCCTGCCCCCATTGGCTCCGAGCCCCGCCACTCCCCACCTGGGCCTCGCCCCCCCGGTCCGGGCCCGCCCGCACCCTGGCGACTAGCGGGGGGATTTTCTATAGGCGAAGCCGCGCTCGCCGGCCCGCTATGCGCGCCTCCTATTGGACCGCACAAACGTCGATCGAAAGCGTGACGCCTCTCATTGGCCGGCGCGGGAATGATAACAGCCGCCTGGTTCTCTGATTGGCTCCGCCGAGACGTCACTCTCTGCCGGCAGCTGAGCGCCGATTGGCCACCGCGGGCGCCTCCGCCCTCGAGCAGCAGGTTAGGTTGCGCTCCCCCCCCCTTCTACGCATTTCTATTTCCTGCTTTATTTATTTATTTCCCCCCATAAACTTAAATGACCCCGGGGGGGCGGGGCCCGGCCGGCCCGGCCGGCCAATGGTAGAGAAGGAGGGTGGGCGGGGGCGCTCTCCCTCCCCTTGGCCAATAGGAGGCGAGCGAGCGGGCCGCGCTTGGCTGCCCGCCGGCCAATCGCGCCGCGCCCTCCGCCCCCGCCCCGGCACGCGGGGGTCGGCGGCGCGAGGCGGGGGGGGCGCTTAACGGCCGCGGGGGGGGGGGGCGAGGCGCGGCCGTTGGGCGAGGCGGGAACGGGGCGGAGGGGGGGGGGCCAGGATCGCCTCAGGCAGCGGTGCCGCGTCCCGGGCAGGCGGGCGGGGTGCGTGAGGAAGGGACGCGGGGTTGTTTCCTTCCTGCGGCTGGGCGAGCCCGGCCCCGGCCCTGCAGGCAGGCAGGGAGAGAGGCGAGGAGAAGCTTGTCGCCTCGGTGGGGGCGAGTCGGGTGTGCAGGGCTCGCTCTGAGGCGCCCCCGGCCAGCAGTAGTGGTGGTTTTACCGTGAAGTAATGGTACGCATACATTGGCCCAAAGCAACCTCACAAAAAGCACCGTCGCCACAAGCACCACGAGGATTCACTCTCTGAGTCTCCAAGAAGGCTTGGACCGCTGGCTCCTTCACAAGGGTCCTGAGTGAGGAAAACGTGCAAAAAAGACACTTGATTGCCTAAACCTGATTAAAATCATCATTCAGTCCACATCACCCCCTCAAAGGGAAAGCCAAGACCTTAACATTTTTACCCCGTTAATATAAGCACAATAGCAGTAACCCTTGGTGTGTTAGCTGGCACAATCCCCCACGCAACCCACATCAGAATAAAGAAAACCTGCTTAATAACTTTGGTTATTGAGTTTTTGAAGTATCACATGAACATATTTACAAAGTTTTTACTGTCCTTAAAAACCTCTTACACTTTGTTTCTGTCAGTTTTTGATTGTAATCCTGTATGCCCGTAGTGTTCTTTCTGAATTCTGTTACTCTGACCTACCTTCCTCTTTCTGACTTTTCTTTTTTTGAGGTCAAAGGAGGTTTCATGCTTTAGCCGAACTCGCCTCAGTATAGTTCTTTTTTCCTTCCTGTGCACTAGGTTAGTTTAATTTGGCTATTATCATCCCTTTGAAGAACCCCAAGCTTCTTATCTCCTTTTTCTCTTGCAGTCTGGTCTTGTGCAAGGCAGCATAATTCTCCAGTTTCCTCATCCTTGCAGTCAGCTGTTTGCTCTTCTGTCCTTCCTTTTGCATGGACCACCAAATCTGAGGTTATCACCTTAACCCAAGATGCCTCCCACATTTGTATTCGCATCCCTCTGTGGGAGCCATGTGGGGAAGAGCCCCCCTTCCAGCTGGTTTCTCCATCTCTCACATCAGAGTTTGCCACCAGTGTTTTCCAGGAAATGACCCCATTGGGTTCCTTCCTGCACAACTGAGCCTCCTGGTGCCATCAGCTCAGGCGATTCTGCTGCCTGTCTGCACATCTCCTGCCTGGATGGTTGGTTCTGTACCAGATGCTGGGAGGGTGCCCAGCTCCTTTTCTCCTTTCATCATGCCCAGGACTTCAGCAGCTCACACTCCCTTAGAGCATTATTTTACACCATTTCTGAACACCAAACAAGGCCATCTCTCTTCCCCAGCCCCTCACTATACTCCCTGAACAAAGGATTACCTTTTTATTTATGTTCTGGTCATGTGGGTCACCCCACGTGAACCTTCGCTCCACTTAGAGCCCACCCTTTATTTTTTAGCCCATGTAACCCTTTTTTATTGTGCACGGGGGTTACTTATTTATTTATTGTAACAGGAGTAATTAGTAAGCAAATTACAAGTGGCATTTAAAGAAGGGAAGGAACCCCATCAAACTCAGCTCGGTATTTTACTGAAGTACTTGGGTTTTAAACACTAGCATAATCTGACTATATAACTACTTAAATGTAAGCATACGCCAGAGTTCTTTGCTGAATCAAAGCTTTAATTTTCTTCCCATTTTCCTGTGGCCTGTTCTGCATTTTTAAGCTGAGAGAGTGTGGAGTAAAACTCTCAGAAAAATAATTTCTCTAGGGCATATTCTGTTTGATAATGTCATACCTGGAACTTCATCTGGGCTGTCAAAACAATGGCGCATGACAGTAAAACTGAGCACACTTCATATACATAAATCTTTCACAGTCTGTAACTAAGTGTCTAGAATGAGCTGAAGGCTCCTCTAGCTGAGTTATTTTTCTAAATGAGAAATTATTGTGACCGTTACAGCAGATAACCTCCCAGCTAGTAACTTGAGATAACAACAGGTATAGGTGATAATATGTGGACACATGATGAGAGGGCATACTGCAGAAGGATAGGTAATTCTACAGAGGCATGGAGGAACAGATTCCTCTCCTTGGACAGCATTTGTTGCCCACCTCAGATCACAAGGCTCTGTTTTTGGTAGGAATAAGATCTGTTTCAGATGCCCAGCAAGGTATTGGTGATTTGCTGACACAACTGGGGAGGAATGTTTCCAGGGGTGATGCAAGTCTGCTTCTATTTAATACTGTCATTAATGACTGTGGGATAGCACAATTAAAAAATTTTGATTGAAAAATTATGCTCGAAAATGTTACAAACCTCTCCGAGAACATGGTTATAATGCAAGCCGACTGCATTAAATAGATGAAGTGTTGCAACCAACAGCAATTCTACTAAATACCAGACTAAGCATGGTATAGAAACAAAACTATAGGAACAGCTGAGGAATTTTCTCCTGAAATAGGAATAACTACGGAGGCAGAAATATTCCCGAGGAGGATCCAAGAGGTCAGGCTAGACCACAAGTGAAATACAAAGCAAAGGTTAAAAGGGCAAATCTCATTCTAGGGTATACAAACAGGAGTCAAACTAAGCCCAGGAAGAAGTAGTTCCTCTATACTCAGTGCCAAGGAAGCCTCAGCTGGAACTCCGTGTTCGGTTTCAGACACTGCATTTAGAAGAGACTCTGAAGATCAGAGACAAAAAAGGTTTGAAGGGAGAACAGTAACAGGACCTATGAAAAAAGGACAGAGGAACAGGATTTGTTTAGTCTGGAAAGGAATGAAGAGGGGAACATCACAAAGTTCTTGCATTAAGTAAAATTACTGAAGATAAGTTGTTCTCCAAATCCACTGGGTCAATACAAAAAGTAACCGCTTTCATTTGTGGCAGCATTTTTGCTCAGATGTTGGGAAAACCTCCTAAGGGTTCAGCACTGTAATGGCATCCTTGGAGGCCGTAGTTTCCCCAGTACTGAATGCTTTAAAAATTACATCAGATCAGGGCCAACCACTTTGTCTGGACAATTGTCCAAGGCAAGGAGGGAAGATCTCGAGTGGCACACTGCCTTGGTGGGAACTGCACCACTGGGAGAAAGCAACCCAAAAATCCCTGTCTTTTGGCAACAGCCAGCAACTTCTGCTTTACCTAGGGACAGGATGATGTCAGGCAGCTCAAGGGGAGCACAGTGCTGCTCCAAGCAGCAGCAATTTCCATCCTCTGCTTAGTTTAGGTAGTATATAGTCAGGGCACCACCTCTGGGAGGCTACCAGGCAGCGGCTGTCAGATACTGTCAGCTATTGTTCCTGCAAGATCTTTCAGGTTTTTCCTAGTGTTGCAGTTTTATGAGCAGGGGTTTGACCAGAGGAGCGTTACAACAAGAGGCCAATTTCCCACCTGTAGCTTTCCTTGGAGCTAAGGCCCTATAGAGCACAACTCCTTACAAGCCAATAGAGTTGCACGCAAATCCCTCTATTTATGGAGTCATTTAAAACAGATCTTAAAAATAAGTTTTCTGGTCACGCAGTACAAAGATCAGTAGGCTTAGAATCTTGTAAGCAGCAACATCAGAACAGGTTGCATTTTTGTAGTAAATGTGTGTGAATATCAAATTCTGTATAGTTGCTTACCACGTTTAAGTTTTGGGGCCCAAATTTCTTACCTTCATTGACAGGAATGAAGAAGTAATCTCTTGTCAGGCAGAAGTCACAGTAAAAGCATAAGAAGTTTAATTTATTACATTCTTACAATATGACTTCATTCTTGAGCATTCTGTGACAATCTGGCCTAATATTGCACTGATTCAGACAATAGAGCTGTTCTATTGTACTTTAATGACTGGAAATGTAATTTGCTTCCTGTTTAATATTTAAGCCAGCAATAATACCAAAAAGGCTTATTGCTCCTAAGAAAAGATGAAAGGGGCATAACTCTTTAGCTTTTTTGTGTTCAAAATCTGACCTACTTTAAAAATACTAGAAACTCATGGGAATGGCCTTCAGAATTAAAAATACCAATATAAGATTGTTGCTTGGGAATTTTAAGATACATCACTTCCAGCTCATTGAAAAGCAGAATTTTCCTCCCAAGGGAAATCCAGATGATTCAAAATTAATTTTTGTCTTGAATTACTGAATTAGCAGTGTTTTTCCACAGAAAGTAGACTTAAAAGAAAAAAGTCTTGAACTTTAGAAATATTTAATTCAGGCTTGATGACTAACCCGAAATCTTCCAGTCTGGCTCATTTTCAGATCAACCTATGCCTGCTCTAGCAACCCTTACATTATCAGTGCTTTGGGGGGCTTTCTGTTGTCCTCACAGAGGAGAACTCCACCTCTAGCCCACACTGCCCATAAAACTCTTGAGCGGTAAAGAAGGAAGACGGATTTTGGTGAACACATGAGGAAAACAACTCAGGAAAGCTAATCTGTGGAGGACAACAGCACAATAGTGCGTTGTGTGAACTGCTACAACAGCGACAGATGCAGTGGCTCAGATAGGGATGCAAAATCAGAAATAAAACAACTTGAATGGAGACCAAAGTGACTAAAACGTGATTGTTACATAAGGTTCAGCTGCAAGCCTGCCCCAACCATTTCAACCCTAAGGGACCATTGCCTTTTCGTTTTCATTCATTGTCACTGCACATCCCGTTACACTGTTGGACAATACCGCACGCACAGCTCTGCCACATCTCTCCTCTTCCTCTGCCCCTTGTCTCCTGCATGAGTCCTCACCTTGAGGGCCACGTTCCTCCTTGCTGCCTGACATCTTCTGGCTGTCCCCATGGCAGGACCCAGCAGGTCGTGTCAAACACCTACAAGGCAAAAAGAAACCAGAGCAACGTGAAGCTTCCTGAAATGCCTTAGGGACAGAGCCATTTCTAGTACTTCACGAGTTAGGAGCAGTACCACCATGCAACTCTAAAGCAGATAAATGTACTGCGTTAAGCCACTGTCATACTTCCACCTGACAGTTGGAAAAGTGGATCTTTCTGTGAAAGGTTTTTTTTTTTTTAACCATCCACTTGGGGTGAATATTGGTAAACGTATGTAAAATACAACAAACCTTTCACAAGTAATTCTGTGCAAGCATCTATCATCAGGCCCCACTAACATCAGGTATCACTGGAAGGAAGATGGAAAGAAGATATTTTTGAATGTTTTTTTCACTTAGTTTTATAAATAAGAGGGTGGCATCTCTTTTTAAGCCATGACATTTTGACAAACAATGATGCTTTGTGTTACCCTCTGGTGAGAAGAAATGTGAACAGAATGGTTTCAGGCTATCTGAAAAGCAGCTTGGGAAGGAAGACTGCTGTGTACTATTCCCAGATCAGTCATTTACTTGCTCCATGTATTTGGATAAGATACTTAGTCCTTATCTATATGCCAAGGTTGTACTGCTTTGCTTTAACTGTACCAGATCAGTAAAGCTGTACAAACTCTAGTATTAACACAACTATATTGGTATTAAAGTACTTTTATCAGAATAATGTGTTCATGTGGGCAAAGGGAATAATCTTACCACTATAATGTACCTTTGTACCATTATAACTGCTGGCACAGTGGGGAGTGAACTGTTATAACACCAAGATAAAAAGATCTCAGCCCTCACCAAAATACTTACACCTAGTGCTAATATTGTGCGTAGACCACCTCTGGTGTCTCAGCTTCTCCAGCTGTAAGAGACTTGTAGTTCATGCCTTGCAGGGCTGATGAGCCTTAATTTATATCTGTAACAAGGCTTCAAAAGTCTGCATGAAAGGTGACAGGGTTTTTTAGCCACTCAATGCTTTTTTTTTTTTTTTTTAAAAAATAAATTTCTAAGAAGTGTTTGCAAGAGATAGCTGTGCCCCCAAAACATGTCATAGCAGAGCAGTTTAGCTGGGCTTGCCTCATTTTTCTGTGAACATTCACATTACATTTGACTCAGACTTCTGACAGCTATTTCATGACATATTGACTGTGAAACCATCCCTATTATTTCATGTATTAATAGGGAAATCCACTCCTCTACTTCTCTGGCCTTCAGGGACTGGCTTTTCCCTCCCACTGCCATTAGCCTGACAAGCAAGAGTTAAATCAAGGGGTACAAAAGAAAAAAAAAAAATCTTTCTCGAGACAAACATACAATAGGGGTGTTTTCTGTGCTGCTTTCAGCCAAAAAATCCGGGAGGGGGAAAAAAGTCAAGAGGCTGCCACCTGTTGGGAGAAAGGAGGGAGAACATGAGAACCTCAAACCCTGGCAGCACCTGACAGAAGTTGAGCAATGTTGGGCTAATTGTTGGTGTAAATGACATCAGCATTTGGCCTGCGATCAGTAGCTTCTCTCCGAATAATTTAGTAAGTACAAATATTAAAAAATACTTGGAGTTAGACATTAACCAGATGAAATGTTTAGACAGCAATAGTAAAATGCATTTGATCAAACTTTATGGACTGAAACTCAAACAGTTTTATTTAGTAATAATAACGGGGATACTGATGCAATTCTTAGTTAATCAAAAGGGAAAACTCAGAAGCAGCAGTCTTTTGAAATGGAAGAAATATCATTTCAAGGGCAACTCCAAATTTGTTCACGAAAGATTTCCTAATCCATGAGCCCATTCTAATCGCTCCTTTCCCACAGGCGCTCGTTCTGAGTGCCAGGGCCACTGTTTTCTCCAGGTTCGCTGTCCATTTGAAAGCCGTGGAGCTGGATGCTTTGCAGCAGGCTTTCCAGTGCATCTTGCATCCCACACAGCTGCTCAGCCCTGCATTGACTCAGCTGTCTGCTACAGTGAGTATTCTGCTACAGTGAGTATGAGGCTCTGAGCAAACATTAATGGGAAAACCTTGGACCTTCAAGGGCCCCAGGAGATGCCTACACAGAACTGGATGCAGAAGACCAGGATCCTCTTTATTGTCACACTCTAAAGACTTATACGCCTTTGTTTTCCAAACATCCAAATAGAACATAACCCATACCATATACATAAATGCCCCCATCTACTTTCTTCCAAAACATATAGTGTTAAAGCAAAGTTCAAGGACGTTACAACAGACTCCCCCTTTTTAGGATAGAGCTTGGGTCTAGGAATTCTGTTAAGCTGTAGGAAAAGCGAGGCCTTAGAGGGTTCCCCTGGATTTCAAGTGCTGGAGCCTTCCCACCAGGCCCGCTTTCCAAATCACCTCCACCAGCATGGAGCTCCAGCCCAAAGCTGCTCGCTGGTGTCTAGGGAGGGGATCACATCTGGCTTGAATTTAGCATTTGCTGTTTGTTAGCGCTCCAAAGGCTGTTTAATTTATGTGCAGCCTGCATGTGTGCGCACACATGTGTGTATGTATGTATTAAGGAAGACAGCTGGTTGTACGCAGGCAAGGTTGACTGTCACCCCTGAGGCAAGAGGCCCATGGAAAGCAGGGTGGCCGGTGTTGCATTATCGCCCTTTACAATTCTTTGACCTCTGCTTGATATATTTTTCCATAACCCTAGGCAGTGAGCTCTCTGTGGGTGGGAACTATCTGTGTGTTATTGTCTGTTAAATGAGGCCCTTGTTGTGGAACACAGTTTCTGAACATCACTGCTAGACAAATAATGCCAACAGGCAAGGTGGCCAGCATCTGTCTTCGCTGGTCCACCCCAGGCAGGGTGGGTATCGCCTGATCCAGGGGAAGCTGGCCTGCAACAGGAGCAAAAAGCTGTTCCTTTAGAAATATGCTGACACCAGCAAAGCACGAAAGCCACAAGTCCCAAGAGCAAGAATGATACACAACACGTAAAGCAATAACTAGGGTAGCAGCTCACAAAGGTGACCCACAGACCTTCTGAGATGGACAGTTGGGAGCCAAGGCAAGCACAGCCTCGTGCAACAGCATGAGATAGCACTCTGCCCAGGCATAGCAGAAGCACATGGAGTCATTGGAGTTAGCCCTTTCAGTTGCTGCTGTGCTTATTGCTAAAAAGGAGCAGTGCTAGCACATCAAGGTGATGCCCAGGAGACTCATACCTACATTTCTGACCCTGTAATATTTCTTTGTCCTGCAGGAATTGAAGTGTCTTTAATACACTGAGAGAACTCAGCGCTTTTCGATGGAGTTTGCACTGTGGGGCAGAAAATAAGTGTAGAACAGAGGAGATTTTGCCTTCTTCACAGTATCCAGTATGTGACAGCACTGTGAGGATGTTTATACACAGGTGCTACTGTTGTTCAAGTGAGTGACAGTGGTTGCAACATGCACCATGAATGACAACTGAAATTCAAAGCTATACCAGTATAAAGATGAGAGGCCCTTAGCTCAAAGTAGATGTGACATAGGGCCCACAGCATTCCCTGATTCTCCGGGAATAACATTTATATTTTGCCATGAAACTGTGCTTCAGAATGCAAGTCCTTAGGGTTACTAGGGGGGCACTGAAAGCATCAGCTGAATGTACCTGATGCAGTATTGCCTGACTGCTTTTTTGGCCTCTGAGGCTTTAGACTGGGGGGAATTACAAATATTCAGTTCCTCTCCAGGGGACATCAACTCTGGAACATAATGCTAGGCATTAAATTACAAAGCATACAATCACTTCACTGCTAACCAACTCACGCTGGTACCAGAAACCTCACTTAATCCTCACACCTTCCCCAGTCCCACAAACTCCTGTTGTCTTCTACTCAACCATCCAGTTTAGTTTGGCAATACATGAACCCTTTTAAGTGGTGTCAGGACAAAAAAACGTTTGTCATTCTGAAAATTGAAAGTAAAAAGATTAAAATATTGAACACTAAGTTGTGTATTATATTTTTATAAACAAGACTTGATTTTCACATTTCATTGAGAATGTACCTTAAAAATTAGATTCAAGACAATCAATGTCTAGTCTACTGCACCATCAAGATAAGAACCCAAGATGTTTTCTATAGGGTCTGTCTGGCTTCCTGTGAAGTTTAATGTGATCAGGGCCCTGATCATGTAGAATCTTGTTCAAGAGGCTGGAAATCATAACATACAGGTACTGCTTTGTTGTGCTGTCAGCTTGCTGAGAGTCCTTGGACAACTTGCTCATTTTGTCTTTTTCCATCAGAAAGCAGTAATATTTAAAACTTCTGCCCACAGTTAAGAGCACGAAGCAAGAAGAATAGAGCTGTTAACTTATATGCTATTTGCTAGCATTACTCTGGGATAAACAATGAGAATTGCAATTACGGGCAGGGTGAACATTACCATACTTGCAATAATGGAATAAGATTGCACTGAGTATTAAAGCTAGAGACCTATAAGTGTTAGCTCTCTTACCACTTCCCAGAACAAGCTCATCTCCATTCTCTGGACAGCTAACAACACACACTGCATGTAGTGACAACGCAGAAGTGACAGCTCTCAGCCTCTGCTCACTGCCTCACTTACGTTCACATTAGGATATGACCTACAGGGTTGCAGGGGCATCGTGTTGCCTGACTGCTGGATGATGTCAGCCCCAGTCATCTATGTATCATGGCTCTGGGGCACTGAATCATTTCCTTTTTTGTGCCCTTTCTGATGGAGAGGATCTGGAAGTAAGTGCTTTCACCTTTCATAGCCCCTGGCTAGCAGTATCTGGCACAGGAACCTGTCATACTGAGCAGGCTGTGCTGGAACTTCACATTTTAACCGTAAGTGCTTAGAAATTATGGTGCTGCCATCCCATCTAGTGGAGGGATCAGATTAATTCATCAGCTGCTTGTTGCTAAGTAAGCGCATACTTCTGCTGTGACTAGGAGCAGAGCCACCAGCCTGGTCAGGATATAAGCAATCCCCACACATTGTTGAGTGACCTGGTGTGGGACAAATTGGGTGCACTTTCTGGCAAGAAAAAAAAAGTCTGAAAGTTTACACTGACATCCAGTAGCAATACCTGCGTCAGAAGACCAAGTCAGGAAGTCAATCTAATAGTTTGGGAGGGATCGCCAACAGAAATCCAGCTCTGCAGCAACGCTTCACTAACCAAGAGCAATGGGGAAGTGAGGAATCTATTACTTGACCTAGGTCTTCATAGCTTCTCTCCTTGCCCCCACACAAATGCAGTTGTTTTCAACACATCTTCCTGTCAGCTCAAGAAAAAACAATGTGAGCCTCAGCCCTTTCATGGCTGTGGAAAAACTGGCTGAAGACATTTGCACCAGGAAGGAACAGCTAGCTACCCCTGACTGCAGGCAACAGCTTTGCTGCTGCAGGGCAGGAACATGAGAAACAGCTGTAGTTTCTGAGCTGCTGCCAAGAATTAAAACTAATTAGCCATTTCAAGGCTAGCATAAACACTGGTTCTCTTTGAATCCTCCTACAACCTCCATAAGGGTCATGATCCACCATGGAAGAACTTTCACCTACTTCACAGGCAGGATGGGAAGGGAGAGATCACTCCTTCCTACACGGAAGAGGCTGTAGAGCCAAAAACTGTTGTGTTTTCCTTCCCTGAGCAAGGGAACTGTCTCCTAACAGGTCAGATGAGCAGGGCACATTACAAAAAATCTAGCACTGGAAGAGTAAGCCATCCCCGTGTCTGTACAGAACATTATTTCACCTGGCACTAAGGAAATGGAGTGGGGGAATATCTGTAATGTGTCTGATAGAATGAGCCTGCATGACTCCTTGTTGAGGATCACCTCTGCCAGCCTGTGGCCTCATTCCCCATCACAGACCCCCCACGCAGCCACACAGTGCAGAGCTCTGTGCGGCTGCCCCGGGCCAGGCAGCTGCTGTAGGGTGACACAGGCAGGATTTTGCCATCCTGCAGCTTCGCATGTGCTAGGATGAGAGGTAGTCAGTTTTGAACGAGGAGAAGTCTGCAGAGGCTTTCTAATCCATCATTCATTTGATGAGATCCCTTCAGGTTTCCTCTTTTAGAGGTGTGTGCGCTCTAGCCCAGCTTTTCAGACAAGAGGAGTCCTTAGATCCATCACTCTTGCTGGGGAACAGCTTTGGGGCAAGTGGGCACACAAGATGGGGGACAGTGCGCCCATCCTGGCAGGTTATACACTGCAGGTAATGATCAGACGTCACTAAGGCAGCATAGGACTAACTTACTTCCACAAAGCACGTGGAAATGGGTTTTGTAGATCACCCGCAGGTTCCAGCTAAAGATTTGCTAATGCAAAATAAGTAGCATCTGATTTTGTTCTTTCCCCTCACCCTCACATCATAATTAGATCACCAGTGACTTAAATCATCATTTCTTTACACAACAAGAATACAATGCCTTCTGCTATTGATCAGTGCCTCCAGCTTGTGCACGCACAGCCCCATATCCCGTTATTTCCAGTGGTACAAAAGTGCTGTCTTCAAAGTGCACTAGATGGCAGTGTTCCTTTTGAATCACTGCAGAGCCACCGATCCACCATGATCACTCGGAAAGCAAGGCCCTAACATGTTGGCATTGTCAATTCCAGGGTATTCTTCCAAAATTTGGGCTGCCAACCCTCGTGGCATTCTGAAATGGAAGATTGCCTCCTCGACTCCCTTCTGCTGTCACCTCTGGGAAAGCCTTCTTCGCATTTAGTTGTCCACTACTGCTTCTTGCTGTTGAGCCCTCAGAGGTAGGGCTGAGGGCAAGGACGAGTTGTGTTTCTACAGCACAGGGCTCATAGGTAGCTTAACCTTATTCAGGCTGAGCTTAAAAGTCACAGCAACTCCCCCATTGCAAGCTTTGATCTGTTGTCTGCATCGATCCTTGGGATTCTTTGGAACAGACAGTGCTTCCTTCAGGTATTAGTATGAATTTAGAACATTAAAAGAAACACATTTGGCTTTCAAGTATGAAGTGAAGGGTGTTTTTGCTCTGAGATGCTGGAGGTGCTCTGAATCAACACACCTCACCAGGGCAATACCACGTCAAGACACATGTTGGGAAAGTCATTTTGATAGCATCATCTCATGTTTGAGCTTGCTGTCCACTCACAGGGGGTTCTTGACACGTTCATTGGCATTACTCACATCTAGTGAGAAATTTAATTTTAGCCAGCTGTCTCCACTGTGCAGCTCTACCCCCTTTTGTGCCTAAAGGGAAGCTTCAAGCCATTCTGCAGCTGTGCTTTTAGGAGAGGAAGCAGCTCCAAAGGAAACAGTACTCTTCATCTGATCTTGAAGGGACAAGGGTTGAGAGCAGCCCAGCAGAGGAAATAGAAGATGAGCAAAGCAGTGCTCAGACTGCCTGGGCTGAATTCTACCCCTCATAGAGAAGGGAAGTTGTGGAAGGCAATTTAGGAGGGAAATTTGATAAGTGTTAAACAAATCCCAAGTGGCTGAATGACGGAAGTCCTGTCACCCTCAGACTCTGTTGGGAAGTTGAAAGTAAAACTGCTCCCCTGGTGATCAACCCTTGAGAAGCCCCAACACTGCATTTGCTGGGTGCCATACCCTGCCAGCAGCCCTGTGCTGTGCCCCAGATAAACCTCACCACTCTGGAGCTGGCAATCTACATCCTGATGCTACGCCTCAGGCTCCCTGCCAGTTGCCATCTCCTGCAGCCTGGGGTTACGGTGTCATTTTGGTGGCCAAACATACCGGCCCCTGTGGGGTAGTTTCTGGTGGCAAACCTCGCTCGTCTCCTTAGCCAAGAGAGGGCAGCATTCTCCCTCGGCTGGGAAGGCAGGGGAGGAGGGAGCCGGCTGGCCACAGACTCTTTCCAGGAAAAGGCATGCTTTATCAGATGGCATTTTAGAACAGACATTCGTTTCAAGACTTCGTGCATCTGTTTAGAGAGATGCCAACTGATTTACACCTTGGGGTCGCTGGGGACACTATCCTGCCCATAAACAAAATCTGAGCCCATACTAGGCTTGCCACCCCCAGCTACCCATGCCTGCCTTTATCCCAGCAAGGTGTGGCAGTCTCCTGGAAGCGAGCATCCCTGCCCAGGTGGTGGCACAGCACCAAAGGGAGCAACACCTCTATTTCAGACTGGAAAGTAATGCTTTTTGCTTCACCCTGCAAGGTGGTGCTGCAGGGGAGGCATGAGAGGAGTAGTGGGCAGGTGCTCCACATTTCTTACTGTCTTATATTTGTATGTAAGCAATGCTAAAACTGGATTTAGGAAGCAGTGGATGGAAATAGAGGAGTCCAGCATCTATCAAGTGACTTGCGTACCAAATGGAGACCTCTGCTTCTCAGAGCTGCATCTCCTTCAAACAGCTATCTACATGATCTAGTGAGGATGCCCATGGAGGCTCTCATTGGTGCCTGCAGTTTTTCTGGCAGTCTTCAGGCACTGAGCTTCTGATGAGCTCAGAGGAATCACGGTGCTGTTGAAAAATCCCCCTTTTTGGCCTGTGCTGCAGCAAGGGAGAAAGACGCACAAAAGCTTTTCCCTGCTCAGGTTCCACCTGCAACAGGTGAGAACTCAAGAGGAAATGCAGATAGCTGCTGCTGCACCATTTCTCTAAGCAAGGGAAGTGACTGATCACAGAAGGGTTCCCTATTCAGGGAACTAGCACTTACTTGTAGAGTTGGGGGGGGGTGGGGGGGGTGGAAGAACAAGCCCATGCTGACAGAGACATGCCACCAGCATTTCACTTCAGAGCTGCTGTGGTATGCTTATTATTGGTCTAATTAATGAGCTTGAAAGACTAGGAGTCACAAGGTTCATATGTAAAACAGATGGTAGACAGGACATCAATACAGCTTTTAGATTGTGCTGGAAAAAAAAAAAAGCAGAAAGTTTCTCTTGAAATAATTTCAGAGCAGCATTTGATTTACCGTTCTAATGCAGCGCACTACTTATACTGTTGCAAACATTTAAGAATGAGGTTCTCACTGAAGTTGAATTTAACTACAGCAGTAGATGAGGGTGGCTTGAATCAAACGCTGAGAACATTACAGCACTGTGCAAGATAAGTAGGTCTTATTGCTAGCTCCACTGCTGACCCAACAAGCCATCTCACCCCTGCCCTTCTGCCAGCCTTATTTAAAAAGGGAAATACCTTCTCTTTATAATTCCTGGCAATACTTTTAAACTACATGTTATTAACTATCCTAGCAGACAGAGGGAAAATTGAGGACTGTTAGAAGTTCACATCCTTCAAATTATGAGCACTGCAATATTTAAGCTGATAAGTACTTTTCACCAACTTCAGTAGAATAATTTCAAAGAAAAGTTAAACTGAGCCACCATGGACTGGTGCACTCAGACACTGCATAGTTCACCAAGTCACCTCTGACTCAGTCTGGTCCTTCCATAAGCCACAGGGAAGGAGAGAAGCCCTGAAGACACACAGTGAAAGCCAACAAGTTGGCATTTGTCAGACTATAGCTGACCAATCCTTGTCTAAACATACTTGGGGACAGTGCCTAGTGGATAAATGGAAGATGAGCAGAGCTCATGCCACCATACCCATGGGAGTCAAATCTAAACAGCTGGATGGATCCAAAGAGCACTGAAGATATGTTACAGATGGACACGTCCTAGCCACTAGACCATGCGCCCAAAGGCCAAACACCAATTTGTGCTCTGGCTGTTGGCTCATAGTCACATCTCCATCACAGTTGGACACTCCTACTCCTGAAAGTAGGTGAACACCAGGGTGGGAGAACATGCTACACTTCCACTTCCATTTAGTGTAACAGGCTTGGCTGTCAGCTTCATCATCACCATGACACTGGTTGCTGGGTTTAAGGATGAAGAGAAAAATGTGCTCTCCAGGACAGAGGCCTTTAACAACTGCAGTCAGTGTACAACGAGCCCAGCACTGAGCTGGAAAACACGTAGTGAGAGTTTAGCAAAAGCTTGGTGTGATCCATTGACCAGAGCTATTGAAGGGGTGACTGCTGACTGAAAAGCAGCCAGGGACACTCAGAGCTCGGTCTCATAAGAAACTGGGCACAAGCAGAATAGCAGAGTGCTGTTCATGCAGCCTGTGCCTGCCAGGGCCACAGGGGATGCTGGATGTGCTCTGCACTCCCAGTGAGGAGGGGGAAAACCCCATGCTCAGCCATTTGTCTTTACCTAAAGCTCTGATCCTGACTGATTTTAGCAGAAAGATGGAAGAGACTCTCCACACCCAGCAATTAACTTCTGTACCAGTTGTGGCAATGGTCAGAGCAGAGGTCATCTGACATGCTCATCTCTGGTGAAGCATTGAGAGTAGCATGAGGATTCGCAGCTCTCAGACTTATTTCTGTGGGAAGCAGAGATGTTTGGCATGCTAAAAGCAAATGGGATCAGTGGTTTTCCTGTATTTCTTTAAAGTACTAAAGGGACCAGGTTCATTCAAGCCACAGGAAGGCACATTAATATCCAATAAGCTTTTGGCAGAACACAGAAGAGCAGTGGAACACTTGCCAGAAGGCTTGCAATGCAGAGACTTGGGACTAGGCAGATCCAGTAATAGGCTGGAGCACCTACAGTGGTAATTAGGCAGAATTGCACCGCTCAATACCCCTTCTCTCCTTTCTCACCAGCCCTCCCCAGTCTCTTTGCTTTCCTCAAGAGAAAAGGAAGATAATACATACCTTTAGCCCGATTCCCCAAACCAGAGATCTTCATAGTGCTGCTTGTACGAAGCCATATGCAAAAATAAACCCCTCCAAAGACAAGTCTGTCCTACTGCCTTTTCCACAGGAGGGATGAAGAATGAGAATAACACAACTGCATCCCTATGTGGGTGACACTTGAACTTGCACATTATGGATTTCCAAGCTTTATTTTGCTTCTCTGTGTGCCTGACTGAAGCACTTCGGTGCTGTGTTCTTGCCTCACCCTGACCAGAGAGAAAGTAGTAAGCCTTCTTCAAAGTACCCTTCAAGCCTGAAACCCCCTATGTCATGGACAACTAGTGTGACCACAAGGTATTCTTTTAGGGAGAATCCTCTTTGGCTGCATTGAAGGAGAACAATTGCTTGCATACTTCGTGTAGAGATAGCAACACACACCTGCATTCAGCAGAGTATCTAACAGCAGTGCATGTGTAGGATGGGTCCTTCTGTGGGATCATGTTGGGACCCAGATGAAGAAGTTGTCCACATTTATTTTAAAGTCTCTCTTTCACTGCATTTCTTTTCATGTCTCCCACCTCCTTACATCTTCTGGTTTCCTGACCTGAGACAAACAAGCCCAACCCTTGAGCCAACACATCTGCAGGAGCTGCATGCTCAGCTCAGTGGTGGGAACAAGCTGCCAGGGAGGGGCAGCACACAGCATCACTGATGGTACCCCCACACAGGGGAACCCCAATTCTCAGAGCAGAAGAGACGACAGACCTGACTAAACACAGTGACTGCGCAGGCAAGGCAGAGGGCTCACTCACCCTAGTGCTTCCTAATTGCCAGGATTTCAGCAGCTCCTTCCTGACCCTCACTCAACGAGCTGGTTTCTGTAGATTTCATTCTGTGCCCTTTGTCTCCCCTCAGATGCTGCACAGGGAGGCTAAATCTAGCCCAGGTGCCTGGGCTGCGCCCTAAGGGCCATGGCAGCTGAGCACTGCAGCACCCAGCTCCCCTCCTGCATCTTGATCTGCACAGCAGGGAGCCACAGAGCCTGGTGACTAAAGCACAGGCTCGGGCATGGCTTTCTGCTGCCAATTTCAACATTGACATCTTGTGTTATTAACTAATGCTCACAAACAAAAAGGACATCGATGGTTTACTGCTTAAGCACACTTAGCACTTAGAAGAGAAGGTTATTCTCTCAATGAGTGCTCCTGGCATTTAACATATCAGCCCTCTGCAGTCTCTTATTTAGAGAGATTTCCTTACACTTTGTTTTCACTGCCTCATCTTTCATTGTAATTACACAAGCTCGCATTAAAAATAGGGTATCTGTTTTTATAGAGGTTCAACAATTGCAAGCAGGAATGCTCCTGCTATTCTTCAGGAGATATTTCCAGTGAATAATTACTGTTTATGCAGTGCCATCCTTCCCACCCTCCCACCCCTCAATTCTCCATGAACTTCTATAGGAAGCCATGTTGCTCACCTTACAGCACAGATTACTTCTGAGGCAGAGCACAATTAACAGTGCTCAGAACCATAAATCTTCAGACAGAAGCTGACAAATAACTTGATATCCAGATGAAGCGGAAGGGAAAAAATGCAGCTAGACATCAGATTTTGGAGTGCCCGTGCTTTATGAGGATGCTCCAGGAATCACAATGACTATAAATGGTCAGAAAACTCCATTTTAGGTTTCATGCAAGAGATGGCACTGTTAGTACCAGCAATTAATTTAGAAGCAGGAGGGGGTGTACGTGGGAGGGCACAGATGTATTTTTAAAGGTAGATTATAAACATTAATATTAGAAGAGGTATTTTTGTTTCTGTTTTGATTAACAGAAGGATATTAATTTTTAACTTCAGGAAAAACTCATGCACTCCATGGCAAACAGATTGATATTTCACTAGGACACAGGAAACAGAAAATAGAGTCAGCTGGAAAGGAAACCCAGAAATCCAACCAAGCTAGATGTTTCCTCTTTAACCCAGAATATGTTTCCTCTTTAACCCAGAATTGATTTTACTTTTTTCTTATTCCAATGAAAAAAAAAGGGAATACTCATGTGCCTGACCAGCATCACAAGCAGGAAAAGGTGAAGAGCTTACATGTCTCTAAGCAGGCATTATGTGAACATTTACTTGCTAGGTGCCACAGGTAGTAGCTAAACATTTCTAGTTTTAAAAATCCCAAAGTAGAGTTAACAATCTCAGCAGAGCAAGCAATACTCACAAAGTCAACTTCTATGCCTTAACTCACTACTCAACTCCCATTTCTTTCTACCCTTGCACTTACCTTAACTACTTGACCTGCCAGTAAAGTCTCACCAGCACCAAGCCTCCACCATCTAGCACATAAAGCCAAAAGCAGTGAACTCCTCAGTGCCTCTTTTAAACCTTGGCCCTGGACTGGGATTACAAATGAGTTAACAATCAACTGGTGGATCCTGACCTGGCAGGTTTCCCTAAACCCCACAGAGCTAACACAGTACAGCTGAGCGAGGTGGTGCCATTGCTCTGATAGGCAGACGTACCCAGTACTTGGGGTATTTACTATGGTGTGAGGCATCCAGTCTTCCTTCTTAGCTAGGGAAACAAGCTGAGGCTATGCTGGGATGTGGTTTTTGGTATTTAATACAAGTTCCTTTCAAAAAAGTTGGTTTTGGAACAGAAGCTCTTCCTCCACACTACCCTGGCAGTGTGTTCCCAGCCCTGTCTCATGCAAATATGAGCATCCATGCAGCTGTGCATCCAGCTTTTGTATGTGGTTGGGCTGACTTTCAGTTCTGTGATCCAGCTTACCTTGTGCTCCGTGAACGTTTGTGACGACAAAGGAAAAAAGGGGAAAAGGGGCTAGATGTACCCCTTTTCTCCTCAGCCTGCTTTTGGAGCAACTGAAGCCATTTACTACATTACCAGCTACAGCATTGCTGTGATGCTCTTTCTGAAAGGCATCTGGTGCAGGGGTTGAATGCACCTTCTTACGGAGGGCCTAAATGCTCTCAGCAATTATCTATGTGGGTTTTTTTTGTTTGTTTTTCAAACAAATCAGTCTTGAAGTCTTAGTGTGAAAGTGTCCAAAGCAATGAATGTACTTACTATGCAAGGAGGAAAATAATTTGTGAGAGAAATACAAGCTGATCTTGCTGACCAGTTAAGTTATTGAAAAGTGTCAGTCTGATGATGCTTCAGCATTAGGAAGCCAGAAAAGCATAATAAGAGTTGTAATATGTGATGTCTGTCTATATCATTTATTTTTAATAAAGGAAAGAAAGAGAGCTTGAAGTTTTCTACCATCAACCCACCAGCAGTTACATTCAGCTGTTGAAATCCAAACCCACCCAGCTCTGCCATAAAGCACCTCTGCTTGGGATATTTGGCATTTTCCAGGAGTAAGAAATCCCATAACTGTAATATAATGGGATGGCACCAAATACACTGTGAGGCCCTTCTGCTGCCTTTCAGAACAAAAAATTGCAACACTGACACAAAACACATCCCAGCAGGTTGGTATTGTGCTGTTTTGCTTTTTCAGCAAGAGTACAAAAGGAGAGAGAAAACATATAGTGCCCAGATTTTTCCCTCAGTGCTATCCACAGACTTGGAGGGGAAATGAGCAGGACCATCACACTGCATACACATCTGGACATCCTGGTTCCCCATCCTTCACTTAAATCTCTTAGGAGGATGGGAACATCACACACAATTTAGAAAAAGCAACTTCGGAAGTTAGAGGATGCTGCTGGTGTGCTGGCCACCCTGCGCAGGCTAACCTGAGGGTTTATATTTGTCTGGAGATGCCATTTGGGCAAGCTTGTCCCCACAAAATACTGTTTGTACTTCATACTGTGCTGGAAGAATTCATATTTCTGACTGCAAGGTAATTGGGAGTCTGTTCAGGTACTGAAGGATAAAGCTCTGTGCTCAACTTGTGGGTAGAGGGAAGCTAAGCTCTGCTGATTTGGCTGAAAAAAAGGTGTTAGAAGATGGTGCTGCATCCCCACCACAGAAGCTCGATTAAATAAGCTGATCAAAACACAGTACATACAAACCTGTTGGCTCTGTGGTCTAATGAAGCTAAGGCAGGACAGTTTCTGCAGCCAGTAACACCAAGGGACAGGTGTGTCTGGTTGCTTTTAAAAAGGCAATCTGAATTATAAGGTACTCGTTTACCTTTGGGCACATGGGGGTGGCACTGTGGGGGAAGTGTCAAACACAGGCATCTGGAGAAGAAGCTTGAATGACAGTCATCACACCCCTGAGGGGCTCAGCGTTCGTCACATGCAGAGGCTGAGCAAAGCTGCCAGCTCTTTGATAGCTTCTCCTGTCCTCAGCTTAATGGAGTACTCCATCATGGCTCACAGCACGAAGGAGTCTTGAAGGATGCCTTAGCATCCTGTCATATCATCTATCTTCAAGGTGTTTGGAGTTATGAAGACATCAGGATCCAGGTAGAAGTATTTGCCTTGGTTCTCCAGACAAGCTGGGGGAAACCTCTACATTGGGATGCTGGATCTCAAGCATTTTCCACCGATATGCAAACTCTGACCTCACTAAAGAACAGGGACATGGTCTTCCCACTTCTACGTGCTTAAGTCAGCTCTGGAGGAGAGCACAGCACTTTCCACACCAAGGCAGCATTCTTTGCAATACACTTTGTTTCTTCACCTGAGCATTTCACCAGAGGATTGAAGAAGAATTGGAAAGCAACTGGGGCTTGGTGCCGTGGTTTGTTCAAAAAACAAAACAAAACAAAACAAAACAAAAAACCACAACAACAACAACAACAAAAGCTGTTTGGAGAACTGAATGTTTCTCCCCGAAAAGCTCCATCATCTTCTGTTTCTGCAGCACAGGACTCAGATGGGACCAAGGCAACAATCTTCTTTCATTGCTTCTGGTACATGTCATTAATTTAGCACAAGAGATGTTGTTGATAGACACCAGTTTCACAGACTTCCAGTGTCATTAGCGATGTGGAATCTGCTGCGGAGTCTGCTACAATGTCTTGCAGTCACTTTGCTGCACAAAAAGAGAAAGTCCAGCTACTGCAGTGACAGGCACATGTGAAACACTTGTCCTTTAGCATGACTGCTAGTGCAGAACCTAGTTCAGATGTGCCCGAGCTGTCACAGTAACATACATAACAAAGAAACGTCGGCTCAGCTGTACAAATGGTGGGTTTTGTTCAGCTGAGAAATTTATGTTCTTCCACGTTTGCTGTTTTGCTGTGGCTTTCGAGGGGCTAGGACATCGATGTATATTAAATACAGAAGTCAGACACCATCAGGAGTGGTAATGGAAAAGATCTGAGACCCTTCTCCTGTGGGGCTGATGTGGGCCAGCGACCGAAAAATGAAAAGGCCAGGCCACCTGTTCTCTGGCTTTGGATGTAGAAGCAGGTGACAAACCTGGCAAGAAAGAAATGTTATTTTCACTGCTGGAAAACAGACCTCCCTTGGTTTCCAGGGCTGAAATCACAATACCTCTAGCCGCTCCTGACACATCGGCTGTCGCACGCCCTGCCTTGCAGGCAGCACTGCGCCAGCCCCATCCCGTGCCACATCGTGTGGCCACGCCAAGCCCAGGTGCTCAGCTGTGTCCATCACCTTGCCCTCTGTCTGCTTCCCAAAACAGTATAAAAGGATTGGTGCCTCTCAGCATGGATGCCCGCTCTGCTAACATCGGTTTTGTGCATGCTAATGAGAAGAGCGGCAAGAACAGATTTATGTTAGGCTCAGCCCAGCAGTAACACGCATGAAAACGCTGACACAAATGCTGAATAAAAGGGATTTGAAAATCAACATCCCCTACTGTTACCAGCTACAGTGTAATCCTTTTCCAGGCCTGTTGGGAAATGTCCTCGGAGAAGCTCTGACATCAGCGCAGCTGCTTCTCTCTTTAGCGTTTCGGCTTGCTTTTGGATTTTCGACCGAGGCAAAAAGACATGGCAGGGAGCGAGCGTGTGAGAGAGACAGATTATCTTCCTTTCTTAATCCTAGGTTTGGAGATAACATTGTTTACACTTCTGAGAATTAAATGGGCAACCGAAGAGGGTAAAGGTGTCTGGGTGGAAGCACCTAGCTCCTAGGTGCTCTTTTTGCCTTCTCGGGCGCTAAGTACCTCCCAGCTGAACCTCATCTCATCCCGTACAGATACTCGTACAGCCACAGCTCTGCTGTCTTTCAGTCAAGGAATAGACAACGTGCAGAAATGCACCATGTCTGTTTTGAGTCCCCTGAGGTGTCTATGTGCTGCACCTAGCCCAAGATACGGCTCCGTCTTCTCCCTCGAACAAAGGACGTCTACCTGGCAATGTCAGCACTGGCCCTCAGCCGAGGAAGTGAATGAAACGTGAAGAAGACTGGATGCATCTCCAAAAGCCCAAGTCCAGGGCTGCAGTACTTTGTCTTGATCAGTGCAGCTTGTGCTTTGACCAGGGTGAGGCAGGTAGGCTGGGATCTTTAGTACCTGTGGCTGAATGCCATCCAAGTAACCCATCCCTACCATGTAGGTTTTTGGAGGCCCTTTGTACCATAGTCCTTTTGCATTTGTCTTTGCCAAGAATATCACTAAGAGTGGACTATAAATGGGCAAATCTTACCTAGCTTCAGCCACCTAAAAGGACACCTAAGTGAGCCATCGAGGCTTCCCTTAGGATCAACAGAAAGAATTGATGCCTTTCTGCTGATCCCTTAGGATCAACAGATCAACAGAAAGAGTTGAGAGTTGGGAGAGCCCACCCTGACTAATGCTCCCCATTTCTCCTACAAGAGGGTGAATTACCATCAAGAGATGCTTTTTTTCATCTCTGTTGTCTATAGCAGATATACCTAGGGGATAGCTTAGATCTGTCTTGCTTCCAGGCTGTATCCCCTCCAGGGGGAAGAGGATTGAGCATTGTGACAAGCGCCATATCTCTGCTAGAAGGATGGCCAGCAGGAGACCCGATGCTCAGCATTGCTGAACCCCCTTAGAGGGCGGTCTCATTCCTTTGCCTCACTGAAAATCCCACTAACTGTCTACATGCAGTAAGCACGTTTTGGACGCTGGAAAGCAAGTGTTAGGTAATAACTCTTAGCAGATTACTTAAAATTTATAAGTGGTTATAAATAATGAATGGGTACACTTCAGCTTTTAGAGCTAGCTGTGTACTCTGAAATTTAAAGCTTCCATTCAGCAAGAGTGTTTATTTAGTTTCGGAGAACTGCACTCATTTTTTTCTTTAGCTTAACAGATAACCTATTAAAAATTGAATGAATATTTTAGGAGCTGTAACAGCCCTACAGTAAATAGAAAGCTTACTCTATAATATTACACCCAATTTTTGTTGTTGTTGTCTATCGCTGCATGTGACATGGTTCATCGACCGTGCCACTCTGGCCAACATGAGAATAAAGAGGCATTTGTGTCCATAGAGATGGACATCCAGTCACATATGATTCAGATGACCTTGGAAGTATCACCTGAAAAAGCAAGTAAATTACTCGTTGCCTGTTATAGTGGATCTGGAGCCCCTCTGGAGATGCTGACTGTTGACATTTCAGTGAGAACTGAGGGCAATCAGAGCTAGTTAGTACTTAATAGTATTTACCTGGTGGGTTTTGATCAAAAGCATGTTAAAGCCAATGGAAGGAATGACCATCCTCAATTGGCTCTTGCTCAGTTTGCTAGAAAGAAACCCATAGATATATGGCAAAGAAACCATGCTGAAGTAATGACCTTAGCACAGCCCTGGCTCTGTCAGCATCCTCTATGGTGATTTCAATACATACAACTGGAAAAAAGACCTGAAAAGGAACTATCCACCCCAGCCATTTCCCTTGCCTGGAGGGTCTTTTTCTGCATGTCTTTAGGTATTGAGCTCCATATTAGAATTAATCTGCACCTAATGTTTCTCTACCAGTTGCCAATGCGAGGGGATTCGATATGATTCGGTGCTGATTTGTGGTGCAAGCTGAGCGCACGTTATCTCCTCCTGGGATCAACAGGAGTTAAGTACTATCCAGGTTGTGCTTAGTGAGCCGCAGCTGGAAATCAACACCCACACAGATTGGGGAAGAATGAGGATGTGTTTATATATATTGTTAGCATGTTTTGAAGTAAATATTGATTCATTCCACTAAGTTGATAAATAGGGATTAGTTTCTTTTCTGGTGTAGCTTTTTTTTTTCTCTCTTTTTTTTTCTTTCTTTTTTTTTTCCCCTTCTTTTTAAGGAACTTTCAGTGCTTTCTAGTTTGCAAAAGAAGTACTGAAATAAAAATGAATGAATGAAGGTATCCCTGACCGGCTTTAATTTTCACTCCCCGTCTGGCTTGCTTCGCACAATAGAGGAAATGTGGAAGTTGCAAAGAATTTTGTCAGACCTGTAAATAACGCCGTTATGTAATTGTCTCCTTTCTGTCTCCATCTGTGTCCTTAAATGGATGGATCTGCATGCCTTACATAACCCACTCCCATTTTCCTCCTGTTTTTCCCTCTCTTCTGCTTGGAGTCTCAGGACAGGGCCTGCTCCTTGTGTTTCTCTGTGTTTGGGACAAGTTTCCTTCTCACTTGTCCATTGCGTCCTGAGGTCAAGGAGGGACCTCTGCTGCCTGCAATCCCTGCTTGGTCACCCCTCTGGCAGGCTGTAAGCACCAGGCTTGGGCTCTGTGCTCTGTTCCTCTTGTATTTTTGGCCTGAACCCATAAACGCCACTGTCAATAAATACTGGAGGGCAGGGGCCTGCTGCACAGAGCGTGGCACCTCAAGCTCAGTACCTCACATAGCAAGTTAAGACAGCACTGTTATTGCCAGTCCTGAGAAAGGATGGCCTGAGTAACCAGAATACTGACCCTGTCAGTGTTTATTGGAGTTACCTGTCACCAAACACACCCTCCACCACCAAAAATATTCCCACTACTTCATATTTGCCTGTGCCTCTCGGGGCTGATGTTGAAATCCACAGAAGTGGTGGGTTGGACCTGGCACCTATGGTAAAGCCCACATGGTAAAGGCCAGCTCTTATCAACGATATCCTTAGGGTAAAGATAAGGGCTGCCCTGGATGCTAAGAGCCTGAGGAGTCACACATCGACCACTCTACTCAGAAGAGTATCACATGCCACCATTTTCTCCCAGGTCTTTTTCGACATTAAGCTGCTTCTCTTCACTCTGCTAAGGAAGAGAGCAGGGGGAGGAGACACTCTGGACCGGAGGATTTTACATTAACAGCTTGGGTGAACCTTGTTGAGCATCTTAAGTCCAGGCATGGCGGTCTGTGACTACTGGGTGGGCTCTGCAGCAACCCTAGGGTCCCTACCGAGGAGCCGTGCAGGATATATGAAGCTCCTGCTCCTGCTGTTCCAATCTGTCCTGGCCCAGGGGAGGGTCTGCAATGCATCCTCCAGGCTCTGCCTCTCTCTCCTTTACTGCTCCAAAGAGAAGTCAACAGTCTAGAGGGAATACATCTGCAGGATATTACAAGCCACTCACACAGGCTCCAATAGAAGCAGGGTATTGTAGTAAAATGATTCTTTATGGTCTCAAGGGTATTAAAAAAATCTACCAGTGAGAATATTTTGACAAATACCTCATTAAAAGCCCCAGAATCTCACACTGCACCAGTTTATGTAAATCCCAAGGACAAAGGAATATTTAACTTTTCACATACCATAAATAAACCTGTTAAACTAATACATCTCTGAGGAATAATAAAATAGGCAAATACAGTAAATACGTTAGTTCTGCTCCACTTTTATGTGAGAGGTGCTTTCCTTTGTCTGCTATTCAGGCGTTTATTTCTGGAAGGTAAAAAAAAAAAGGAAATTGTTATTGATGAAAGGTGGCAGCCTGTTTGAATCTCAGCAAAGTAATGGCCTTCAATTGAAGGAGTGGCCAGCACACGCAGCATACATAGGAGATAATGGAAAAATCAAAGGGAAAGGAGGGAAGCCTAGTGGCTGAAAAGGAGCAGGAGGTAGATGCCAAGCGCAGTGCCTGGAATGAGATTTGTGGTTGTTTAGAGGAATCTATAAAGTCAGCGTGTGCTGCCTCTGTTCTCAGCAAATTGGGGAGACGGCTTTGGCCTTACAGTTTTAAAAAAGGTCTCTCTTCTCTCCATTTCTGGTTACAGCCTCATTCGTCAACATAAAAGAAGGTTTTGAGACCTGAGTCACAAATGAGAGGATGTAGGAACACCGAGCATTTTGATCCTGACCTGCTGTATGTAAAAAAGAGAGGAAGGGGACTGGGTGCTAGTTTCCACAAAGAGGCTGTGCCTGGGTGCAAGAGGGGTGCTGGGAGCACAGACACACCTAGGATAGGACCACCGTGTCTTAAGGGTCTTGTTTGGAAGACTTTACACAACATCTACTCCTCTCAAAATGATGAGATAAATCTCTATACCCTTACAAGAAACTTATCACCTATCATGATACCAAAAGCTAGCTAAAAAGTTTCATGGAAGAGGGCAGGGGAGACAGGTCACCATGGTTAACATGCTACATCACTGATATAGTAGGGTATTTACATATGTATAAGAACACTTAAAGGAAATTTATGGGAAAGAAACAAACAAACAAAAAAAACACCATACCAAGTGGTTTTCAGCAGTCTGACCAGTGGAAAATATTCCCTATTCTTAAATGCAGAGACCAGTTTAACCCTGAGTGCATGTGCAGAAAACAAGCAGGTAACTGAGAAAATGCAGTGCCAGTAGGAATGCCAGCGTGCCCTATCTGCACTGGCTCACTAGCTGTAGGCAGTGCTGATGCTTCTCTCACCCTAAAGATGAGTCAGGTATCAAAGTGTGGGGAAAATTCCTATACTTGGCCCAGACAGGCCACCAGAGGAAGACAGGTGCATGAAATTAATACAAAGTAGATGTGATGCAAACACTATTGAACCACTTTCCTCTCAGTCCCTCAGAAGTCCCAAAACATGGGGCTCCCAAGGGTTTTATCACAGCCTGGCTTTCCTAGCTCTGGGGATCCTTCCATCGAGCTGTAGATTTCTTTCCAGATGCTTTCAGGTCCTGTTACTCCCATGGAGCTGTAACTAAAGTTGCTCCAATTAAAAGCATGTGCTTTTCTGTGATATGGATGCTTATCCTCTTCCTTTCCAGACAAAAATGAAGCTTGCTTTTTTTTTTTTTTTTTTTTTTTTTTTTTCTTTTTTCTTTTTTCTTTTTAAAGAGCAGCAGTATTGGGTCAGAGCAATGTTTTAACTGGCCCAGTATGCAGCCTTTGCTGTTGGCCAAAAGTGGATGCCTAGCAAAGCGTGTCAGAACAATGTGTAATACTTCCTCTGTGTATGCTTCCATCTCTGCTTCCAACTGAGGGACATCCTGAACCGGGAGTTGTTTTGGTACATCTGAATTTCTTTATTCATCAGCTCATTCAACCTCCCTCTGAATCTACCTAAGTTCATAGCAATGCCTTGTGGCAAGGAGCTCCCCCGTTCAGCTGTGTGTTGTGAGAAACAATTCCTCCTTTGTCTGCTTTGAACCAGCTTCTACTAGCTTCATTTGGTGCTCAAGGTTCTTGTTTCACAGAAGACAGGTAACAGTCAGTGCATGCCCACCATCTTCATGGCACTTGCTGCTTTACAGTCCTATCTCATTTCTGGGCTGAAGAGTCCTAGAGGGCTTGATCTTCCCTGGTACGTGAGTTTTTCCACATATCCTCATTGTCTTTGAACCTCTTCCAGCTCTGCTGTGTCCCTTCCTGAGAAGGGGAGGCCAGACCTGAGGTCTCCAAGATGTGGGCAGGGAATGAAATTTTACAGTAGCCTGAGGATGGTTTGCATTTTCTGCTTGCTTATTTCCTAGGGAGTCCTAATATTTTGAACCATAGCAGGCTGCCAGTCTCTGGAGTAAAATTTCCAGAAGAAATGTATATTAGTGAATCAGTTTTGAAAGGTAAGGGCCATGTGCACACACTTGATGCCATGTGTTCTCTTACTTTTGTCCCGTGAATCCTACTAGAAGAATCATCTGAGAGCAGCTGCTAGCTGACAGGAGTAACAGCCTGCAAATGGAGATGAATGGTGATCTCAAAGGTTAACAGGTACAAAAGACGATACCGAAAATCTGTGGATTTGCAAGGTGAAATTTCAGGCATGGATTGCCAGAAAGCACAGGGTCTTCAGATGACACGAACACATCCTATGAACCAGGCATCAGAGCTCCCCTCTCTGTGAGCCCTATAACACCAAAGTGAGACAATTACTCTGGAGAAAGCACTAAACTTTCCAATTAAATACATATATATATTTTCTGCAACCATTAGAACCCTTATTTTTCAGCCAGCTGGAAATGCATTGTTTCCTTCTTCATCCCTGACAAATCTAAGAGCACTCAACTTTTCTCTCTATGCTTTCTGACCAAGTTCTTTCATTCCTGATTTTCCAAAAGAGACCAGCTGCTCAGGTCCTTGAAGAGGGAGCGGGTGCAGCCCTGCTCTCCATGGGGATGCTAGCTGAAGGTGTTGATCCAAAAAGGATATGGTACAGCATAAGAAATCACTTGTCAGAGGCCAGGCTCCATCTTCAGTGAGCTGGAACTTCAGATTTCTTGGAACCATTGATCAGCGTAAGTGCAGGTCAATAGAGGCATTTAAATGTTAATCGATCACATTTTATTAGAAGTTTAGAGGGACTGTGTGTGTGTGTGTGTGCAGCAGGTGGGTAGTAAAGCCTGGTAATGTCAGATGAGGAAGTAGAGGGCCCATCTTGTCACTGGACAGTGGAGCTTCAGTGCTACAGCAAAGCAGAATGGCACCTCCTGAGCTTCAGCGTATGGGGGCAAGAGGGTAAGAGGTAGGGGAGGTACACGGATGGTGCTCAGTGCTTTGAAGCACACCCCAGCACACAGCAAGTTGCCTGCGGTAATCCTGACTTGCACTGGTAGCCTCCATCTGTCCCAGGGGCCTTGGGTGGCATCAAGTGGCTGGCATCAAAGCAGAGGAGCAGATTGGGATGTTTCATGGACAGTGAGAGCAGATGCGAGGGCAGCTCAGGTCCACGCTGATCAGCGAAATGTAAACAAGAGGTCTCAGGCTGTGTGGGAAGGCTTTAGTGGGTCACGGGATCTGCTTAGTGTAGATGTGGCCAGTGCCTCTTCATCCCAGCATTGGGCTGGTAGCGCTTGGTATGGTCCTCAATAGCTTGGTATCTCTTCGCTGAGATATATCTTGCATAACCCAGGAGCGGGATAAAAGCTGATCCAGAACTAAAGTGTCTGGCCATGGGTTGAAAACCAGGGCTACAAAGGGCTATTTTCCTGGTTGCCATATTCCCTCTCTTCAATCACAAGCGAGCTACTCGCTGAGAGGTGGTGCCTGACTGCTGCTGCACCACGTTTTGAGGCAGCTGGGCACACGGGGCTGTGAGGTTGTCTGCTAACTGTGAGCGGGATCAGACTGGAGTGACTGGGCAGATCTTATAGTCCTCGGTGCTTCTGCTGATCAATACCAGAGTGAAACCTGAAGCACAAGCTGATGAATCAAAACAGCAAAGTAGGGGGCAGAAAGCTCTGGTAACAGGTAGATGACAGCTTGAACAAATTGATAGGAAGAGGAAGACAGACATCCAGGAGAGGCAGGCAAGAAGGCAGAGCATAAATCCAGAGGCTCAGTGAGGGACTAGTGAATTGCAGAAAAGCTCTGGAGTATATATAAAATAGGCCTTTTATTGTGACTTCCAGTGACATCTGGAACAATGAATGAATGAACAAAACAGAGATAAAAATCTCTAGAAAGAAGCATATGCATCCTTTCCTCTATATAAATGTAAAAGCCTTCTTGGAAACCTGTGCTGAACTCTTTTTGTTATTCTATCCCTCCTATAAGAGCACAGGGAAATTATCACCGGGAAAGGCCAAGGCACTATTTCAGTATCACATTTCCCAAAGAAAACGAGAGTGAAATACAACTGTGGATGTAGTTTTACTGCCTTATGCAAGCAGTCAGACATATGCTTATGATTATTTTAATTGTAAAAGGATGGCTGCTTCTCTCGTGTTAAGGAGAAAGGGAATTCTTTTTACTCCTGATTGTTTTCAAGGGCGGGTTCACGTCAATAAAGGTCCACAGCACTTCCAAAAATCAGGTCAGACGTGCTCTGACGGACAGCTGGTTTGCCCACCACTTTCCCTAAGAGCTGGTGTGACAGCTGTGGCTGAAGGGGACACTTCACGTTCCCAGCAAGTCTCTGTCAGGGGCTTTAGCTGCCACGGTGAAAGGCTCACGTCTGAGATCTGGCTTCTCCCGGAGATCAACCTTAAGCTTGCAACTGTCAGAGCACAGAACAGGGATCATGTCTGAAGGAAAACATCTTCCTAGGTAGGAAAAGCGTCACGCCTTCATTTGTCATATTCTTTAGATAATTCTAGCTGTCTGCTTAGAGGTATGCGCTGGATAAGTACAGTATCTATGCACACAGAGAACTTGCTTCTGACAGCTCACAGTCAAACCATGTTTCCTGCCTTTGAAACGACTGTAAGGAGCACTGGATACCACCCTGATGTGTATTTCTGGTGTACCCATCAAAGAAGAAAAATAAATGACAGGACAGTAAGGGTGAATAATACCTTCTAAGTCATTTTTGGGAATAATACATAGCATTTCCTGGGCAATATTTCAGATGGTGTGGGGTCCCAGAACTCTAGAAAGTTTCCTGAGCTTAATTCAGTTTATAGCCTTGCTTTGAGCCATAAAGGAGATCAACTTCAGCTAGTATCACTGAATGTCCCTAAAGTATACAGGCTCGCCTGAACCTGAAACTCTCAGAGAAACTCTGAGCTGTAAAACTTTGCAGAACTAACTGATGTAAAAAGCCTGCACATCCTTTTGACTGCATTGAAGAAGTCTTGGCTCTCACATACAGAACTGTAAGTCATGTTACCCTGTTCTTTTCCAATTTTCTGTCTTTAAATTCTCAAATAGCTCTGGGAAAGTTGCAGATTATCTCCATGCCTTTGGTTTTCTAAAACATAAATTAAAATAATGGTTGCCATCACTGTGATGAGGTCCTGATTTTTCATTCATTAGTGTTTTCAAAGTTTGGGAACCAGAGTAGAAAGTATAGAGAATGCCACAGTGATTGTTTATACACAGCGAGAAAGTATATTTTAGCTAGAGGCAGGAGGCATAGGTGGAATAAGGTCAGAGGGAGATGAAATGACTCAGACCTTTGGATTTGAAAAGTCATTAGTCTATCTGAGGACCTGGTGTCGACTGGTGAACATTTTGCCAGCGGTTCCCCTAAGGACCGACTCTCTGACACAGAGAAGATTCAATGATCTGCTGTTAACTGGAGTTCCCAGCGAGCTAAAGCTCTCAGATGCCATCAAGACATCAGCATGTCATAGATGGGCAGCTGGATTTCAGGAGGCTCTGCTTAGTTACAGGCGTGCTCTCCATCACAGCACTTGTCTGTGTGTTTGGATCCGGCACACCAAAGAGCAGATGTAAGCGATGCAGGGATCTAGCACAGAACAGCTTGGGTGACATCAGAGTGACTGTGTGCTTCTGATGGGAAATGGTAGTATCAGGGCAGAGCAGGTGTGAGTCATCCCCCAGGGGAGACGGGCAGAAAAAAAGGAGATGGGGAGGGGAGGAGGAAAGCAAGAAACAGATTAGCTCATACAGATATATTCCCCTTGCCTGGCTTCCCCACACTTTGTGCACTCCCCTCTCCCTACACAACGCGCATACATAAGCATGGAGATTTGGCTGTTCAGGCTCAGTTCCAAAGCCGCATCAGACAGATAATTCACTGCTTTGTTTTCCTCACTTGCCCATCTCTGCCCCAAATTCAAGATCATTTAATATGTGGCTAGATAAAACTTGAGCAGTTCTTCAGTACGCATTTACTTTCTGCTATGCGTTAGCCCAGTTCAATACTTCCCATGGCAGGGACTCAAATAAAAGTGGAGTGGGAACCCGGACAGAGTTGGCTGCAGCAGGCTTGCTGTATTTCTTGTGTGATCAGCTTTCACCATATCCCCAGCGTGTTCCAAGTGCCTTGCTGTAATGACTTAAATACAGAGGGTCACGATCAGGGCAGGAGGTGCTTTGAGTTTGTTGGATAAGACAGATGAGCAGTATACGAGGTGAATGGGTGGGAGGGAAAATTATCAACATATGGGAAAGGACGTTGCACTTTGGTGGCAATCTGACTAGTGTTGCAAACGTTCCTAACCACCATTAAGCTCTCAAAGGGGTACATGTGCTCTCTGTAGCAGGCAATGAAACACAACTTCCAAATGAAAGCACAATCTCACTTGCCAGCCCTGTGAATCATTCTGAGACTGTAACACCACTGTTTAGGACAATGGAGCAAATAATCTCTCCAGAAATGGAATGGTACTCAAAATATTTGTGAGATAAAAAGCTAAAACTGCAGAAGAGTTCCTGGGAAGAACAGATTAAAAACAAACAAGACAGCCACAGATCCCCGTAGAGAGTCCCTGCTCTACCAAATGACCTCATGCCAGTGTAGTGTGCCAAATTCTGCCAGATTGTTACCAAATACAGAATCAGTGATCTTAAACTGCATTTAGAGATGACTGTGCACCTTGAGTAACAATGGAGAAGAAAAAAATAAAAAGTAGGGTGACGCTTTCTCATTTAAGTCCCAAAAGAAGAATATTTCGTTTAATGATGAGAAGAGACACAAGATGTTCTGTTAAAAGACAATAATGGAAAAGCGCCTGGCAAGGAAAGAAAGGTGGCAATGCAGAATAACCATCACTAGAGAGTATTAGTGAATATATAGAAGGGGTCAAGTTAAACACGTTGGAAAGCATTAGCCTGGGCAGGTACTTGTACTATTGTATATACCTATAACAAAGCCCGAAGTTTTTTCTCCTGCTGTATGTTGACAACATTTTCCTCGTCTGTAATGCTAGTAGGTTTTATATTTGGGAGTGGGGTCTTGTGTCGGTATGTCATGGAGCAAGTGTTTTAAGTGAAATGAGAATGCCTCGTGAAATTTGACCATGCTCACCAGTCCTGAGAGAACCCCTTTTTTTTTCTGCAAGCGCTGAATGCATTCCATTTGCATTATCTGAGGTGACGGGGAGAAGTAATTAAGACAAAAATAAAGAGAATCAAACCACTGCAAAAGTCTTGTAACGCCAAAGGTTGTGTTCAACAGCAGACTGAGATGACTCATATCTGTAAGCACTCTAAAATCCTTCTGCATGTTGACACAAGCCCATTGTCCTGCTGTTTGGTGTCTGTGTTCCAGTTGTCACAGAAAATGAAAGGACAATAGCTATTGTTATGTTGCAGCTGTATATTGTGACTGATTCATAGTTTCCCTTTTGGGGAGGAACACATGCTGGTCTTGCATGTTCTCATGCATTTGCAACAGACACGTAATTCTCACATATCTGAGGATGGTAAGCCAGCATTAATGGACAGTGGGTATAAGCTGTTGTAGACAGCCTATATGAGTGTTTAAAGGTGTAAGTGAGGCAAGGTTTTTAGGCTGGAAAATCTCTTTATTAGGTGAACCGACACATTTTTTTTTCTGGAGGGATGAGGGGGAACACAACAGAAAAGCCTTTGGGAACCCAAGACCTTCTTCAGGCTGAATGCTTTCCAGCAGAACCTGAAACAGCAACTGCGTCGCCAAATGGAAATTCTGTTTTCACAACAACTTTACATTTATCGTTAAGAAGAAAAAAAAAAAAATGCTTTTGTGTTTTTTGTTTAACTGAAGCCCCAATATTTCAAAACACATGTGACATCTGTCTGTCTGCCTTTCAACTGATATTTTTGTGGAGAAATCCTTTCTAGATGAACTCTAGCCTGACATAACATTGAAGTGCATGCTCTCTCTCTCTCTCTCGTTTACATAAATACATCTTTCATTAACCGTCGGTACAGGAACTATTCATCATGTAAGACATAAACAGCTAATAAGCAAACAAGTTGGATGCTTTGCTGGCATAAGTCAGCAGAACTCTGTGAGTTCAGTGGGTCTCCACCACTTTACATCATCTCAAGGTCCAATCCAGAGACACAGGCAGGAACACGGGCCAAATCCTGGGTGAATCTCCATTATATTTTCCTCAGCTGTTGCTAAAGCTGATTTGGATGACAGACAGCAGAAAGCAAGCAGGAGCAAGCCCATACACAGGGGCAGTGCATGTGAGGCTAAGTAAGCAGAATATCTTCTTCATTAAGCCATTAATAAGCATGGATACAAATGAAAGGCAGGTACTTGGGGTGAAACACGTGTGGTCGTAGACACTGCTCCTCGGACTTCCTCTCTTACTGTTCATCTCTGTGTGCTAGGATGGCAGACACACAACCGTGTGCCTTTCAATAATTCAGGATCCAGTTTGCATGCATGGCCAATCCTGCTTGTCACATTTTCTCGCCTGATCACAGGTTCATCTCTCCATAAATGAAGCAAGGGCTGTAAGGAGTTGCAATATCTTTTATTAGACTGACTGATGTATTTGCAGGGGGAGGGAAGAACAAGAAGGAGAGCTCGTGTGCCTGAAATCTTTATCATATTTTTCTAACCATATCAACTGGTCTAACAAAAGATATTACTTCTCCCAACAGCTTGTCTTGCTGATTTCCTTAGACTGCCATGACTACCTTCTGTTACTGCAATGACTTTACGTTAAGCTTGCGTGGAAGCAGAGCATTCCTACTAAGTGCACACCTCCACTGACATCTCTGTGCCACTTTACTATTATGAATGGTTATACTGCAGTTTATAGGTTTATGGGAATAAACAAGATTTGTTAATATTTGAGTAAAAATGATTAATAATGGTTTGTCACTTCAGGATGAGTGAGAACCACTGATTTGCCCATGTAGACATGAAGATTTTAGCATCAGGACTGTTTAAAAATGCACATTGGTAACAAAATTGAACTCAATACTGAAATAACTCAGTCTGAGTCTCAGACATGTTTTCGTAGTGTCACATGGAATACTCCACTGATGGACACTGTTCTTTGCATTCCGAAGTAGGAGAGCTTACGTTAGAAAGCTCAATAGCTGAACCACTTTTAACCCATGCCAAGACATTTTTTGCTTAAAAAATATGGTTTGCTTCTTCCTATTCTGCTCTGTAAATGAGAGTTTAAAAGATTTCGCCCTCACAAAGTCAAGTAATAACAGTAAGAAGTTCAACAACAAGTCAGTCTTTGCTTAAGTTACTATAGAAATGGTATGGTATTGAATATAATGCATGTAGAGGCTTCTGAATAGTGACACAATGTGCAATATCATATGAACATATAGACGTAAGCTATTACAGATCTTTTGCGGGGTATGATCTCATGCTGTGCAGAAGGGAGAAGAAAATACAGCAAAGAGCCAAAGCAAAGTTGAAGGATGTTGCGAATATCACAAACACCTGACTCATGTCTCTCCTCTTCATCTTTTCTTCTCCTTTTCACTTGGTCTAGGTGGTGTGCTGAAAGAAGCCTTCCTTTCCCCTCCTCTAACAGCTCTTTTGCAATCCTAAGCATTCACAAAACAGGAGACTGTCCCCACGGAGATCAGTCCTGAGAGTTTTAAGCTAATTGTGTATTTTAAAATAACAAGGTTTGAGTTCATTTCACTTGCCTTTAGGGTGCAATTGCTTTGTGTTTCCAAGCTTTCATCTACAACCGAGCGCTGGGTGTCTCCTTTAATCTCTCAATTTAAGTAGTGTGAGGCAGAGAACTCTGATTTCTGGAGCCGTGGCTCCCACTCCTTGCTCTACCTACTGTACTAATGTTCAGCAGAAGCGAAGGTGCCAGTTACAATTTCTGTATCTGTCCCGTTAGCAACTCTGAGAAATCTTTTGGATTATACTTGAGGCTTGCTATGGTTTATTCTTCTATTCCAATCCCAGCTTTTATTATATACAAACATTTATACATCCATTTAGTCTGTTTTGCTCCCCTGTCTTGCCTTGGGTTATATTTCTGACTTGGTGCTTTCCGTTTTGATTGAAGTGGTGTCTAGGTGGGTCTCATCTTCTTCTTGGTTCAAAGAACAATTCATTATTTGTTTGTGTCCAGGGAATGAATGCCTCTGTACGATGTGGTGGGAGACAGACGGATAAACATCCCTCCCGGCTGATTGATAGTCTTATTAAAGATTGCAGTACCTGAAATAATCCCCTGTAGCTTCATAAGGGTAAGAGCCCTTTCTCTTTTCCTCTCAGATTGGCTCTAGGGCATGCTTGGGACTTGGCTTATGCTCTGTCCAATCTTGTAGCGTTACTTAATTAGCCTTTATTGAAAGACATTAGCATTGATCAACTGTTGGACACGTTTTTATTGGGGGAGATGACCAAAGTGAACAGTTTATCTACAAAAAATGCAAATTCATTCAGTCCAAAACTGAATCAAAATTTGCAAATTTGAGTTCAGTAATCTTTTGCTATACTTGTATTGTTGCTATTATTTTATAATTGGTTTAATTGGTATGCAAGGGTTTTGAGCCCTTAGTTGCCATACATAATATGCAAAAGGAGGAAGAAAGAGCGGGGACAGCTTGATTCCCCGGTTACACAATTCCTTCTTTGAGTTTCATATTTTATTTTAATATTGAACTTCTTGCTGTCCTCTTAAAGGGCTTCTTTGCACTGTTTCCCACCCTGTGGTCCATCACCAGTCACTATTGACACTGTTAATGCATTCATCCTTGCTGTCTTCCTCCTGCTTCCCTCTTACCTTTTCCCTCTGTACCCTGTCTGCTGGAGACAACCTTCTGGACACTGTCTCCCTCGTTCCACAGATCCCTCATTGTTCCCTTTTTTATTATTATTTTTTTTTTTTTCCAGGCAGCTCCCAGGGACATTTATCACCTGACTGAATGTCCTTTCTAAATTAATAATTAGAGAGCAAACAAAATGTGTGCATAGCCAACACTGTGTTCAGCTGTTGTAACTTGCTGATCCAAAGGATGTGAAAATCAGCGTGCACCCCTCCTTTTTTGATCAGGGTTTGCTGCTACATTTCTGATCCTTGCTATGATTTTTTTTTCTTTGTAATGTGCTGCTGCAACCCATATAATAAATTAGATTATAATCCCTGACGGGCAAGGACCTGTCTTTTTGATGTGCCTGTGCATTGTTGATCTTACAGTACATACGCGCGTTTGCACATTCTCACCCCCTGCCTCTAGCACGCCAGGATTTAAGAATGAAATGAGAAAAGAGGTGGACAGTAATTTTTTAATTATTAGCATGCAGATGAGCCCCTTTAATTAAAGAAATGATACATGCTAAAAAAAAAAGAAAGTTCCTCTGTCAGACTGCAGTCTTGTAATGGCTTTGTGTTTGTGCAATTAGGACCAAATCCTGAAGCCACCAAAGTCAACGGTGACCCTTAATGGGATTAATTCTTCATTTGTGGGGTGATGGGCTAGATGATCTAAGAGGCTTTTCACGTCTTGTGCTTCTCCAATCTCTCTCAGGGCAAATGACACATAATGGAAAAGACAGCTGTTTTCAAATAAACTGCATTAAGCATCCACATATAATTCTTAATGCAGGTTAAAAAAAAAATATAAAAAATAACCAACCCTGCCTCTCTGCTGCATGCGTGCCCCTCTTACAGAGCAGGTCTCTTCCGTACTGCAGATACCGTATGAACTCGTCAATACCCTGCAGGTTTCTGGGGGGTATGTATCTCTGCATTTCCCGCGATCCTCTGGGAAAACTCTGCAGCGAGCTCTAATCAAATTGAACTGCTGTCAAGACTTCCTGTGAAGCTTCGAGGAAACATTTCTGAATATTAGAGGTAAAGGAGAGGAGAGTAAAGGCTGGGGGAGGGAGGCAGGACAGTTTTAGAGCTTAAGTGGATTACATAGCTCCATAACCCAGTTATGGGTCCATGGACTCGAGTGAGCTGTTTTTTCCCCTCCTCTGGCTGTCTGCCTGTCAGATCGCTCCCCTGACAGGCAGGCGTTATTAGCCTCCCCCAGCTGCCTCTCTCAGCATTTCTTCTTTCCCAGTGCTCACATCCCCTGGCTGCTCGCCTCAACCCTTCTGCTATCTCCAGGTTCCCCAGGGTCCTTCCTGCAGCTGCACCGGCTGCCCGCACCCACTGAGGTCTCCTTCTTCCAGTGCTGGTGGCAGGTCTCTGATCCCAGGCAGCATGCAAAGGGTGCACGGATTAGCCCTGTGTCTGAAAGGTTATCCACTTCTGACTGTCCTATTTTAGATAGCTAAGAGGGATAGTTTAAAAACTGATGAACACCTGAGCTCTGGTGCGATAAAGGTGGTGTGAGGGAGCAGCGACTGCTCAGCACATCCAGATCCATTCATATTTCTGCGCTGTGCAAAAATGTTGGGTGAGCACGAGTTAACCACCAGCCTGGTCGTTCAGCCTGAGCCTTGAAATTTCCCCTCAAGACTGAGGTGTGAGCCTGACATCTGCTGGGGACTGCACCACTGCTGCAGAAAAAGCCAGGCCGTCCTTTCTCAAAGCTCCTCGGCCCTCAGGAAGGCTGGTGGCTGGGGCAGCACAGAGGGGCAGAGGAGGGCTGCACCGCCAGGCTTTGGTTTTGCTGACAGCTGGATATCTGGGGCTTGCCTGGGTCTCATCTGGCCCTCTGGGCTGTGCAGGCAGAGATGCCTCAGGAGACTTACCTGCATATGGAGGAAGCGGGGCCACGGCTTGGTGCCCACCTTCTGTGTACCTCTGTGCCTCCTTTCCATTCCCCCTTCCCACCTTGCTGCTATGTTATCTCCAGATGGGACTTTCGCTGGGTCTTGCTGGAAAAGCTGGTTTCCAGGGCTGGCCATGGGGAAGCACAGAAGACTGGCTCAAGGAGTGGTGGATGGTAGAAGCAAGTGCCCCTTGGTCTGATTAAATATGTCCAGATGCCTTCAGACAGTGCTAGAGGGTGCTGTGCTGCTGTATGGCTCTCCTAGAGGAGAATGCTCTGCTGTTGGTGGCTCGGCAGCATCCCTGGGCATTGCTCGGCTGGAGCTGAGGTATCGGGTCTCCTGCTCCAAGCAGGTCACGGTGCTCCTACGCTCCTTGGGTCCTCGCAGCAGGCTGTGCAGGCTGATGATGGCACTGGAAAAATCTCCATCGCTGTTGCTCTAAAGCAACACTATCCTCATTAATCATCCTTTGAACACGGCTGGGGAGATGCATGCACAGCACAGCTTCCGCCCTGCAACGCTGGGCGTTCGCACAGCGTGAGCGAGCCCTGCACTCGTGCTGGGGGACCGGTGTGTCTGCTGGGCACAATGTAGCAGGCACCCTGGCGTGGTGGTGTGGGTCCCTAAAAAGTGAGGGTTGGTCGTATTAGGGGCTGTGCGCCTCTGTGACTGGAGCCGAGGTCATAATCGGTTGGGTCTGCTTCAAAAGGCTGGTCCTTAAGCAACGTGCAGGCAATATGGCAGCTTGGAAGTTTGTTGATAGCTGGCTTATCAGCGATGTCTTCGGGCTTTTTGCCAGCCCCTAAATAACTGGGAAGCGTTACTTTCTCCTAAAACTAAACCTGGCCTTTGTGCAGCTTAGTCACCGAACGTATTTGTTGCTGGCAGAAACGAGCAGATAAAACACGGATTTGAAAACCTTGAGGAGAAGAAAGAAGCTGGCGGGTCTCATGGTTTTAGCAGGGATCTTATGACAGAGCTTTTTTTTCTTTTCGTGAAGATTCATATTCTAGAGGAACATGACTAGTCAAGGATCTTGGGTTTTATTAATATTTTTAGAGCAAGTTTTTAGAGCTTTTGGCGTGGAAGAATGCTAAGAGCTTGATGCCAGTTTAACCTAATGATTCAGAAACCATAAAGCAAATAATAATAAGCCAACACATCTATTTTTAAACCCATGATTTAAACCACTGTCATGGTTTTGATGGGGCCTGACGTGATTTTCCAGCATTTGGGACTGGTAATAAAGCTTTTGTGTACTGATTTGAATGGAAAATCCTTTTAAAATCCTCCAGCCTGCTTGCCTTAGTCAATACTTAACCAGAACTCAGTCGCAGCAGCAAAAAATATCCAGCAGTCAGGACGTTTTCCTTGCCTCTCTCTTTCTCTTCCCACATAGAAGAAAAAACCCTGACACACAAGGGTCCTGATTCATCCCCGTCCAAGGGCTGGGTTAGCTGAACTGTTGCACGGGAATCCCGGTGCTTGGGAATCCTGGAGCTGCCGACAGCCTCCCAGGGTGTCTGATCGTGAGACCGGAGCATCCCTCTGCAAGAGGGGTTTTCTGCAGGGCTGAGCATGGACCACAGAGGACAGAGCTGGGCCAGGGCCACACGGCCAGCTTGGACTTGTGCTATGGTTATTTTGTGTCCCTGTAGAGTTGCCTGACACTGAAGCGGGGGGTGAGGTGGGTTTCAGAGATGAGGAGAGGGGCACAGAGCCCCTCTACAGGCTCCTGCTGTCCCTGCGTGGGCGCACGAAATCGCTTTTCAAGTGGCTGTGGCCATGGAAGAGTGGGAGAGTGCCAGCTGGTCCCTGTGGTTTCATCTCTCGTTGGGAGCTGAGTGAGGCAAACGTTTGTGGAGAGAAACCTCTGAAGGCAGGAAAGCTGAGCTGCCGTTCCTACTGCCCCCAGCCCCTTGTGCCCTTGCAGTCTGGGTCCAGATGTGGACCTTGGTGTGAGACAACCTCTTTTGCTGCTCCTAGACACAACCCAACTTTTTCCAGCTTGTCAAAAGGCCCTGGGACCAACGGAAGGAGCAGCAGGGCTCTGAGCGAGCCAGACCCATCTCAGTGCTGCGGTGAGGCACTTAGCTTTCTGGCCAGCGGGCATGCTGTTATTCCTCTAATAGAGAGGAATAAACACATGAGGAATATGTTTGAAAAAACAGGTGACTCATACATGAGAATAGCCTAATTCTGTCATTAGCAGAGGGTAATTTGCCATGTGTTTGTATCAATATTACACAGGTCTGGCACAAGGCTTCCCTCCCTTTGGGCTGTGCGTGCGGTCGCAGCTGCCTGCAGCAGGGCAGCAGGGGAGGGGGCGCAGCCAGCCGCTGCCCCCGCCTCTCCTCTTCGTCTGGAGAAGAGAACAGGGAAAAACCTGCTGCTTGGCCCTAAATCTGCTGGGAAATGACCTGAAACTTTGGGCAGAGCTTAGCTTTTTCCTCCTCCTACTACAAAGAAAGAAGATGGTGTTTTATAGATCCATTATGGCAGCGCGTATGTGCTGATCTGGAGAGAACGGCGCGAAGAGCCTTGTGCGTTACTGCTGGGCCCAGCGCTGTCAGCAGAAAGAGCACTTGAAATGAAGTCTCGGAGAAAGAATGAATTGTGAATGGCCTTGGGTCAACATAATAGGTGTGTTCACTCTGAGGACTAGTGATAACAGTTCAATGAAAGAAAACCACACCTCCTTATCTAGAAAACATCTCCCACCACTGCCCTGCTGAAGGGAAGCTGATATATGAAGCTTTTTTTCTGAAATGACTTAGGAGTCTCAGATACATTTTAAAAATCTACTTATAAAAATCTCTTCACAGAGATTTTTTTTTCTGTAATTTTTGAGGCAGAGATTTTGGTTTGGGTCTGGTTTAAATCAGACCTAAACCCAGGTACCAGCACATTCCCAGAAAATACCAGCTCTACAGCCAGTGGCATGCACACCATCTATTAATGATAAAATGAATGGACTGAATGTGAAGAAGCAGGATGGGGAAGGACTGCAAACTCCTACACCAAGCACAGGTCGAGCCCTGCCAGCGTGACCGCAGAAATAGAAGGGACAGCACACATGGTACTGCTGCTGGGGTCAGGAAGGGAGCATTGTCTTTTCATCATCACTCTACCTCTCTGATTGTAAAGAAAAATAATTTATTTTTGTTTGGAGACAGGAGAGCAGGGCAAGCTTTACCTTGGCAATATTTTTCAGAAGGACGATCCCATTGTTTCTGGCAAAAGCAATCGGCAATTTCCACCCTGCTTTGTTTGGTCCACAGCAGTGAGGAAACTCGCAAAGAAATGGCGTGGAAGATGGAAATCCCCCGGCGCCTTGGCGGCTGCCGCTGCCACGTTGCTTCTTCCTAAAGCTTGTCTTGAGGAAAGCCAGCTGCAGTCTTTCAAGGACCGTAAAGACCCGCTTCCTATCCATTTAGGTAGCAATTGTGATTGCGTGTAACCACTCATCCATTTTCAAAGTCCCAAGTGGGAAGGGAGTCTTCCTGCTTGCAGGTGAGTGTTTGCCGCTGGTCTCTCCCATCAGCCTCTGATCCGCAGCGGATATGGCTTTGTCACTGCCCCGTTAATTTAGTTACCGCGATATAAAAATATTTCAAAAGACTGGCTCACTCAAATTGCAATAGCTCCAGGCAAGCAGGCTGCCAGCAGGGAGCTGCGTTACGGCTCAGCTTGAAAGAGCTCAGAGGTAAAGGCAGGTTCAGTGGTGACAAACAGGGAGCAACAAGCACCTCGCTCTGCCTCATGGTTCCCAAAGCCCCATGTTTTTGCTAAACAACAACAAAAAAAGCTTTTCCAGCGGAGTGGGTTTGTCTGGGCTGGTTAGGGTTGTGTGAGCCATGGAAAAGAAATGACACCAGAGGTGCCAGCGTCACAAAGCCCTGTCCTGTGGAAAGCAGCATGCCTCCTGCTCGCTGGCATGCCTTAGACTGTGCTTGTCCCAGTGGCTTAGGATGAAGTGAGAGATGACCTGGCACAGTCCCAGGCGTTAGGGACCCACCTTAGGGTCTCTGGCATCTCCAGGTCAGATGGTGTCTCCTTTCCTGGGAGCTGGTGGTGTCCGGAGGATGCAGGGAGTCCTTTGTCAGGGTTTGCCAACAGGTGCCTGCTTGAACATGGGCTGGAGGGCTGCAGGGCCATGCAGGTGCTCCTGCCAGCCTATCAAGCTGGTGTGAGACCCCACGTATCCAGCAGCCCTCGTCAAGCAAAACTATGCCTCCTCTGCCCTTCAAATAACTGTGCATTTTTCAGCAAGCACTGCCTAGTGTTAAGGTGCCACGCGGGGTAGTTTGTGAGCAAGAAAGGCAAGTGAGCCAAAGTCCCAGCACCTAGAGGTGCTTAATGCCTTGCACGGGGTAAGAAACTTGAGATTCCCATGCATTTTCTGTGGGAGATGTGTTGCCAGCATCTCAGACAGTCCTGCTTTGGACATTTTTGGGAAGAGAACTGCAAAGTGGACATGCTGGGGATGCTTTCCTTCCCCCCTGCTGCAGGCCAGAGGCCATGCTCTCTGCACCTAAGTCCCCACAGGAAAATATGGTGGTGCTAAAAGCTTTGCATGCGTCTCCAGTGTGCCTCGTTGCATTGCCTGTGTGAGCCTGAGCCTCCAGCCGGTGCAGCAGTGATACCCGCCACGCCATGCAAAATGCAGAGCCATGCTCCGCACGGACATGTGTGCCTGACTTCACGGGCAGGGCACATGTGGAGGAGGTCTGGTCCGGCACGCAGACCCCCTGCTACGTGCAGTCTGGTAGGTGCAGGAGCCAGAGCACCTGCCTTCGGACAGCGCTGACATCTTGACCACAAAGGCAGCGCCTGGTCCTTCCCCACAGAGGAGGAGAGAGAAAGGAGCAATTTCAGACTTCGCAGCGAGTGCGTGCCTAGTGCACGTATTGGTAACAGCATCGTGCTGGGGGCTCGGTGTGCTCTTCCTGTTGCTCATTTGCTGGCGAGTGTGAAATGCAAATCCCTCGGGGGCTTCTGTCTCCGCTCAATATTCACAGGAGCATGAAGGCTCCTGTGAGGAAGGGAGGGCGAGAGCTGGCAGACAGCAGAGAGCTTTGTCTCCTCCTTTGTCTGGAGTTTACAGGTTAAAAAATCTGCTTGTTCCTGAGGCTTTGCAGGGAGTCCCAGGGCTGTGGCACCAGGGCTGTGGCTCCATCCAGCCTGGCAGACGCGGGCGAGGCGGCACGGTGCGGTGGTTTTACCCGCAGGAGTCGCATGGAGCGGGTTTGCCCCAGAGGGTTGGGTGCCCATCCCTGCCCTGTGATGGTTGCAGCCCAAACCCGGCAGCTTTCTGGAAATGGCAATGAGACACTTGTTGCCATGGAGATCCCTAATACTTCTGACTCAGATGTAGCGTTGCTGTGGCAACTGCATCCGAAGCCCTCGGGAGGCAGTGCCGGCGCTATTTATTTTTCTCTCGTAGCAGAAAAGGGCTCCGAGAGCCCCATTGCGCTCCCTCATCGCTGCAGCGCGGTGACGAAGGCTGTCTCGTTGTTCTCCCACTGACCGATGGTTTTGATCCTTCACCAAAAGGGTCTGCTACTCAGCAGGGTAAAAACGCTCCGGAGCACCTCGCTACGGGCGCATCGCCTGCACCTTAAGGCGTTCCCAGCCTCTGCCTTGTAGTGGCTCACCAGAAAAGAAATATATATATATACACGCATATTTATTTTTCACAAGGAGCAAGCAGTGGCATTGCTTCCTAGGTAGGAACCAGCTCCTTCCATCTTGGGAGCTCAAGGCCAGACCCAGCTGGGGTGTGCGCACATGGTTTTAGGAGGACGAGTTTCCGCGGCTGGGAAAGGAGAGACAAAGGGAGCGGAGTGCGAGGGGTGGGTGTGCCCGGGAGAAAAAGACAGGCTCTGTGTGCAGGAAGCGTGGCCGTGGGCACGGCTGCGGCTGTGAATGGGAGCGGAGCTGCCGGGAGAGGGGAGAGGCAGAGCAGAGGGTGGGTGTGCCGCGTGTGCCACGGGAGCAGGGATGCTCGGCGGCTGGTGTGAGCGCTTTTGTGTGCGACAGAGAGCACGGGCACGGGGAGAGCAGGTTCACGTCATGCGGATATGCTCGCACACTCATTCAGTCCGCTCCTCTGTCATCTTTGGGTAGTACAAAAAGAGCCACCGGTACACATAATGCCTGAAAGGCACTCGAGTCCCTACAGGGCTGATAAGCTCGGGCGCGGGGGATGTATGCTAAGTCTGCTGTTACAAATCTTGCTGTTGCAGACTTCAGCAGCGCTGAATAAGCCAGCCAAAACCGTTTCACAATATCCTCCTTGGGCAGAGGCAGGTGAGAATGAGGAGGCATGTGAATTCTCCACGTGGGCTCCTTTGGACGTACACCTCAGCCAAAGCCCCAGCCCTGAGAGCCCTGGGCATCACTCCCAGGGGATGTGGTCACTGTTTTTCCTGAGTCAAACACCTGACGGCTCAGTCAGGCTGGAGGAGTCACCAGAGAGATGGATAAAGTTGCCCTGATGTCCCAGGAGGTTCATAAACTTTCTCTATGGTTTTTCAAGCTTGGCAAAGAATCACACCAGCCTCTCTAGTGCCTGACATCCTGGCTCTTTCAGCCACCATCTTGCACTGGTAGGGCATGGCAGGATGCCCCAGAACACACCTTCAGACAAACTGGAGTGACTGGAAGGATGAAAAACATGAGGAAATCACCATCAAGGTGGGAGATAATTTTTACTGCTGGTAAGGTGTTGGCGTGACTGCTGGGAGGGATGTGAAAGCAGTAAATGCAAAAGAAAGAAGGATGGTGCTGAAGAAATCAGCCACTTTCTGCAATGGGGAAGGGTTGAGGGCGGCTGCCAAGTGTCAGGTTCAGACGACGTGAGCACAGAAGCCTTTTTAGCAAAAGTAAGTAACACAAATAGTGGAGAGTATAGCCCCAAGATTTTGGGGGTGGAGCCTGATGAATGTGAGACAACCTTAAAGAGGTGCTGGGGAACAAACACGTGAGAATGAAGATCATGGGAAGGTCCAGGATAGAGAAAGATATTTCAGAGTCCCTGGAATGGGGTCATGTGCATGCATGAAGGTCTTATGCAGACTACGTTAAAAGGGGGAAAAAAAGCAGAATGAAGGTCTGAGCTGTGAGGGTTCCAGCAGAGAGAAGCTATCAGGAAGGGAATGAACAGCAGCACCTGGGGTAGCAGCAAGGTTTCAGGGAGAAACTAGGTGTGAGTCAGGAAATAACCAGTGTAAGATTTCTGGATGAGGATGGAAAGGGAGGAAAGCCAGATGGAGGGGCTCTAGGAGCGAGTCTGAGGCGTTCAGGAGCTTAATAGCTGCTTGTTCAAAGAGTTTAGGGAGGTGCGGAGATGGGAAGGTAATTGAAGAGACATGGTCAAAGGAAAGTTTTAAACATGTGCAATGACATGCTTGGTATGCAGGGAGAAATTCATCCCTAGTGTACGCCTAATGAAATCAGTAGCTTTGGCTTTAGCTCTATCTGTTAATTCCACATGACAGAGGAAGAAGGAAGGGAATTGTTTGTTCTTCACAAAGCGATGATATCAAACAGTTTTGAGTGCTCTTTTTTTACCCATCAAAAAATATAACCCAAAATATTACAATGATATGTTTTTTTCTCTTCCTTCACTCTGCACTCTGCCTGCTTCCTTAAAGAAAACCTCTCCCTGCTCATCATCAGGTGTGCTTGTGATGGGATACAGCAACACCTGCACTGGACCTGTGCTGTCACACGTGGACCTTTGTCACATACGGCGGGCACAGTAGTACCTCTGCCCTGTCACTGCACACATACTGGCCACAGAGCTGGGGCCCTGTGTGGTGAGGTGCCTTCATCTTGCCACCACCCCTACAGTACAAACTGGGGCTGGATGGGGTTCTTCATTGCCCCTGGGAAACCGCAGCTCCCTCCTCCACACGTGCTGGTTCGTGTGTAGGATATGGCTTTAAACTAAAAGGGAGTAGATTCAAGATATAAGAAAGAAATTCTTTACTCAGAGGGTGGTGAGGCACTGGCACGGGCTGCACAGAGAAGCTGCGGATGCCCCATCCCTGGAGGTGTTCAAGGCCAGGTTGGATGGGGCTTTGGGCAACCTGGTCTGGTGGTTGGAAGTAGATGAAGCCTAAAGGTCCCTTCCAACCCGAACCATTCCGTGATTCTATGATTTTGTCTCTGACACCTGCTGGAATCAAAGTGAGGGGCAAGTGGGATCATGCCGGGGGAGCAAAGGCTACTGGAAGTCCCTTGGAGCTAAAACTAAATGAAATCTAAGACTAAATATTGCAACATTTTAATCCCTGCTTTGGCATGATTAATTACAGACTTTGCTGAGCACAATTTCTTGCTCAAGACATGCAGAAATAGAAAAGTAAAGCTGAATTACTATGGCCTTTTTATTGTTATTTGTTTTGTTTGTTTGTTCTGACAGAAAATTAGGGGAATTGGAGGGGGCAACCCAATTAATGTATTGTTTATTTAACCTGACATGATCTAAGCTGCTACCCTCTGCTCTCTGCGCTCCCATCTAAGCCAAGTGAGAACACCTCTGTAAGGACTTTGATGGCAGGAAAGATTTTGCTTCCTTGTTTGTCTTTGGGACAGTTCAGTCTATCTCACAGAGCAGCATTTTTATTAAACAAGAATTACTGTAAAGTAGCTGCACATGAAAAAAAAGATTTTTTTTTTTATTGAAACACTGCACTAGGGATCTCCAGCAACTACCAGGTGCATCGCAAGTATTTCAAAGAGAAAAACATGCACCTGCTGGGAGAGGACTTGGAGGCTGGCTGGGGAAAAGGGAAGAAGAGACTGAAATACTGCAGCTGTCTTACCTGTTGTTTCTCACACGTAAAAGAAATGTTGTGGTATTGCCGTGCAGGTTCAGCTTGACCTGAGCTGCAGACCTTCTAGCAGTGTTTGAATTCATCAGAGAGGAAAAATGGGCAACATTGGTAAGGGCAAGGGGCTGGGAGGGTGCATGCGTGCTGGGGGGGTGGAAGGGGAGAGGGAGGTTGTAGGGCAAAGAGCAAGGGAATGAGGGGTGCAAAGGAGAAAAGAGGGCAGTCGTGTGGCCTGAATGCTAAACAGAGTCTTGGGACAATATCCGCCTACTCTTGTTGATGAAAATTTTGTTTTTGTTGCTGTTGTTGTTGATTTTTAACAGAACCCTTTATTCACAATAAAACTCCCCCTGAAGCAAACAAACAAACAAACAAAAAAGTACAACCAGGCAGTCAGAAACCTTGATACTTCCTGTTCCCTATGCAGCTGAGCTTTCTTGCTTTGAGGAATTACACTGTAGTGAGAGGTCAAAGCACAAGAGCCATGAAGGTTTTGTTATTTTTTTCTCCTCGTGCTTCTTAAGCAGTGATGCCCATGAGATTAGTATTTACCTTGATTTAATGTCTCATCAGAAGCATGACATCTCCAGAAACCCTGCTGCGGTGCTACTAAATGAAGCATGCCCTGTTTCCTCAGCTGGGATTTAAACCTCTGCCCTTAGAGACCTGAGGGGTGGGGAAGAAGGATGGGGAGAGAGTGATAGATATTGACCCACCTAGCATGTAGGCTAAATTAAATAACCAGGCTTTATTTTTTAACCTATTTAAAACAGTTACTGTTCTCTGCACAATTGATGTTTGTGTTTGTGGAGGTTACCGAGGTGGCAGCTGCTGCAGCGTGAGCTTCCCCTGCTCTGTACCTTTCCCCTGACTAACATGCTGTGGGTGACCTTCGTGTGTAAGGACAGCCACTGTCTTAAGGAAAGAGAGAGAGAGAGAGAAAAGCATTTTCTCTGCCAGTTAATTGAGTCCAGGCCTTCCCTTCAAGGTGGGCAGGGAAAGCTTTATTTTCTTCGAGCAGCAGGGAAACAGTTGCTTGTGGGGAAACTGAAGAAATGAAACCTTCTAAAGTCTCTTCACTAAAGATGTCAAACTGAATTTGAAGTGCATCCACTCTTAAACCAGAAATGACCATGATCTACAGAAGTGCTCTACTGATTTTAGTACAGTACTGCTTTATACTAAGCAGCAATATGGCTTAGTGTCTATCTAGTTGGATGACCAGTTTCTCGTTGTATCCTATATTTTCCTCTTTCCTGCTCTTTTCAGCACATCTGCCCCATACTGAGTCCCTAAGAAATATGACTCATTATAAAACCCTCCTTTGATGGCCTGTTGTGACAACTCTTTGAACTTTTGTGCTGGGAGAGCACAATGCACAGGACAGAATTATGGGCAGCTAAATTGCCTCATTAAGAGAATATTATTAGGTCCTATTTGGTCTTTTCCTATCAAGCACTTTTGAATACTTTATCCAAGACAGTTTTATGTTACAGGATATCCCCCCATCTCCCCTGAGAGACTTTCCCTTTGCTCTTTCCTCTTCATGTCTGTGCTCTTACAAGGACTGGATCCTACCATGATGTGCAGAGGGTGCATCATAGCTATTCCCTTGCCACAGGTTATCCAAGAAGAGCTATCAGGGGAGGATTGTCAACAGTCCTTCACTCCCAGTACAGTCATATTCTTCTGCACCAGAACTTCCAGTGTCTGCAGATTCCAAAAAACATCTCTCTACTTACAGCTAAAATTGTATTTTTGTTTTTCGTTTTTAATCTCATAGATGTGTGTCCCCCACAGTGTTTAGTTTGGTTTAGCATTGCACCTCCAGCTAGAACCCACAGGATCTTCATGATTCCACTACTTAGTCCTTTGCTGCAGTGACTTGCCCCGCTGAAATCTTGCAGGCTGTACCTTTCCTGTCCTGACTATTGCACATTTCTGTCTTATGGAGTCCCAGCTATGCAGACTTTTCAGAAACAGTATGCTAACACTTCACAAATATTCTGAAATCTTCTCTTACTTATGGTTCTGTGCTTGTGGTTCAGAATTGCCCCTGTAGCTTCAAGAGCCTTTTTCACAATATTCCTGTCGTTCTCTGACTCAGGCCTCTTCCTTGGCCCTTACTCACGCCTTTCTGCAGCTAGCAGTGCCCTACAAGCATGTGCTGTTTCACCCATTGCAGTCCTTCACTGACCCCTACATGATGGTTTGCCTTTTAACACCACCTTAGCCTGTAGGACAGCAGCTTACCCCAGACCAGAAATGCGTGTGCGCTTGTGTGCTTCTGACCATGTTCTAATTAGGAAGACCTTCATTTACAACTTTGCATGTTCCCTGCAGTGTGCCCTGCAGTACTGCTTAACATCACCCCACCAGGCTGGGAGCTCTGCTGGCTTGCCTGCATTGAGGAAGCCACCAGCTGTGCTTGCAGGAAAGGTGCCTCAGCTGCAGGAGCTGGGGTGGGAGACAGGGGGTGTTTTACCACATGAGGTGACACGGGGTTTTAATTTTCCCTGGCACTGTGTTTCTCAATGCACACTGAAATTGTACTGCCTGGATTAGGTTCTGCTGCTTCCCTCCAGCCGAAAAGCCATGTTTGACCCCTGGTCAGCTCGAAAATCATGCTTTTGTGCTGTATGCTGAAACACACACAGTAACCTACGGCGAGGATAAGAATCAGATCCTCAGCCAGGGTAAATTGCTTCAGCTTCAGCAGAGTCAGTAAAGCTAATCCATTTTCTTCCAGCTGAGATTCGGGGAGCATGGATTAACTATACTGTCTGGAGTCAGCCTTGATTACAAATCCAGGCATAATGAAGGATGTGGCTTCACTCACCCCATTGTTCTGCAACGTTTCGAGTGTCTCCTTCGTGCAGCGGGGCTTTGAGGCTCATATCTCCTGCCGTCCTACAGTGTGTGGTAGAACAACCTGGCCGCTCATTCACAAAGAGGACAAAAGACACAAGGGGAAAGGACTTTCTGTTCCAGTGCTGAAACACAAGGCAAGGCGGTCTGAATCCACGGAGACCCTCTGATTGATGTGACAGGGAGGGCATGACAAGCCTGCTGATGTGCGAACAGCATTTTACTCCAGCTGATCTTGCCAAAAAAAATAAAACACCCATGACAAAAACTAAACTAGCTGGCTTACTTAGAGCATAAATGTCCAGGAATGGAGAACTGCCACCTGGTGTGAGTTATGAAGCCCTGCCTTCCTCTGTGAAGATGACCATGACAAATAGTGGCAGGTCAGGCCCAGGGCACCCTGTGCTCTGGTCTAGGCAGAGTTGGCTTTGCCCGTCTCTGAAGGGCTGCCACCCCGCGATCTGCAGTTCAGCCCTAACTGCAGGCCATGAGATGAAGGGTACACACGTGAGCCTGCACATATATGAACAAGTGTATGGCTTCTTGTATACAGCTTGAAGTAGCAGGGGCTGGGGTTTCCATAAGGAAATCTGAATTTTCCTTGTCAGTTTTACCACAGAAGAATTTTGCTTGGACTGGGAGGGGGGGTCATGCTGCATTTTGGTGGTAGGCCACGATAGCTGGAGGAAAGCCAGGCCATTTACCTCTGTGTAGGAGGAGTACAAAGCATTCTTTCCATGTTTTGTTCCTCAAGCCTTATGGCAGCCGTCCCCTGCACCACCCCATGCCACCAGGGCTCATGGTGTGAGGGGGCAAGGCAACTGCTGGACATGCAGTTTTCTGTCATCATCTTCTCCAGATTCCTCTGGCTTTTCCTCATCATTCCCATGCTAAACTGTAAAACTAGTAAGGCAGACCATGGTGTCCATACTGGCTTAGATTGTGATCTGTCTTCTGCCTGAATCAGAATAAGGCTTCCCCCCCTGAGCTGGAGGAAACCAGGAGTACCAAAAGTTCTTGTTGTCACACAGTTTTGTCACACGAGGACCAAGTAACAAAATATTCATTTCCTCCTTCTCAGTATGTGAGTGTGAACTGGGAGAGCCACAACTGGAAAGACTGGCAGTGGCCTAGTTTGGAGGATTACGGCCTGGTGGCTCAGCCATGTTCTTCAGGAGTAGGAATGATGCGGGTTCAAACTCCTCATGTTGGAGCTGAACTCATCTCCCTGCTGACACCAACAGCCTCTTTCCTCTCCTTAGTCTCATTTCATGTGAAATTATTTGGCAAATTCAGCTTGAATTCACCAAACATTTTGGTGTCCCAGAAAGTGCAGCTCACAGGAAACAAATGATTCAGCAGAAACAGAGAAAAAAATTCACCTGTCTCATTGCTGTCACACTTGCTTTAACTCAGCTCCTGATGGGTTTGCAGCAAATTCTTCCTGTCTGTGACAAGCTTAGACGTAAAATAAAAACCGCCATCTGCCTTAGGAATCCTGAGTTAGTTTTTGTAGGGTTTTCCCTAATTTCACCAACATCAGACAAGGACTTCTCGGTGACCTCGGCAGCCCTCATGAGGGCAGCTGACGAGGCTTGGGCAGAAAGAGGAGCAGCAGTGGGCCATTTAAATTGGGCGTAGCCGCCATTTTACAGTCACTCGCTGAGGTGATCTGCTTGGGAGGAGGGAAGGGGGGGGGCACAACCTCCACGGGCAGATGCCTACACCCAAACAGACTTCCTGAGGATCGAAAGAGCGTCCCAGACCACATGAAGTCGGCTCATTGTCCCACCTGCATCAGAACCAGTGCCACAAAAAAGGCATGAAGGGTGTTTGTCATTGGAGACTTCTCTCTGAGAGGCACTGAGGCACACATTTGCCATCCAGACAATTTCTCCAGAGAGATTTGCTGCCTGCCTGGGGCCCATATTCATGACATTATGAGGAGGTTACCATGCCTGATGAGTCCCAAAGACTACCACCCACTCCTACTTTTTCACATAGGATCAAGCGATGCTGCGACAAGGAAACTCTGAAATATCAAAAAGGACTTTAAGTCCCTTGGAAAGATGTTGAAGGGATTGGGAGCACAAGTGATTTTCTCCTTTGTCCTCCCAGTTGGTGACAGGGGCCTAAGAAGAAGGAGATGAATGGACCAAATGAGTGGTTGGCTGCAAGACTGGTGCCATGCTCAAGGTTTTGGGTTCTACAGTATTGGATGCGCTTTTGAGAGACCGGGCACGCTGGCACCTGGAGGTGTTCAAGACCAGGTTGGATGACGCCCTGGGCAACCTGATCTAATGGGTGGCATCCCTGTCCATGGCAGTGGGGTTGGAAGTGAGTGGTCTTTCCTTTGATATATAAATAAGCTATAGGTTTTCTTCTTTGAAAACAGGAATGGTATTTCTTGGATAAAATATCCCAGTTCTGATTGCTCCAGTGACCTTTCCCTTGCTGTCCACCAACTATTTTTTGTGTCCAGTATGGCTTCAAATTCTGCAAGCAGTGGGGCTTCCATCACTTTTTCTGAAAATTATTCCTCTGCCTAATAGATCCCATTCTCTGCCAGGTTACACTGAAATGGTGTTTTCATTAATTTTATGTCAATGCATTTGCTTATGACCATCTGCTTCCTGTCCTTCAGTACGCAAAACCATTGCATTGTTTGTGTTTCCATCCTTGAGGTTTGTTTAAATCTGTAATCCTCCCATGAAATTATAATTTGATTAAATTGTAGAGAATTACTTTTTGTTGCTTTTCTCTCTATAAGTTCTTGATCATCTTTGTTGTCCTTCTATGAATTTCTCTTTGATGCTGTCAATCTCTCTCTGGCTTTCAGCATCCAAAATACAATGCAGCATTCAAAATCCAATCCACTGTTCTAGTAGTGCCAGAAAATTGTACAAGGAAATGATCATTCCTCCAGATCAAAACATAAGTCTGTAAGCTCTGCCTTTTTTCTTGCTTGGCCACTGTACCTTGTCACCTCTTCCTCTTAAAGAGTTAACTATTTGTACCATTTAATAAGTCCCTAGTAAGACTTGAAGATCCCTATGCATATTCTGCAAATGCCACACTGTCATAAAACAAAACAAAACAAAACAAAACAAGACAAAAAAAAACCACGCCACCACCACCAAAAAAAAAACAGACATCAGACATCGTATCAGGCTATACAAGAGTCATGTAACATAACAGGTCATATTCTCCTCTGAGCAGGTAAAGCCTAGCTGAAACACTGCCTCCAGTTTTGCATACTGCATGTGAAGATATATGCAGGCTATCTGGTGAGGACAGCAGAAAAGAGGAATAAAAACAATCTGTGGTCTAGAAAACACAACCTGTGAGGGAAGACTGAAAGATTTGTGATTGTTGGAGCTAAAGAAGGGAAGACTGCAGCTAGAGAGAAGGAATAGCAAAACATAGATCTTAAAATATATAGGAAAATGCTACTAAGAGAAGGAGTAAACTAGTTTCTTCTTTTCCAGTGAGGATAAAACAAGAAGTATTGATCTTAAATTTCAGTAAAGGAGACCTAGGCTAAATACTAGAACAAATTTTAAGGCTAAAGAAAATGTATGTGAGGTCAGGAATAGATGGCCTAAGGAAACTGTGGGAATTGCCAGCATTGGATGTTTTTTAGGATGGGTAAAACAATTGTCTATTAGGGGGAGTTTATACAAATAGTGGTCCTGACCCGACAAGCTGTATTTTCTGTGGCTCTGAGGGCAAAAAAATGACTACAGGTTGCTGACATTTTCAAACAGCTCCCTTCTTTTAAGTAGATTCTGTGTGCGTGTGTATGTGAGTGCATGTGGATGCTGCTGGTGTTTGTGTGAGAGAAGCTGGCAGATAACACCCAGAGAATGTTGTTTAATTCCCTTTTCCAACAAACAATTGCCTTATACTATTTATTTTAACCTTAGGTTACTGGGAGAGAAGTGATAAGGGAGAATAAGCTGAGCTCCACAGGCTAAGGTTTGTATTGCTTGTTCAGCACATCTGATCATAGCTCCTTCCTGCATCACACCTGAAATTAGGTATGGGATTATCCCAGAATGGTAAATACTGTATACTTGTTGGGCTGATCTGTGAATAGAGATGGACAGAGATGCTTACTGCTCGGCCCTCGGCTCAGCTTACTTGGCCTCAGAGCCAACTGAAACATTTGCCACATCCTTCTTGTTATATACTCATGTGGGATGTGTCCTGATCACCCTGCCTTTCCCAGTCTAGCTGCATGCCTCTCCCCTTGGCTCTCGGTGAGCATCATCTGGTGCAAGTGAAGAGCATGCTGGAGCTGAAAGGAGACACAAGGCAAAGACAAAGATCCTTGGGGCCTTTGACTTCAAAGAATACCATAGAGGAAAGAGGTGCTTTTGATTTGTAACTACCAGAGAGTGCCTGGCACCAGTATCTCTCATGATAGAGACACCCTTGGATCCTGGGCTCCTGCAGGGCATAGGTAGGCTGCCAAAGTGGGTTAAAGAAGCAGCTATCAACCCACAAGGGCTGCCAAGAATTGCAATGAACTAGTCCAGCAATGAGGAGCTAGATATTCTGAAGGGTATCCTGAATACACCCTTTATTATGTCCACATTTCTTGGGCCTGGGTTTGATTTAGTGCTTAAGTGAGCTCCTGGGTTTGGGGTGAGTGTGTCCAGTCAAGGGGCTTTCTGCACCTACTGGGAGAGATGTGCCCAGTGGTGAGCCAGGGCCCTTTCTGCCTTCTCACAAATGGCATGGAGTGTGGTTGCTTTCTGGTATGAGAACAGGGGAGCAGTGAATTACACTACAAGCTGAAACACTCAAAGTCTTCTTCAAATGCATCATTCATGTGTGGAGATCTTAGCTGCAGATGTTGTGGATGCGATATGCTTTCTTACATGGGCTTAAGTGGGGTCGGGACTGGTTTAGGGAAAGGGAATCTACTGAGGTCAATAAAGATATCAATGGATCAAGAAATCTCAATCCTGCTGGAGATGTCAGAGTATTCTGGATGTTACAGATATACATGTGACTTGTGCTCTATTAAGAAGAAGCACTCTCCAAGTATTTTCTTCCATTTACCGCTGGACACATGTTCCTGGCTAGATGGACCATTTTTGTAACCCAGGAAAGCTGAGTAAGTTCTTATGTCAGCTTGATCTGTAATTATTTTATTGGAAACGCTGGGATAATTTAACACTTTGGGTAAAAATTGACACTGTTGGGTTTAGCCAAGTGAAAGCTTCAACAAAGATTTCTGAACAGGGACTGCAAATGTCTGCTCCCAATACAAAATCCCACATGTAAAATGTGTTAAAATTCTTATCCACAACTCAGCTAGTCTTTGGTGATTTTAATCTTTTCAGTTGTTACAGGCAGCAGTTTATAAAAGGTGTCTTCACAATATATTGCAAATCCCACTGTGGGCTATTGCAAGAGTAGGGAAAAGTATGTTAATTCATAGTAGTAAGTTCAGGATCACACAAGCACATGCTTCCTTTTTGAGGATGCCAGTTGTACATGTAGCTGCAAGAGACTCACTAAGAGCTGTTTTTCACTGAACATTGTTTCCTCCCCCGACAGATAGCATTGTTAAAGATCTTTGCACTTGCTAGTGACAACCAGGTGTGAACAGAGCTGACAGAAGACTTGGATAGTGCTTGACCCTCTTTTGAAGTGTGATCAGACAATATCCAGGCAAAATAGGACATTGCCTATATCTGTAGGGCAGTTTAATCTTTTCTTGAACTCTAAAAAGTTCCTTAAAAGCCTATATAAAAATCTCCAGCTCTCTTTAAAATTGGAGCCTGGTCCTTAAAAACTGACTGCCAACGTACGGCCAATGCTCCACATGACCTGATGCTCCACATAAAATCGTGGGGCTACAGAAAGCAGGCAGCACTAATATTGGTAGGAGGAGTGTCTTCAGACTGGGCTTTGCCTACTTTGGGACAAAGTTTTTCAGATGCAGCTTTGTATCTTGGGCAAATAGCTCTTGCCAAGCTGTTTCTCAGAAGGTGAGAATGAAGCTGTTCCCTTCCTGACCCCCTCAGCTATCTCCCTTCAAGTCAAGGCTGGCAAAGGCAGTGACCTAAAACACTCACAATCAGCATAGTTTTGCATCAGTTGGATCCATGCTGTGCAATATTACTCATAAGAGTTTTCAGTATTTATTTCATTTTTATTTGATATTATTTATCTTTGTATTTGATCTCCTGATCTTTTTAAATACACACCGTCAAAAGCTGGGTTAAGGTGCAGGTCTGTGATGTGTGATCCCAAGGCATGCTCCTATAGACAAAACCACTTTGCTGTTAGTCTTGCATACAGCACTGCTGGGAACTGAGAGAGTGCATGTGTGCTTCTTAGCTGGTCTGATTGTTCACTGTTCTGTGTGAGCACAGTGCACAGACGTAATAACCAGCTTACTGTACTAGAAGATCTGGGATCTGTCAGGGTGCTGAAAATTTCTGGAGTGATTATCTGTAGCAGCCAATAAGCATATATGTATTTTTCTGCAAACTCTTGTTCTCCCTGAATCCCCATGTCTAGCAGTGCAGCTTATCACTTTTCCACTGCTGCGTATAGATGTAACCTTGGACAGTATTCTGGAGCATTTTTGTTCACTTCCTCTCACCACTAAATATGACCACTTTTGCCAGCTTTCTGGAAGAAAAACTCCATTTCCAAGGGGATTTCTCAGAATTGTATGTACCCGTATCAAATTTGGACAGGTTTCTGAATGCACCAAATCCAAGCTGTACTAAACCAGGCCTGGACCTGGGGTCTGCTTTTCTGTTGCTTTTCTATACAAGCTTATTTTAAAAAGCAGGAAAATAAAGCCTGGATAAAGATAAGCAGGAACATCTGATTCACAGCTTCTTCGCAGAATATGCAGCTATTCAATTCTTTTCCTGTGCTTTCTTGTAACACCGCAGGAACCGGACTGCTTTCATAAGCATTTGATTATATCCCACCAGCACTCTCATGCCCCATGAGGTAGTGAGTTTTCTCTTCTAGACTGATGAGAAATGAGAACTACTAGCAACGGTGGAGAAGAAGTCTCCTTAAATCTTAATCTGAGCCACTGCCTCCTAGCAGTATTCAGGAACCTTGTTTTGTCCCTGATTTCCCTACTGATCAATATCTTTCATGGCAACATTTGCTGGGGGACAGAGGAGATAAATGGGAGGAGATTGGTAAATGATCTGAGTTTTCAGCTAAGGAAGAAAGGAGCTGAACTGATGCTCACAGCAGAAATGAAGGGGGCAATAGTGAAGAGAATAGTTTGAAAATTAGGGAAGTGTTCCTCAGGGTGAGATCTCAGGGGCTGGAGAACAACCTTCGCAGGCAAGGTGTAGCAAAATAAGCCCTTGGTATTGTGTTTCACAGGGTGTGAGCAGTTCTGACACTTGAAGGATCTGTACCACAGGAAAATGGGGAAGGAAGTGAGCATTGCTGTACGGCTTTTGCATACTTTCCTTGCATAGCTGTATTACCAGGAAACCCCACACTGAAGAGGATAAACAGAGGTGGCAAGACGAATGTCCACTGGTACCTGCCTGTGAAAAAAAATGACAACTATTAAGTGATTGTGCCAGTCTAGGAAAAAAAAATGCTCCTAAATCCTACTACATGATCTGGGGCACAAGCACTGTTATGCGTTACTGAGATACCTCCCAGAGTACTAATTAATGAGAGTCCGTGCCTAGGAACATCTTTGACCTTTTGGATACAGATGCTGGACAAGGTATCCCATACTAATGTTATCCCAGTAATGTTATTACTATACATGCAACATAAAGAAAGAAAGTTCACACAGGCCATTACTCCAGAGTGGTTGATGCTCTCTGCAGGCTCTCACATAGCTTATTCTGGGCTAACTTTTCTGTGTACTGGTATTCACAGATTCCCAGGGAAGGACTGTTGAGTATGAGCAATGAGAAGCACGTGGAAAAGCTACAGAAATGGAGAAAAAAGCACAGTGTGTTTACAAACTGTAAAGCTGGCTCTGAAGAGAGGGGACCAGGGAGTTATACCGGGACAGCACAGAGCAGAACTGCTGTTGTCTTGGAAACTCAAAGAGAAAAATTAGCATACAGAAGGATTTTATTTTTCAGAGGTGATCTACAGACACGCATGCATGCACATGCACACACACACTATGTATATATATATTCATGTTCCTCTGCTGCTTTGCTGATGACTTTCTTGCCCAAAGCCAGTTGACATAAGAATTCATTGTGTCTAATATTAAAAGTGAGAATAGGAAAGAAAAACTTTCTGTTCAGTGTAATGAGAACTGATCTTGGGCTAGCAATTCAGAGAAACAGCTATTACATATAAAAATGAATTAGAGATAGCATCAGTTTAGCTTTCTGCTCCCCCCAGAGAAGAAAAGAAAGGAGACCTATGTTAGATTATGAAGATGGAGAGCTGTGGGCATAGTTTAAGGGCTCCCTCATGCATCAAACTGAATTTTGAAGACAGCCAGGAAGACTCACTTCCCTCAAGTAGCTGCAATCACAGGTATGATGGACATTAGTGATGGAGAAGGCTTGTGACCTTAGCTATGTCTTCCTGGTCAGTGAAGCAATTTTCCCTCAGCGGGAGGCTGAATGGAAGAAGGGACCTGCAGAAGACTCTGAAGCCATCTTTCAGCACGTTGGAAGTACAGCCCCTCGCCAACAGGGACAAACTTGTTGCTGCCTGAGGCTGGGGTTGGTGACAGTATGTGTGTATACCAGTACATGTAGAGTGAGGCACACTACTTGGACTGAAGGCAGCTTAAGCTCACATACCTCCTGTCCTCTTCATGTACAGCTGAAATGAGGTGATATGAAAAGGAAGCAGTGGTGGACTTGGCCCCTCAGCTCAGCTTTATGAACCTCTGGCACAGCCTGCCAGAGGCAGGCCCTTGCACTGCGAGGAGGAAGACATACTGTCCATGTGAGAAAAGACTGCTATCTCTTTTGGTTCTGCGACTTACTGAATGGGTAAGAAAACATGCTGGCCTCTCCCTTCTGAGCAAAAATGTATGCCCATTTTGCCTGCCCTCACCAGAATCTTGGTGAAATAGATTTGTAATTTCCCTCTTGCCCTGTTGTGCACTGGTTTGGGAAGGCAGCCAGTAGCACAGATCCAGGCTCTGGCATATGCATGCACTCTTGCATGGGCAATGAATTCCTTTCATAAAGATTTATTTTACTGTTTCCCATGCCACCTCTCTTTGCCCACAGCTATACATTATCACAGCACCCATAACAACATGTAAGTAGCTCCTTTAATTACTAGCCTGTATTTGCTATCCCTGTTCCTAATGGCCTGGAATTCACACTCCCATCCTTACTGTTCCCACCTCTCCCACTATCAACAAGGAGCCACGTTGTGATTTTGTCTGAATTAAGTCTTCTGGTACCCTGCACTGCTCTCCATGGGCATCTGTATCTGCCCTGGTCTATACGGCGTTGGTCTGTTAGGACCTGGAAATTCAGGGTCTACTTTGGTGGTCCACAGCAGCTCCAGTGCTTGGTATGCCACTTAGCTGTGATCTCCTGTGTGACTCACAGGTGTTTTTTTTTTTTTTTGGAGACACAGCTGTTCTCAAACTGCAGTCCTTTCCTGGCTAGCTGGTTGAAACAACTTCCAGCATTACGGTCACTTCCACTCCCCCTGCTCCAGGTTAGGGCTTGTTTTCTCCTGAGCAGTCTGAGCCTGGCAGACTTTGCAGACAGGGATGTTGTGAAATGAGGAAGCCTGTTATCAGAAGGGAATATGCAGCCTGCTTGGAGTGTAATCTACCCTCAAAAAATAACTTGGCAGAAACAATGCAGCTGGTAGTTTGGAGCATATACGCTGGTGTCATGAGTAACACGGTCCTTGTGGCTAAGCCTCCCCTAGCACCTCCCACCAAGAGATGTGAACAGAGGTTGCCCTTCTATTAATTTAAACCAGCAGCAGCTGGCTCTCCCTAAACCACTGCTGATATCTTTCTGACAGTCTCCTTATCTGGGAAGAAAGGCACTGATAAAAGACACATTAAAGCAGTCTGTCATCAAACATAACTATCTTGCCACTGTAAGTCAAAGCCACTGATTTACTTGTGATCGTTTATGAAGGAGCATCAGCTGTCACAGGCATGACCTCAATAAGGAGTGGCTGTAATAACACTCGGGGCATGGTTAGTCCCTTTCAACAAAGGACACTGAAATATGTATTCAGAGTCTTGTGTGGGGGAAACCAAGGTGGTGTTGCCCTAAGGGCATCCCAGCAGTGAGGTAGCCGGGTTCACTCTCCAAACCACTGCTCCTTCGCCCTGGCTGCTGCCTCTTGAACAGCTTGAGGAGCAGCCCTCCAACCAGCCAACACTGCAACAAATTTCATAATGTACCTAAGACTACACTTTTTTTCTTTTCCATACCATTTTATCCCCAACTATTTTATACCAAAGGGCTATTCATCATAACGACTACAAAATGAATGAGGAGATGGGGGATGTCTTGGCATCAACAATTTAGTAATGGGTTAGACAGCATTTTCATGTAGAGTTTGCCAATATGAATCCAGCCCACACCAGCAGGGACTGCAAATTTCTATCAAGTGCTGACTGGCTGTCAGCCGATAGGAAACAAAGTCAGTCTCAGTCCAGTTCCTACTCAATCAGTGAAAGTCAGAAATACCTCCACTGCTGGAAACTGTCTCCCTCTTTCACTGGCAAGCCTGGCAGAGAGGCTAGAAACTGAACAACCTGCAAGCTACTCTCTCCTCTCTGGGGAAAATATCTGAGACATATTAACATCAGGAGCTGTAAGGAAAAAGCTTACCCAAGCATTGCTGGTATTAAACCTGCTCTGTGTTGATGCTTGTTGCTGTTACTTCAATACTTTTCACCAGCCTCATATTTAGCACAAGCACAAAGAGGTTCTCAAGAAGAAAGAGGAAAATTGCAGGTGGTGTTTCAATTGCAAAGGCACTAAATGAGTAGTCTAGGCAGTTTTAACAGGTGAATGAGCTTTCACCTAAGAGCTTGAAGATGTCCCGAATGCAACAGCTTTGTATTCTGAAGCCCTGTCAAGGAGAGGGAGGACTGCTCAGATGTCACAGCCAGGCCTGCTTGGGAATTTTTCAGCTGCACTGATTTTATTGAAATAGTGCTAGCTCACTAAAAGCCAAAGTTTCTCGGTAGTTCTGATTAAACAGCAGTTAGGAAGGATTTTTCCAAATTAATAATTGAATTCCTATCCAGAGTGATTTTCTGTCTTCCCCTAAATGGAGACCACTAGCCAAAAGCCTTCTCATGCTAGACACAATTTCACATCACAGAAATGCACACAAGGAACTGCGGCGGAAAAGGAGAAAAGAGCCAGATGAGAGCACTGACACTGTGCCACCCCATTGGCACAAAGACAGCTTGCTTGCCTTTCACACCTGCACTGTTGCAGTGGCCCTAAGAAACACAAGCTCATATTTCACCTGCATTTTCTCACCACATCCCTGTCTGTAGTAAAAGGTCTGGAAGATCCCTCCAGACTTCCTTTCAGCATTGCTTTAGCTTCTAGTTTAGGAATTCTTGGAAAAATTCTTAGGAATTTTGGTACCTGTTCTGGCTTTATTTATTTATTTATTTTTTTCACTGAATAATTTCTCACCAGATTCATCACTTTGACAAATGGAAATGACAAGAATGGTGGTAGCTGGGTTCATTTGCCAACCAGTTTGAGATTGCATTAATTGTAGCATGATGCTTCAGAGTGCTGTTAAGAGTTGCTGCATCTATCCTGCAGCTAGGGCAGCCGAGGCACACGGTCTTGTCCACAGCCATCAGCGACAGCAGAGCCGGAGCCAGAATTCAGAACTCCTGGTACCTTGCGCACTGCACTAACTGCTCAGATGCTGCTTACTCACTGAGCTTACAGTCACATATCCTGCTTTCACTGCTGCTTTCGCATTCCTGTTGATCAGAGCTCTCCCTTCAGCTATGCCTTTCAAGTCTTAGAAGCTGTAATGAATATGTATCAACATTTCAAAGCCGTAGATCCTGTGGTGGTAAAACAGAAAGGGGACGGTAGAGACAGACACACATACAATCTAACTCATTTTTAAATGTCTGTAATTCATCCAAGAGCATTATCAATAATTACTAGAAGAAAGCGATAACTTGCATCATGAAAAGTCCGTGCTTTGGCGAAAAGCTGGCAGAAGGCCTTATGGATATCTTGCACATCCAAAACCTTTCCTGAGCATGCTAATCAGCTGGAGGTGTGGGGGGAAGGAGACCTGGCTGTCTGTTCACTGCTCTGGTGGCCTTGCCAGGGAACCCTGCTGTTCTGTCAGCGCTGTGCCTACGTCAGGCACTTCGTATCCTGCTGCAGACAAACTAGGTGGATGAATACTAGATCTAGTCTTAGCCAGTAGTTATGGGATTTCAGGGGAGCTCTGTGGGAGCTGGATGTATTATTCTCTTAGTTCTCCCTTGAAAGTTCAAGCCTGGATGCTCACTGGATATCCTCTTGGAGTTTCACCACTGCTTCCTCTCAAATGTGCTATGCTTGTGACAGGACAATGGGCATCTCTGGTAATCTGTTACACCATTTTAAAGATCTTTCCCCTTAAAGTGGTTTCTACAGGTGGCAAAGCAGAGGAAATGGGTCCAGAAATGGGTTCAATTTGCAATCCTCAGCAGCTACCTCCCACCTGCAGACCAGAATCTCCAATATAGACAAAGCCAGGGAAGGGAGAACAGATGGGGGAAAGGGCACTCAGGGAAGGGAGACTGTGTTGGAACTTGAGTATCTTGCTCATCTGAAGCCACTCACAGCTGCCCAGTTCCTGTACGTGATGCTACCAGAGCTGTGGCATTTGGATCTGCTCCCCTCTCTTCCCATCCATTCCCTCACTGTTTCCCTCAGTCCCATTTTTATGGGCTACCAAAACTTGCTTCAAGCACAGGGCCCTGAGAGGGCTGGGGTTGGGATGTGAGGATGCTGTGCCACTTTGTAGACCTTTGTGTTATTCTGTGGAGGATGAATGAACCTCTCCCTCCTTCCCACCACAATACCATAACCCATGTGATGCAACCCTGCTTTGGGGCAGGGGTGGCTCAGGGGCTGTGAGCCTTTCCTGCAGCCCCCATCCTCCCTTCCTCCTGGGCTCACCAGCACCACGGTGGTGGCAGAGATGCTGGCACAGGTCCCATGGGGCATCCCTGAGGTCATATCAGACACCAGGCACAAAGACAGCTGGGGCCACGTTGTCCTAAACCTAACAGCTAGTTCAGCCATAGCTCATCAGTTTGAGATTTCAGTCTCCTCCACAGCTAGGGCTGACCAAAATCTCATTGTAGCACAGTCACAGCATTTCAGTCACCTCTGGTACAGACCTCTGTGCTGGGGTAAAAGTGAGGAACATTTGGCAGTTTCAGGTAATATAACAGCAGCTGCTGACTCTGTGGTGTGTGTCCCATGAAACCGCCAAACACCTGTACTCTGCAGTCGGCATCTAGTTAATTAATGGATAAAATTCAAGAGATTAGCTTTCTGCCTAAAGACCTATATTCTTCAAATCCTGCAGGTGCATCCGGCACCGCAACTGGGAGGAAACTATCTGGGCTGGCAGCCTTTGGGCCACAGGTATGGTAGAAGACCCTCTGGTCTGGAGCCACCTGCCCCAGTGATCTGAGAGGGCAAGGATAACTCTTGGTCCACTGGTGGACAAGCAGCTTTCAGACCATGCAAGGATGTTTAAAGAAGATGGCATTCTTTTTTTCTAGATGCTGTTGCTGAAGTCTTTATTTGAACCTTGCCCATATGTTAGAAGACAGTCTTCTTATATACTTGGCATGATCTCATACTTTTATATGCACCTTAGGGGCTTGATAAACGCATTTCATTTAATCACAGAAACCAAATGTTTTTTTGTGGCCTTTGCTGTTTCTTGTGTCATAAATGGGTCATTTTGCGCCAGCCTGTAACTCAGGAGTCCATAAGCTATACAGACACTCTTTGTCTTAAGCCTTGAGGCATCAGTTCCCTTTCAAAACAGGACATTTTTCTCATTGACAAAGTGACCTCAAGTAAATGCACTCATATAGTTCAGATAAAAACGTTCCTCAGTTAGAAAATGGGAGTTTACCACAGTGAGGATTTTCAGCAGGAAAACACCTCATTTTCTCTCTTAAATAAATAAATAAATAAATACACCAGAAGAGGTTGGGCCAACTCCATCTCCCCCCATCCCCAGCTTTCATTTCATTGTCCTTGTTCTGTGTGTCCCCCTGCACAGGAGCAGCATCTCATGGGAAACACAAATGCCCATCTTCTTTCAGCTCCTTTCCCCCCCCCACCATTTGTGCAGTGTGCTGTGCTCTCTTTGCATCTCAGGAGATGAAAACATGCAGAAATACACGTTTCCTATGAAGTGTGAAGTCCTTTGCAGATGATCAGTTGCTTGGACAGACTGGACTGGAAGCTCTACCCAGAAAACAGAAACCCAGGGTTTGTTATTTCAGCCCTAAAGTTGTGGCTCAAATACCACAATAAAGACAGTGAAATTCTATGTGAAATTCGGTGTCAGAAAACCAGGCCAGAGCTCTGCCTGCTTCCTCTGCTTTGTAAGCATAGTGGGTAATGGTTGGAGCTATAGATTGGCCAGTAAATGACTACTCAACTGGTATGTCACGGTACTGTCATTCCTGTATCCATTCCACAAAGCAGTATATGTAAGGTTATAATATTGTCTGCATAATCAGTGGGTGTTGCTGCTATTTTTTGCCTTAAGCATATGGTGGACAAGCAACTTCTCCACTGTACATTTAAACCACTGTCATTGTTTCTATTCATCTATCCGGGATAAATTATATGGGGGAAGATGTGTAGGTAATGAAATTGCTCTCCATTTTTATCTTCATTTTTTTTTTAACTGACAAAGGAGAGACAACAGATGAGGTGTGTGTTGACACAGAGGTGGGTGGAAAGCATAAATAACTTGTGTCACCAGAAGTAAACCCTAAAAGCCAGCTTGGCTGTTTGGGGCTAGCGGCAGTCTTTGCGATAAGATGGTGTTCTTGTCTTCTTAAATCTTTCTATCTAGCCTTGCAATCTCTCAGCTATATTTTTTTGTGGGTTTCTTAAAAACAGAAACAAACAAAGATCCCATTTCACAGGGATTAGAGTTTCCATGGAGAGCTGTAGCCCTTGGCGCCTGTGGTAGATTGCGGCCTGGCTGTAATGATAGCCCTTGCTTGGTCCCATCAGCCCTGAGACATCAGCGTACACACCAACGTGCACACGGAGGAACACACACATGCACACACAGACACCTTGTCCTTAATGGAGTTTTAAACATTAATTTTGTGCACATGGGAAGTGCCGGGTAACAACTCTGTAAGCAGGAGTTGACTGACCACAGATCAGGTACGCGATTTGAGGTGGCATGAACAAGGAAGGCCTTGGTGGCCTTGCCAGTCCGCCTGTGACGTCTGTGTCTCCACAGCGTGGTTATTCCTTGGCCTTTTCAGGAAAGTGACCAACAAGAAGGCCTTTGAGGACCAACAGTGCCAGTGTTTTTTCTGATGTGGAGGTTGACCACTAGAAAACTAGAAAAACACCCTCTTCAAACTTCCTGATGTTTCTTTCCCTGCCCTTTCTGCATCCTGATCTCCAAGGCCTCTGGCCAAAATGAGCCTGGACTAGAAGGATCAGCAGATGAACAAAATCAGAAGGCTTTTAGAGTGACTAGTTGTGACAAAAGAACAGGGATTTTGCAAGGAGCAGGGTGCAAGGGGAAGAGGAGAGGAGCTCAGATTGGCAGGAAGGAGGCTGAGATGGAGACCCAGGGATGGGGAAGGAGAGGGACTGATGCAGGAGTTGGACGGGGTGGCCAGAAGGATGCGGCTCCTTGCTTTTCTAAAACCTTGGTTTGTCACACTCATGAATCAAAAGGAGTAAAGGTTTCACAAAGAAGCACCTCAAAGTTAAATATTAGCTGGGCAACATTCATTAGGCTCTGTAGCACATCCACGCTAAAATATCATGTCCAGTTACGTGCTCGCCTATGATTTTACTTATGTGGTAGGCTTTGTCTTGCAGCAGTCCAGGCAGACCTTGCTGCCTGTGCTGCAGACAGACGCCCTCCTTCTGAAAGACGTTGAAGGCAAACGCTCAGTGCAGGTCTGCGGCTGACTTCTGCTGCAGCAATGGTCTCTGCTCACGTGAGAAGGGCGCTCAAGTGAGAGGAAGGCCTCACGGTGTTATTTTGCCGGCTCTATAGCTCTAGCGTGTTGTAAAGCTAACCAAAATACTCTGTTAAAGTTTGGACACCCCTTTCTGGCCATGCTGTCTCCAGAGAGATTAAACAAGAGGCCAGCAGAGAAGGGATGGGGTGGTGTGGGAAGCAGAAAAGAGGCACTTGCTATTCAAGTCCAGATAATGAGAACTGGCAAAGTACTTTCACATGTGCTGGCAGCACTGTTTGGAGGGAGCATGAGTGGGGTGCAGCCTCCCTGATATCAAAGGAGGGTGGCCAAACACAGAACCAGGCTGGAGGGATGGAAGAAAAACATGGTTTTACCCAGCCTCAGCTGAGTGTGAGATTTGTGGAACAAAGTGACTGAACCCATAATAGCAGACCACTGATCAAATTAGCTGTACTGGGCTATGCTACGCTGTGCTGTGCTATTCTGTTCATTCCTCCTCTTCTCTATGTAGGATTTTCACAGCTGCAGCATTACTGAATTTATTCATTTTAGAAGATACGCGTATTATCCCCATGACACCTGTAGACTGTTGTTCTCCTGCTGTACTGGCTCTCTGCTTACTGGCATACCTCACTGCTGGTAGGAGGCAATGGGGACTCTGACAGAAGGGACAAAAGCCAGCTTGAGGCTTATCTTGAAGCACTGAGTGAATATCAGGAGGAATCATTTTGCAGCACAACAGCAGTATGTGACTCTTGCACTGCAGGCTAGGAGCGTGTGCTGGGCAGCTGGAACAGCAGGAAAATTAAGACTTGATCTGTTCCTGTTTAAGGGAAACGGGATTTCAGTCATTGCCTTCAGATGGAGCAGGACTGGGACCTGAGAGCAGAGTCAGCCTGGCAGCTTGTTGTTTGCCTACTGATCTCACGCCAGTATCGTCTGCGCTGGTGCAGGGGACTGCAGAAGCCCAGTTGGAGGCAGGGGGGAATAATTAGCAGCGCTTATTAAAAGCTCTGGCGATTATTCATTACTGCTGCTGTTGGCCACCCTGTTTCTACAGTGTGAGCTCTGAAGTAGGAGGCAGGGGGAGGGGGAAGGAGAAGCAAATGGGGGCCTTCTTCACCCTGGTGTTGCAGCGGACATCTCTTTTCCAGAAGACGGATGTTGCGCACTGAGTACCTCTCCAGAGAGCTAATGGCCGACATGGCATTATTACCAGCCTGCAATGAGCTCCATTTTTTTTTTATGATAGTAATTTGTTACACCGGTTTGCCACACGCCCGCTGCTTCCTTGTTAATCCAATAATCTATATGAGAAAAGCAATTTGACATTCCTCCTTCCCATCTGCCACCCATCACCCAATCTATATCTTAACTATCAGTGATTTATTAATGGTGTCTGCATTAAGCACATCTCCGCTTCATTGGCGCCCCCATTCCCTCCCTCCTCTCTGGATACATTTAGAGAGCAGAGTCAGCATGGAGATGAAAAGCAGCAACAAAAGCAGCCAAGCCAGGGGACTTTGGGTGCTTAGGTCAAATAATCCATGTGCTCCCAGGTGAGGGCATCTAACAGCCTGAAATCCCTTCACTTGAGACTCAAGTGCATGCTCAGCCCTGCCACTTCTCCCGATACCTGGCACACTAGGAAATGTAGGAAAATACCACGTTTGTGTCTATAATCCCTTTGCCAGCATCAGTAGCATCCAGCATTGGGTCAGTGGTCAGGGTCAGTGGTCAGGGGCCATCTGCTTTTGATGGGGCTCAGTCCGGTGGTTGTTGGGCAATGCTTCAACAAGGTGAAACAACCACATCCGTGAACTGCAACAATAAAGAAGCGTGGTATCCAGGATCCTGGGTTCCTCGAAGTCTGAAAAGGGTGAGTTTGTTAGCCTTTCTGTCAGTGGCAGGATGAACAGCACATCCTTTGTGTGAGCAGCTATTTCCATGACACTTGTAAGAACACCGTACCTTCAATACCCACATCCTTCAGCAGGGATAGTTTGAGATCGGCCAATGAGCTCAAAAGCTATCGGAGGTGAAGGGCATCTGAGAGGCTAATGTACACGCACATGGACACACGCACTCCTGTGTGCTCACAAAAGCCTCGTTTCCTTAGAAACCCAGCTAAAATCTACTGCCAATATTTCAGCCTGCTTGCCAGTATCAGTAAGGAGCTCAGGGAGCACTTGAGTTCTGCAAAATGAAATTCTCTTTTCCTTTCGAAGGAATTCTCTGCTCGAAATTAGATTTGGGAAGCGCTGATTCTTGCACCGCTTGAAGCTTGCACTGCTCTACCTGTGCGGGTCATGGGACTGGCATTCCCAGTCATTCACCTTTCATTCTCAAAATTCAGCTGATGTCCTTGTGTATGCCGGCTGGGCGTTGCAAACAGGTTTCATTGATTCAATTATTCCCCATACAGCAATCTCATACACGCTTACCATACAGCTCTGCATCTTGCAGTATTTCCTTGTATGCAAAAAGCATGCTTAATGACTTTTAATTTTAATTTTCCTATGGGAAAAACAAAGAAGAACATTCAAGCGTACATCAAAGTTTGCCATGCACATCTTTCCTGTCGTACTACTGGAGATTTAAGGGTGTAGAGTGTAATAAGCAGATCTTCAGTGTTACATAATTTAACATGACCAGATTTTGTCATGTTAAAATCTCTGCTATACAGAAAGTTCATACCACTGGTTGGATACAACAGGGGGTGTGGGCATCGTGGCAGAAGATATCTTTATTTCATTTTTGCCAACAGCTTTTTTAAAAGGGACTTCATTCATTTGGAACAGCCTAGCAGGACCTTTTCTGTAGTTATTATTACTTTTAAATTCCAGGAAAAAAAAAAAAAAAGACATTAAAGAACGAAGTGCTGTAAGGAGAGCCAGATTCCCAGGGAACAATGGCAATGTGAAAATGAACCATTTATAAGCAAAATTGAAAGAGAGTTCAGTGCTTTCTGCAGCCTGACTGAAAGGGATGCAAAGACTGGGTCCAGATGTGGAGAGGCAGGGGATGAAAAATGCTGGGTGCAACCAGCACTGCCCAGTTGTCTTCTGAGGTGCCTGGCACAACCTGGATGGCTCCTGCACAGACTGCGTCCTGGCACAAGAAGGTTAGATGGGGAAAATTTAGATTCATATGGGACTGTGGTGACTGAACTGGAGGTCCCACAAGCTGTTCCCAGCTAGCCTTGCAGTCTTGCTATACTGAGCAGTGTTTCATTTACTTTTTTTTGAGTTTTTGCCCCTTGGTCACTGGTGAACTGTGGTTGAGATGCTGCTCTTACTGCTCGCCTCCCCAGCCACTTTCAGTGCCTCAGGATGCCAGTCTTAATATTGCTGAAGACTCCCAAGGTGAAAATTGTTGCTTATCCCTTCCCTCAAGGCTGAGATTTTCATTGGAGATTTAGGGAATGAGTTAAACCACATTTAACAAATGTCAGTATCATTTGGACTAATAACTCTTTTAGGCATATTGAAAAATCTTGGGATAAACAGACTGGGAAGAACTTGGCTCTAGACACATTTTTAAGAACTGGGTCATTTGGTTTGGGGTTTTTCTTTTTTCCTTTTTTATTTTTTTTTTTTATTTTTATTTTTTTCCCACTGGTAGATGTGTCTGCGTAGTGTTAATAGACCCTGAGGAAGTTTCAGGTTTTAGCGTGCCACTGTGCAATGACTGTACTGAATGTCCCAAGTGCCACCCCTGATTCAAAGAGCATAGCACACAATTCAGAATGAGACAAAAAGAAATGTTTTTGGTAAATAATCTCTTCTTAATCATGAAATCAGTCATGGCCATACAGTAATTACATCTAAATCTGCTGAATTGCCAAAAAAGTGTTTTTTTTCCACCCCTAAGCTTCCTAAACTAGAGGCTGATGTGGAAGAGCCCATATTAACACGGCCGCCTGCTCCAGGCATCCACCCACACTGATGGAGAGACAGACTCTATCCCTGCCTCTGCCTCATTGGCTTGAAATTATATTTCAACCCTAGATATTCTGGGGTAAATCTCTTTTATTCACTCCTGCTGGCGCTGCTCCACTTTCCTATAACATATTTAAATCCTTTTTGTGCAGGATTTCTAAAGAGGTTGGCTAAATGCACTGCATGTGTAGTACAAAGCAGAACGATGTGAAGATTGACCTTAAATTGCATAAGAACCTCTACAGCAGAGGAGGTGGACCTAAAATGGGGAGACCTGAGTATTTCATAGTCCCCTCAGATGGCAAATGCTGTCCATCTGTGCTTTGTGTGTTTTAGCACTGCACTGCTGAATAAAGCAATGTCTGCCTCCAGTCATTTATTCCCATCATTTGTTTCTGTTAAACTTACTGAAAAAGGAAAGGAAACATTTCCTTTTGAACTGAATGAAATGTTTTCTTTGAGCCAAAATAAGAAAAAAGAGTTTGTTTGTTTGTTTGTTCATTGATTTGGCAAAGAAAGTCCCCTAAGCATTTGAATTTTGGCTCAGATCACAGCTACTACAATGTTTTGTCTTTATCTTGTTCATCTGTCAAACAGCAACAATAGTTCTCTATATAGGCATGGTGGAAACGCAATGCAATGGCTCAGAGTAAGATAGATAAGGGAGGGTGAGGTTGCGTGGTAGGATGGTTATGGCTATTCAGAGGTGGGGTGTGTGGGGCACAAATGTGTCAGTTCAGCTGAAGAGAGTAAGGCTGGGTTGTGTGGAAGCAAAGTGCATGAGCAAATCCGCTCCTCTCCCTTCTCTTCCCCAGAGTCGTTGCTTGTAGTCCCTGCTGCTCTCCCTTCTGGGAACACAAATATTTTGAGAACTGCACGATGCTGGCTTCTCCAGCTCACTTCCTCCGCGTGAGAAGAACAAAACCCCAGAAAAAAAAGACAACACAGGAATAATCCTGGAAACCATTTTCATAAAGGGTCCTATAGGCAAAGATGGGAAGCATATCTTTGGTTTATGATCCTGAAAAAATGTATTGCACATTGTAGTAGGAAGAAACTGTATATTTGCTTCGGGCATTCCCTCAGGCTGCTGTGCCTTAATGGCACAATGTTAAAGAAAGCTAATGCAAGGAAAAAAAAACAACAGAGGATATGGAGAGTAGGGAGGGAGCTCAGGCTGAAGTTAGATCCTCATTTCATGTATCCCCTCCTACTCCAGATAACACCAGTTTGCTTGATCAGTAACTCTTACAAATTGAGGCTTTTGATAAACCATTGTCTCAGAACTTGGGGTTACCCAGGATTTTCCCTCTACCAGCATAGCTCTTTAGCAAATATTGCAAAGAAATGACTTTAACCTTTATATCATCATCTACATCTACAGCCTTATGTTAGGAAAAAATAAAAAGTCAGCATTTTGCATTGTAAGACTGTCTGGTGCCGAGTCTTTCATGAGTTGCAGAGGGGCCAGGTGATGGATTATTTGCCCTTGCTACCGTGTGTTGAAGAGCTCATTTGGCAGTACCATAGGAAGAAAGATTTCGTTAATGGCTGCAGAGAACACAAGTGAAAGCTGAGAATTACTGGGGGGGAGCATGGTGAATGAGAGGAAGAAGGTTGATGTCATGGTATTTGTAGCTTTGTAGATCTCTGCAATAACCTTTTCAGCTAGGAAGTTATTTTCTCCTTGTAATCTGCTTCTGTTTTGTTTTGTTTGTTTGTTTGTTTGTTTGTTTGTTTTCCCAAGGAATACTAAGCATGCGTGAAATTCTTACAATCAAATGTGAAATAGCAATGCTGGAAGGATAATGGTGTGACAACAGTCAAGGTGTCTGAAACTTTTTTCAGTGGAAGGTATTACTGTAATCATATAATTAATATTTTCCTTTATGTTTTCTTAAGACAAATAGAAGAAACAGAAAAATCGTAAAAAGGTATTTACTTGTTTGTACTGAAAATGTTTTGTGCTTGATGAAAGCTCTTAGTTTTACAGTGAGCCTTTAGGAAACAAACAAACAACAGCAACAACAAAACAACAACTAGCAATTCATATTTTAGAAAAAAAATACAGAGAAAAAAATAATAGTTTCTGACTAGCTTTAGTTATCATGTATTTTTTTTTATTAAAACCTCCATTTCTTTGCATTCCTGCTGCTTATTTGACAGTCTCTGCTTGTCTTTCCTGTATTCACTCGTCATCGTTTCACAATCTCTTTTTGTACTCTACACTTCCTCTTTTTAATTGGAATTTTCTTCTTTCCAAGTCCTTCACCCTTTTTGTTTCAGAACTCTTAGATGGCAGATGATCCTAATAATATCCGAGTTAGAGCTGAACTTTAGACCCATGGTATAGCTGAATTGTTTTGAGATAGCTAAAAAATATTAACAGAAAAAAGGTAGACAGAAGACATAAAAGAATATTTTTGACCTGATTTGTAGAAGCAGAAAGGAGATGCAACAGCTTCAGCTAAAATAGAGTTCACGTTTCTCTTCTATTAGAGCTAATAAAGACTAAGATTTGTTAGATGGGAGAAGATATCTATTATTGATAAATATATCTACTTATGTATTTATATTTTTATAATGAACACTTTCCATTCCAATTCTCTTCTTGCCCAAAAATATGTCATCCAAACAACTTGAAAGATGACTGAATCAGTGAATAATGGAGATGGGAACAGACCCCTGGAAGTCTCTCGTCCCACCTGCTCAAAGCAGGGCCAGTCAGACTAGGTTGCTCAAGGCTCCATCCAGGGAAATTTTGAATATCTCCATGGAGGGAGATTACACCGCTTCTCTTTGTGCATCTGCTCTGATCTATTGCAAAAAGCAGAAGACAGCTCGGTTTGCAAATGTTGTCGAGGTGGGAAGACTGAAGCTGCATTGGGCAAAGCCTTGGCCTCTCATTTTGTTGCATCGTGCCCATGCTCTCTCCATCCATCAGCTTGAAGCAAATCAGAGAGGCAGTTCTAGTTTCTACCTCTCTTCACTACATAACTGTAATTCAGGCTTCAGTGAAACACATTCAGCCTGCTCAAGTGATCCAGTGCAACAGCCTCCAGGAGGAGAGAAAGAGACGAAGAAATACTCTGGTTCAACCTGTCAGAGGTAGTCCAGAAAGCTGGACTATAAGGGACTCGTACTACTAGAAAGTGGCATAAGGCAAAGGAGAGATAAAGGGAGAAAAGACCTTTTGGCCTTTTCATGCTTTTCGTGGGCCAGGAAGAATAGCAGCACCCAGGAAGGACGGATGGTTGGGATACTAGCATCAGACAACCTTGCTCCCCTCACCTTGGGAGTGCAAGCCCTTGGGCTCTTTCCCTTTTGGAAGGCCACATGCAAATAAGACCAGTCTTTTATGATGCACTAGAAACTCATACAGCACTCTGTAGAAACACAGGCTCTCAGGGGGTGGATGTGCAGCTGCCCAAGAAGCAGTGTGTTTTGCTGTGTCCAGCAGAAGACAGTGAAACCAGAAGTCATGCCCCATGGCTGGCCCCAGCGCTTGTGGGCACCTAGAGCAACCTCCATCAAGCCAAGGGCCCTCCAAACATGTGAACCTTCAGAATGAAGGCACAGCTGAGACAGCATTACAACACAGACATCTGTAGCTTCTTCTTTAACTCCAAGTGGAATAACCTCAATGTATTATGGGAAAAAAACGGCCTTGTCAAAGTGCAGCAATCGAGAAGAGATTTAACAGTCCAGCCATCTTCTTTTGTGATAGGATTTATGTCTACTCTTTAAATCAGGAGTAATAACCAAATTATGTATATTGAAAATGGTGGGGTCTAGAAGTATATGAAACATTTGAAATGAAACCTGAAATGGACTGAAATTTGACTGGTTTCAGCTGTCACTACAAGTGTAAAACTCAGGTAGGGCTCATTAAGAAGTTCACCTGACCTTTTTGACTGAACCCAAGGCTGATTTTTTGTCTAATCCATATAGAACATCTTCTTTCTTTCTTTCTTTCTTCATTTTTTCCCCTTTTTATATTCCCACTAGATGAAATCTCACTGATTATGACTAGAAGCTCCTAAGTTTGCTCAGACCCAAAGTTCAAAGCTAGTTCAAAATACAGGAAGCATGTACCTATGAAAATGGGAATATTTGAGTTCTGAATCCATAAGATCAGAGCAGCTGGAATTTGCACTTTGCTGAAGCTGCCCGAGCCAGAGTGCTCTGAAAAGATGAGCATTAAATCCTAATGAATAGAGAAGGATGAAGAGGCCCTGGCTTTGGCCTTGATCTTAGGCAAAGATGGTTTGCTTTCTTAAATGGTTTTGCAATGCAGATGAATCCTATCAACTAAATATTTTGGTAAAGACTGATGTGAAATACACTAGAAATAGGTAGATTGGTGCATAGGAGAAAGATGAGAAGAAACGTCTTTCATGCTTAGCTGTTGAGTAGAAAAATAGTACGTTTAGGAGAGATCTAACTCCACAGAATGACTAGTTTAGTCAGGACTAGTCATCTTAGTAGAAGTCTAAGCAGTGCTGTTCATGATCTGCCGTAAAGCATTCAGGCTCACCCTGAGGAGTGGTGAAGACATCAAGAAATTGCATTGCTAAGCTGAAGATAAAGGCAGAAAACATGCATCATCCTTGCTAGGGAGTGTAGGTAAAGCACGTGCAAGACTGCTCCCATTTGGGGAGTTACAGAAACAAGCAGCAAGAGAAGGACAAGTCTTACGTTTATTTTTTCCCCTTTTCTAAAAATGGATAGAGTTTATACTTTCTCTAGTACAAAGTATTTACCACAGAAGCTTCAGCATTACATTCTGCTGCTCCCTCTGTCATACCATGGTTCAGGTTGAAGTTCCCTGCTTAGTTCTTATGAATTCTTCTGGAACGGGACAGTACTGGAAAATGGAGCTGGGACATAGTGGCATTGATGTGTCTGCTTCTTGTCACCATCAGTTTGTCCTGAGAAAGATTCACGGGGAAGAGATGCATGCAGTGCTGACTGAAGACACCCATTGCAAAAATAATGGACAGCAGCAAGTCCTGTCAGAAACAAAACAAAACAAAATAAAACAAAACAACAATAACAAAAAGGGGGGAATAAAGAGTGAGAAAGAAAAGGACCTGTCGAAGATTCAGTTCTGAAGGCTGGAAAGATCCACCTGTATCATCTTGCCTGATCTCCTTCCCAACATCAGGCAAGAAGCTACATCCCACAGCCCCCCTTCCTGATACAGAATATGCATTAGAACAAAAGAGTGTGATTTTAAAAGTCCGTATCATCCAGTTTAGCACTGGCTTGGTGCTGACAATCCCTAGCTCTGGCTCTATCATCACAGATAAGGGACAGGACTGTACTGCAAACTAATGTGACGTACTGATCTACTACATTACCTCATCCTCTCAAGGGATTAGAGCAAAGAGCTAAGTCACAGTGGTCTCCTAGCACACTTCAGTACCTAATTCTGGGTTGGTCTCAGGAGCCCCTTGCAACTCATAAAAAAATTCAACTGTCTCATATGCTTTGGAATAATGCACTAGCTCTGTCTTTGCCTGTAATGTGGAAAGTTACGAATGCTTTGAAGGCGGTAGAACAGGGATGTGGACACAAGCATAGAAAGGTTGTTTTCAGTACCCTGGGCAAAGGTTTTCTTACTGTAAGCTGCTGCTCCCCCTGGTTTGAGTCATGTGTATGCCTGCCAAATGGTATGGGTGTCAGCCATCCAGCACTTGCTGATTCTTCTGGTCCTGCTGTAATTCAATCAGAGAGGTGCTCTTTCTCCTGCCCCAGGGGCAAAGCGTTCACTCTGGAGTGAAGAAGAATAATGCTGGCTCTTCTCTTGCTTGCACCCTGCCTCCATTTCCCTCCTGCTGCTACTGAACCCTCTGACCCTTTCACAGGCAGCTCAGTAGCCTGCTCCACCTTTTATTGAATTGAATTGCAAATCTGAGGAGGCCGCAGTGGGAGCAAGCCATCCATTTCAATTCCGTGTCCCTGTTCTCCCTCCCATGGGACCAGGGCAGACCCTGAGGAAATGCAGCCAGCCTTTGTTGAACGGGTCCTCTGATGAGATTAACTCCTCGTTTAGTACGAAGTCAGTCATACGATCCCAGCTGTGTTTGGTCCAGCCAAGGCTCAGTCGTAAGGTGGAACAAAATTTCTGGAACTCTGCATACCCTAAGTGACTCACGGGCAGCGTCTCACATTTTCAGCAGTGTTAATGGAGTAGCAGACTTGCAAAGCTTGACTCGCCATCTCTGCCACCCATTAGGAAACATGAAGCAACAGCAGAGATCCAAGTTAAACAGGCCAATCTACCTACCTACTGTATGACAAGAACAATTCTGACACGAGCACCCTTCAGCAAATTGCCTTTCTGCTGAGGAACCATGGAAGATAGATGACCAACAGGAGGAGCACCATGACCTGCAGCACGTGCCGCAGGGAATTACAGTGCCCTGATCCTGAGGAAATGTGCACAGGCTAGAGTCCCAGGGCCTGTGTCTTTACCTACGGTGACTAATTCCCCCCCCGACTGCCAGAGGTGAGGGGTCAGAGGGAGAGGTCAGAGTGGGTCGCAGGTCAGTGGAGAGAATACAAATCAAAAAGAAACCCTTGGCCTTTCAGCTTCGTTGTATTAGCGGTCGGATCTATCTTTGTGTTTTGCTTTTTTTTTTTTTTTTTTAGCTCCAGTCTTGGAGCAAACTGCTTTCCTCTGAGCAACTGCAGAAAAGCAGTTCAGAAGATGGCAGCCACAATCACAAGGCTGATGCTCGACACCTCTTTGTGGTGACCCTGTGACAACAGGATTTCACTGCCAGGCTCCCTGGGGCTGCCCTCACCGCCGTTGGCTTCAGTGACAAAGCTCCTAGCCTTCTGGAGCCATGCAAGGCTTGCAGTGAATTGCAACATGTCATTGCAGCTGGCAGCTCAGACAAAGCTTTCCTCTGTGGTGTGCTGGGTGGCACATTGGCCCTTGCGTGGCCTGCTTGGTGCCCTGCGTTCGCCTTGCGTAAGCCACCAATGCCCCCTTCAGCGTGCTGTGGTTATGGTGTTACTTGAGACCGTTCCCTTTCCCCCTTCCTGGGCTCCCAAGGGTGCTCATTACTGACTCAGGGATGGGGTGTGGAGAACACAGGGAGAAGGAATTACCTCCTCGCTTTCTGTCTCGGCCTTTGTGTGTGTATGTGTGTTTGTTTTTCTTTCAGTGATGACAGCAAATAAGCCTGCAATCCTGTTTCAAAATTAGGAGGTTTTCTTTCTTTTTTATTTTTATTTTTTTGATGTTTGGAAGGTCTTTCTCAAGCAGAACCCTTTCAATCTCAGGTTCTCCTGTGTCACCCCTGCAGCCCGTGTTATTGCTGTCTTGAAAGCAATAGCCCCATTTTGCAGAAGATTTGGAGTCTTTAAAATCAAGTTTGTTTCCGAAACAGAGAACTGAAAGGAGCCTTCTGGCTATTTCTTGAGACAGAGTGCTTTCATCTCCAGGTGACAGTAGCCCAGTGGGACTGGCATGCCCTGATGGCATGGAAGTACCAGGTAACGCGGAGTCAGGCCCTGAACTTCTGCTCCTCTGTGTAGGTGGCTGCTCCCTCGTCACTGCACTCGTGGCAGGCGCTGGCTGGAAGCTGCAAGGAGAGAATGTGCTGCCTCATTTTGCTTTTCTTGGTAGCGTTTCTTTCTGAGGAGATGGCAGCTCTTTCTCCCTTTCCCTCCTGCCAGCTTTGGTTGATTTGGCAGGTTTCACAGATGCTGTCTGGGGGTTTTCCAGTCCCTTGGGCTAAGATGTCTGGCCCTGGGGGACAAAACTGTCAGCGCACTGCACATTCAGAGACTTTGATGGAGAGTAGGAGTTGCAGGTTTTGCCTTAGCAGGGGGACACGTTCTACCTGTAAAAGACATAGGGTACATCTCTGTGTGAGCAAGGCAGTTGTTACATTGATAAACTCAGCCTTGTCGACAAAATGTCTATGGAGCATATAACTGTAGGCAGTATTTTTTATCCTGTTATATCTCTCCCTGTACCTACTATTAGAAGTTGTTGTCTTTACTGTCTCTGGGTCCAGGCCTGGTGAGAAACAGTAAGGTCAACAATCCTACAAGGCATCCTTGTCTCAGCAGGCCCACTCTTTTTTATCTTGACAATGGCCAATAAATCTCAGAACATTTCCGTGAAATACAGGAGACAGGAATGTGTTTATAGCCTGTATATTGTTACTTAGAATATTACCCGCTTTTGTCATGGGAATAATCACTTCTAGTTGAGCTGGAAGAAAACCAGACTGTCCCAGGAAAAGGTGGCCTTGTGCCCAGGAATGTGGTGGTTTCCATGGAGAGAGCTTTAAGATGGGCTGTGTAGGGCCAAATCGGATCCCAGCAAGCCCCAAAGTTATCCGGGGCGTTGGTGCCCATTACAGCCTGCGAGCACCAGCACTGTGGTTTCCAAGTCTCTTTGCTTAGCTGTTAAATAGCAGCTGACTCTGCAGCTTGCTAGGGCTTAACCAAACTGGTCAATATTGTTGGAAAAAAGCAGTGGTGAAACTAGTGGTGCTTTCATAGGGGGAAGAGGAAAGAGCTCGGCCTTAAGTCGTGGCAGCTCCTCTCTGTCCTGCTTTTAAAGTCTGGTCATGACTGTCAGCATGGGAATGTAGGAGAAGGAGTTTGGGGATTATTTGGTCCCATATGCTTTGGATACAGGGACTGGATTTTTAATCCTTTTGATGCTGATAAGGTTTTGCATGAGACTTGCAGGAAACTTGAGATAGACGCATCAGGTTGGGCATGTCAGTCTGTTTTCCTTAGACATGCGTCTGCGTTGGACATCTGAAAATAGAAGTGTCTCCAATAATGGACAGACAAATCACATGTGAGCTTTTTAGGAGCAGTAACAGGAGGAATTGCTTATTTGGAGATATTTTAGCGTGCTGGATGACATCCATCTTTTTTTCTGATTGTAGGTTGTTGAGATGAGTGATTCTCTGCATAGGACGAAAACTTTTTTTTTTTTTTTTAAGAAGAAGAAATCTGGTTCTAGTTTGACTGCTTATTCAGTAACTAAGTGGATATTCCTTTTCTGTACAGCTTCACACAGAAGGCAACAAGACTGTTGCAGTCTCCGGCATAAGTCTCACTCATGTCTTTAATGAAAGCATGAGGCTTGCAATCGCCTTCCTCGACAGGCTGCTTTGGTTGTTGTCCAGAAAGCAACTCCAAACTATGTATTAGCAGCTTGGGCTATTTTTGAACAACAACATACTTTTTAAAATTAATAATTTATGTGCCTAAAAATTTCCCTGTCATTCTTCCCCTCAGAATGGAATTTCTTTTATTAGCTTCCTATTAAGCAGATTATGTTTTGATTTGGGGAGAGATTATAGCTACTCCTTGATGAGAGCAGAAAGAGCAATTATTGGGAACATACTGCATTTCTTACCCTCAGTTGGCTGCGTTTGTCTGAACTGATGCTGGATGACATTTTCACTCCGGTGTAACACAGCACACGTCGTTGAGTGCTGGTGCCCTGCTGTGTGGCAGTTCATAGCCTAAAAACTGACATCTCACCACTGGGCAGTAAGATTGCCTTGTTCATTTTTAGGTTTTCAACGTGGCCAGTTGGAAGCGCTTAGGGAAGACTACAGGGAAGAGAACAAATAGTGACCAATCTTTGCTAAGCATATCTTTCCCAGCTCCCAGCTGTTAGCATGTAAGGAAATTGAAATGTGGCAGATAGACTATAAAGTTGCATCCTCACCAGTGGTAAAGCTGTCTATTCCCTTTCTGGATCCATTTCAATCCCTGCCCTGCACTACTTCGTATAACAAGAAGATATACATTTATTTAAGCACTGTCTGAAAGAACTACTTTTATCTAAACCTGACTGTTCTGGTGATTCTTTATCTGGTGAACAATAACTCATTGTTCTTTAAGTGTCCCTGGCTTGTAGGATTTGTTGATAGTCATGTCTGGTTATCTATACAATGACTTCAACCATAAGCTATTGTTTAGTCTTTTGATCAACACTATGTTATTTTCATGGACTTGTTGATGGTCCCAGTTCAGTGGGGTCAGTCTTTGGCTGCAAACTCACTCATCAGCAAACAAAACAATATGCAAGCCTCCAGCTCTAAAGATTGTGACTGGAAGGATCTTCCAATGTATTTCCGCACCTGTCTTTTCCATTCATTTTCCTTTTTGTGAGAAAGCTGGAGGCTGTCTCGTTTCCCTTACGAGCCAAGCACCCTTGCCAGACATCATGGCGGGTGGTGCACTGCAGCACACAGCTGCAACAGCAATGAAGTCCATTGACATTGGTGGGCCTTGTGGGAGACACAGTCCACTTGAAGACCCCAGCAGGTAAAGTGAAATAGGAGCACAAGTCGTTTCATACAGGGATTCCTACAAAACACCAAAACAGCACTGCAAACTCAAAATTACTTTATTGTCAACCAGACTATTTTTGTTCTGGGATGAAATAGTTTGGTTTGCAGTAATCAATAAGGAACACTCAACTTGCTTCACAGAAAATTTTGATTAATTATTCAATTTTTCTCTTTTCACTGAGATCTTCACTTAAAACACCTAACAGCAATTTTCTGACGTTGCTAGGTTGAATCTCTGTGCAGGTGTTTCCACCTTCCCATAGCAATTTCTCGGATACTGAATTGAAACTTTTGGCCAACTCCAGCGATATTGACTTTCCTGGCTCCTTTGCCCCATTGTCTCCTTGTCTGTCACAGTTGGAAGAGAAATACAGGCTAACAATTTCCAAAGCAGCCAAGTCCCCTGAGCCTAAGCTTTATTCCAGGCTGGCGTGATTAGTGCCAGCTTTACAGGCAGCTGAAGCAGGCAGTTGCCTAGGGCAGCAGACTGCTGGTGGCAGCAAAGCAGTCCCCATCCCTCTACCTACTTTTCTGTCTCAGATCCATGGAGAAGGAGGCTGCCTGCTATTGCCAAGCTCATGGGCCAAGCTGTGAGAGCCAGTGGCTGGTCCTGGGTGTGCACTGTCTCCTCAGGAGCAGAAATCCCCGCTTGTCCTCCTGCCACCCCAGAGGATGGCAGCTCTTGCAGCCCCAGTTCTTCCCCCGGCTCTCCCTCCCCAGGCAGTGAGTGCTCACCCTTGTTGCCTCTCCATGAAGTGACAAAACTGAACTTCATCTACACTGACAAAGGGCTTTGAGAAGGCTCTGCAGGAGGTTCAGCCACGTAAGGTCTGCCTTATTTATACAAATAACACTTAGGCTCTTTGGTCGCTCATATACTTTGGAAAACTTTACTGTCAGACACGTTATTCCTACCACTGAATTCTCCATAATGACAGAAGGGTAGTTTGAATGGTTGTGAGGCATGACTTGTTTTTCACCAACTGACCTTGGCACCTCCAGAGAACTTTTACTTGTCTGTGCGCTTTGTTTCCACTTGGATCCACGTGTACGTTTGTGTGTGTGAGGAATAAATGTTTGAGTGGAGATTCCCCCTCTTCCAAGAGACTCTTGAGGTGGGCATTTGCACCCAGAGTATTATTATTTGTGCCACCTTTGTGTAGCAGTGTTTCAGTGCTGCAAAAAGATGCCCTCGTGCCTCTGTGTTGTTCACATGGGGGACCATGAGCGTGCACGTGGTGGGCACAGCATGCATGGGAACAGGATCAGGCCATATTTTTATTTCTGCTGCTCTGTGGGGTGGGCCATGCTTTGTGTGTGTGTGTGCTGGCAGCGTGAGCATGGACATGGCTCCTGTAAAGCACTAATCTGGGCAGTAAGTAGATTACATGCTTGGTGTCATTTGGGTTGCATGCATTGTGCAGTGTGTTGGGCCTCGGCAAAGGACAATAGCAAGTCAAATGGAAATGCTGTCACTGTGAACACAGCACAGGGCAGAGCTGTCTCACCGCTCCAGTCCTTCTCACTTCCCCCCATGGCTTTCTCCCTTTCATTTTTTTGAGGGCAGGGAGATCTTCCCTTCATTTACCGAATGACCTCCCCATCCCCTGCCTGCAGCGCTGGAGAGAGATTAGCACAGATGATAAAACACAGAATAAACCTGCTGGAGCCAATATGTGAGAGTCTGTGATGGGAGGAGTGAGCAGCAAGGTGTCTGAGCATGGCCTGGTTGTCCCTAGGGGACACAGATGCAAGATGGTTTCAGGCCCTGGCGCCACTGCTCCAGTGGGGAATTGTGAGCACTTTAATTAGGAGCTGGCTTTAGCATTTCTCCAGGGCAGCGGGACAGGGGAAGACAAGGCCCTAGAGAGGAGGGGGAAGCTGGGAACAAGGAGCCAAGAGCACAAACTGGAATAGATTTTCTAAAGGAGGTATCCCTGTTACCTCCATGGATACCCTGCACCTGGAGATCTTCTAGAAGGCCATCAAGAAAAACAAGAGCGGTTGCGATTAATGAAAGAAGAGCTGGTGGGGAAAGATTTTCTATTTCCAAATATCAATAGTTCCCAAGTCTGTGTGGTTCGTCACATGCTTAAAGCAGGGTTGCCTTTACACTATGAGGCCTACATGCTGATTACCTCGCTCATCTTCATTTGCCGTGCAGTGCCTGAGAAATCGCTCGAGGGCTTCCCCTTGTCAGTATCAGACTGAGGTGGAAAACAGGGCTGGAGGAGCTGGCATATTACCAGAGCCTGCAGTGAGAGACCTGAAGTGAGGACTGAGACCACAATTTCTCATGAAAGACCAAAATTTCTGATGAAAGAACCAGCTGCAGGCTTGCAGGCTACAACCGCAGGTATGGGCAGGAGAAAAACGTGCTGGGTGCAGAGGGATCTCTGGCAGTGTATGGGGGATATGACTAAACTTCTCCCTGCAACCAAATCTTGTCTTTCTATTGCTGGACATAACTTGCACAGAAATGGCTATTTCCTGGGCCCTAGACAATATATTAAGGGTTAATGCACTGTGTAGTGGCAATAAATTTTGCTTCTATGACAGATGAGTGAGCCGGAAATGTTTGCTGAGGAGAAGCTGCTGTCAGCATCATGCCTTTCATTAGCCTGTACATTCCTCCCTTCCCTCTAATGAAATGCCCATTGACATTTATGGTCTTGTCACCTGGTGAGAAAGCCATTGTCACCTCCACACTGCCACTTCTCCCATCACAGCAGGTCTGGTTCTTGCACTCGAAAGTCATCACCATCTTCTTTCTAAATGGACAAACCTTTCCTGGATGGGTTTTCTTGCTCTCTGAGCAAGCAAACATTACTGCATAAAGCTCAAGACAGCAGCAGAATGGGCCTGTATGGCATTGTTTTCTGTGAACTGCATCTGCACTCTTCCAGAGATACCCAAGGAGCTTGTCTTCATGGACAGTGGCCATTTTGTTCCCTTAAGTGCTGCAGACAGTTATAAAGATTTCATCTTCTCCCTGCTTTCTACTTACTTTTGCTCTTTCTCACCACTGTCTTTTGGCTGCTTTTACCTTCATATTGCTCTTGCTGACTCTTTTTGTGAGGAGTGCAGGTCTCAAAGACAATCTTTGTACAGTGGCCAAGCAGATGAGAGAGACCATCTCAGTGTCTCAACAAGGGAAGGACAGAGATGTGGGCTCACCCCTGATTAGGCATCAGGAACTCTACACCAGAGAGAGCCCTTGAAGGCATCTCAGGTGCCGAGAAAGCTTCTCAGTTTTCACTCAATCACAGGATGCAAACTGTCACAGATGGGTAGCAAACTATGCTTCAATGGTTGTGGTATTTATGGACCTACTTGCTTTATCCCTAGGTAATAATTATTTTACACTGAAGTTACATGTCTGTATGTGTACTGACAAACAGTTGCACATTCATTTGTAATGGGTCTTGGTCAGACATACACTCATGGCATTTTTAAAGAAAAAAAAATCAACCCATACCTCTCATCACTGAAGAGGTAAATAATTAAACTTTAGTCTTTGCTCCGTTGTCTTCAGTGTCTTTCATTTTCCCTTGTTTGGTTGGTTGGTTTTGGTGTTTGTTTTGTTTGTTTTTGGTGTCTTCAGCTTTTTATTTCAGTATTTCTTGTTAAACTCCTTGGCATAACTGGGCATCCATTTCCATAGCTGGGACAATGAGATTGCAGGAATTCTTTCATGGTCTCTCAGAGGAGCTCCCGGGTCGCTGGTAGGAGTCTATGAGTGAAGAAGGCTTGGTGCTATTTCCATCCCCTCCTGCATGTGCAACTCGAACCATCAAATTGTTCACAGTCATGGGGGAAGGTATTTGATTTTTTGGTCCAAGTCTGGTACCCAGGCAGCTGTTGTCCACCTCCTCAGGGGAGACATGGTGGGTTGAAAGGAGGGGTGGCTCTTGTCTTTGGGCTGCCAGCTGGACCTCTCTGGTATCGTGTTTACATCTGGACAAAGTACAACTCATGTACATTCTCTTCTGATGATGTATTTCTGAGTATGAAGATGAACAGGAAGGACACTTCCTACGTCTCAGGTTGCACAGGTCTCCCTGCTTCAAAGGGAATCTGAATTTAAAGAAAAAAAAATCTATACTCTTCCATATCACTCCTTGAAGCAAAGACGAGAAGTTTCCTATGAATTTAAAGGCATGATATGCAAGGAGGAGAATTGCTTCATCTCCTTTCAGTTAATAACATGCATATACTACACTTATGAAAACAGCCTTTTATTGATTTAATCTTCTGGCAGATCTGTATTTATGTTGTGGCTAAAACTGTCTGCCAGAAAGGACTGTTCCTCATCTCTGTCCTGATTCTGGTTTCAACAGTAACGTATTCACTTACATCTTCCTTAGGCCACTAAAGAGCAGGATCATTTAATTATTTTCTTTCCAGTAATTCAGGCCCTTTCCCCTCTCTGGACCTTTGTCTTATGATAGCTGAACTGTGGGTCATCATTATTTTTTCTTTCAGCCTTTTCTAAGTATAACGCTGGCTGTATACCTTTTGAGAACACCTTCTTTTCCTCTTCTTTCTCTCTTTTGTTATTCCATAACTAACTTTCTGGTCTAGACATAAAATCCTAGGAGACATGTATTGTGGTTTATTTACTCTAAATAACTTTTTCTTCCAACTCTTTTGTTAAATCCCATACAAGTAAATCAAAATGAATCTGTAAAACAGTGGTTTAAAAATAATGCAGTCATTTTTTTCTGCAGGGTCAATGGCAGCAGAAAATTTGAAGATAGTGTACATAAAACAGGTTTTATGTACAGACTATCCTTGAAGACTATCCTGTCTTTGAAGGACTTGCACAAAATTTTCTGCTACTCCACCTGATGTTAGGCAGGAAAGGCACTGCTGAATTTCAAGAATAGTTTAAAGTTTCCTAGAAGGTAACAGGCAATTGCTGGCAGAGGAACCTGTTTAAAACCCATCTTTACTGAAGTTAAAGGCATAATTCCCACTGAATTCTCAATGGCAAAAAGGTTTACGTAGAGTATATAGGCTGCCACAGGCAAGAAAACATGTTCCCTAGAATCTTTTCACAGAAGGTTTTATTTTTGGATATGGTCTCTATAGTCAAACAATGCAGTGTTTTACATCTGCACAAATAAGTAATTTCTTTTTCACAAACTTACAGTTTTGGAGACAGAAGGGACTAATATACTACCATCTAATCTGACACAGGCCAGACATTTATACAGCTGTTTTAGTAACGAGTCCAATAACTTATGTGTAGTTAAAATGCACCATCCAGTAGAGCATCTGATCTTGATTTGAGAACTTCATAAATTCGCCAAAGTCAACATATTATCTGCACATCATTTTAGTGCTTTTTTCTTTTGTTTGGGCCCCTCCACTGTTAAAAAAACAGGTCTCATTTCTTGTTTGAATGTGTCTGTGTCTAGCTTCCTATTAGTTCATGGTCTGTACTTTCTCTGCCATACTACAGACTCATTAAGGGCACTTCTCTTAAATTATTTACAAAGGTATGTTAGACATCTCTTGGTCTCCTCTTTGATATGAGGAAGAGACTGAGCTTTTGATAAGTTACTCTCCCCATCTTTGAGATGTGTGAGCTGCCTCATAGCATGCTGTCTTCTTAGCCCAGTTTTTACACTATGGCTGTGTACAGAAAAAAATGGGCAGCACAAAATCCCTGTGCTTTGCCGATACCACCTCTTTTGTCTGTGTCTTCCTCACTTGAGACTGGGCCTCCCATCCTACCCGTAAGATGTGCTTTTTTAGAGTTGTTCAATTTTGGCTTGCATCCACATCTTTTTTTTTTTTTTTTTTTTTTCTGGGGGAGTTCCTTCACTTAACTGAGCCCAGAAGTCTCTGTATGTTCGTGTTTCCTTATGCAAACAATCTGCATCTTTTTCCAAGAGAAGGTTGTACATAGCAGCAGGTTCTGGAAAACTCTTTCTCACAGCTATAAATTTGAAGAGATTTTATCTTTCTCTGGGTAAAATCTTTGAAAACAGCTGTTGTCTCCATTTGAAAGAAAAGAGCGTAGATAAGCCATCCTTAAAAATGCATAAGCATGGAAAGTCAAAATAACGTTTCCAGACATTAAGAAACAAATTCTAACATTTGGACCGTGCTTGGTGTGAAGTTCCACGAGGGATGAGGAGGTCCTTACTTTGTTCAGAGCTATTCATCAGTTCCAAAATACTGCCCTCAACTTACCCATCAGAAGAGGACACCCCTGTAGTAGCCTTTGTCTGTACTGCAAATGAAGACTACCTGAGGCAGATCTTGGATTCTGGCCCATTTATAGTACATTTAGAGGACCTAAAGAGGATCTTTAGAAGATCTTCAACTGTCTACGAGAAACACTTTCTAAGGCATCCCTCTTTGCAAGTCCCATTGTGCAATCTCCTTCTTCACTTTCTGAGTTTCCTCATAGGAATTCCTGAACATGTTTGTCTTCATTTTTACCAATAAGTGATGCCCTTTGGGATCCCCTGTGGAGCCATGAAGCTCAGGGTAAGTACCTGCTAGAGAAATAGAGGCATCCCTGGAGCAAAGGACATTGGGAAGAAGGCCAGGCAACTCAAATGTGATGCATTTATTACTATGGGGCTGTAGGAAAAGCCCTCTTCCCTTTACCCATCCCAATTTTCTTTTTCATTAGCCTCCTGACGCTAACCTCTGAATAACTTCTAAAGTAAACAGCCCATAAATATTGCACGAGTCTCCAATACTAAAAGCTGATAAAGTTTATAGCACTTATAAAATAAATAGAAGGAAATGCTTTTCAGTTTCCTATTTATAGGTCTCAGGAGGAATCTCAGGTATGATTTATCACTTCAATTTTAACTGTATTAGTCTCCCCCTATCACATACACACAACTCTTTTCCTTGGTCATTCTTTTTTTTTTTCTCATACACAGCTGCTTCCTCTTTTCCCTGTAGACGTGCTCACACCCGCACAGCCATTTGCCCTCCACATCCTTTGCTAACAGGCAGGAGACTGTGTGCTCTTTTACAGAGTGTTGAGTGCCATCAGTTTTCACCAGAGTCAGCAGGCGTTGAGGGTTCTCAGCATAACACAAGGGGCTCTCAGCAACACATAATGCAAAGATAAAAAAAAAAAAAAGCTACTTTTTTCAAGTAAATGTGGCACGAGGCCAAAGAAGGATTAAAAAAGAGGGAGGCAACATTTTGGATGTGGGTGGATCATTAAAGCACAGAGAATATAGTTAACATAGGGTATGTTTCTTTTTAGGGCATTCCTATACACTTTCCGAGTGTTAATGTTTCTAAATATGCAGTATTCATTCTCAATTGCTAGGGGATTGCACTTGAGCATATAAGTGGACTCTGGCTAATAATACCCTTTTTCTTGGGGGAAAGGAACATCATTTCTTCTATTTTATAGAAGGGGAGGGAGGCATACTTAGGGCCACATTTCACGTGTCTAAATAATTTTATTTTGTTCCAAAGGTGCACTTCTTAAGTGAATCTCTTGGTTGTTCCCCATTTACTTTCCCATTTAAATCAAAAAACCTCTTTCAGGAATATATCTGCTTCTGGGCACTCAGCCCATGGAACCAGACTACAGCTAGACCAACCTAAACCCTCCAAAATGTGTACAATGTAGACATCAGATCCTCGGTACTAGCTGTTATGCTTTAGAGCTCCATTCCTATTACATTGCAGTATTTGCTAATGTGGCAAGCCACGCAACCACCACAGCTTTTGACGCCACTGCATCCTAACTGCATCTTCCTTTCCTGGTTCTATCTTAAAAACAAACAAACAAAAATGCCTTTCATGATTGCGATTGAAATAAATATGTTTGAAAATCCCCCAGGGTGCACCTCCCGTGTTTTTCTCCCCAGGAGGTTGTATTGATACTAGAACAGGAAGAAAGGTAAAAGGGTGACTGCCAAAAACAGGAGCCCACGGAGCTGGAATCTAATTTACCTAAGGAAATTAAAACTGCTGCTTCTGATACTGCTGATGTGAAGCTGCCATCTCCTCATCACAGGAGAGGGGAACTGCGGTTTCAGTGACACGAAACTGCTTGCTAGGAGTGACCAAAATGAATGAGGAAGGCGAGGGGGAATGGATCACAGCAGAAAGGTTCAACAGTGCAGGGAAAGAAAATGAGAGCTGCAAACTTCTGAGTGTGGGGAAAGAGGAATTCTTCAAGACACACACAGAAAAAACTGGTGTGGGGTGGAGAGGATGCTGCAGTCACAGAGCGTTTCTATCCCCATGTGTCAAGAAGTGCTGCTTCTGTTTGGAACTTGTAAGGCCCTTCTTACAGCTTCTTCCTGTGTCTTCTGGTATCAGTCTCTCCTGCCACTTATGAAATATTGCCTTGTCAGCACTGCCATTCTCCAGGGCCTGTCCCCTTCCTTCTCCAGCCTCCATTGCTCTGGTGAGGGCTACACCTTCAACCACATCTGGTAAAACCACCACCCTTTTGTTATTCAGGCTATCAGGCAGCGTGAATAAACCTTTAATTGTTTGCTGATTTATACCCCACTGACCACGCTGTTGTCTCCTATTGACAGCAGCTATGGATGCGCTTTTCTATCTGCTCAGGGCAAAGGCAATTAGTCAATTAATATCAACTCAGTTCCTTTCCAGTTCAAAGCTTACACAAACATTGTGGTCCCAGGGAACCACTTCTGGACACAAAGTGTCATATTCTGGTTTCACTTGTCTTTTACCTTATTTAATAAATTTGACCTGCTGTGGAATATTGGTATACATTCATTGCTTTCAGGAAACATTGAAGCTTTAAGAAGGCAACCATAACTTCAGATGATTTGTACTTCCACCATTTAAATCATCCTGTTGTTATTTTGAGACTGCTGAGCATGAGGCTTGTTTCAGCTGAGCTTAGACATCTAAAAACCAGGTATCTGATATGCACATGAATTCAGGCTCTCTTTATTATCAGTGGGGATACACAGGTGGCTACAAATAATGTTCCTTCCATCTGCTAGAGAAATCTCTCAGAATCAGACAAATGCTCCCTAGGTTAGGAAGCTTGTCTGGCCATGTTGCCCATATCATTAATGCAATGTGTGGGCTCCTTCAGAGGGATGAATTAAAGAACACTTTGCTGCTTCGGGATGTAGGAAGAGATCTGGAGAAGGCACCGAGAAAGCTGGTCTGTAGCCACAGGTTTGGCATGGAGCTAACTTTCTGTGCAGATGCCTCTCTTACTAAAAGATCCCACTGAGCATCAGCAGGGCGGTGCCTTTTGGTTGCAGTCCAGCATCTGGCACATGAGTTATTCAGGATTTGCACGACAACAGGGAATTCCTGAGCTTCTTACACAGTAGCTGCTGGGTGATCCTTTTCTCCCAACCTCGCTGACCAGGGCTCACTCTCCATCTTCACAAGGCCTTTCTACAGCGCATCTCTCTTACATCAGCGAAGAGGTTAATGAAGAAGCCACCTACTGCAGTCTGCCTAGGATAATAGCAGTCTCAGATGTTGAAATGCCTGGCAGATACTGCAAGGCCGAGCAGCAAATAAATATAGGAGCAAAGGAGAAGATGTGTGTGCTTGCTGAGGGGAATGAACAGGGTCTGGAGATGGCTGGGGGAAGCAGCCTGACAGGCAGCCATCAAAACCCAGGTGGATTTATTAGCCTGCCAAGAAGCAACAGGAGGAGGGAGATGCAGCGAAAGCAGTATGTTAAATTTAAATGTCAGTCAGAAACATGAGCTATGGAGCACTGTGAATAGCCTCTAAAGACCAAGCCCAATGTGCCAAAGAGGCTTCCTTTCCAGCGGTCAGTTCTCCTGCCTGTCACTGAGCTGGGAGAATGGAGAGAGCCTTCCAAGTCCGGAAAATGACACGGTTCCTATCCAGCCATTTTTTTCTCTGCATCCTTATGGTGACTCATGCTTCCTGATAACCATATCTCTGGCCATGAAGAACTGCAGGCATCACAGAAGAGCCCAGTCAAGACCAGGACTCATTTGCTGCTGCAGAGGAGATCACTAAAGATCAAACCAGACAGAATTTCCCTTCCTAACAAGTTGGGAAGAAGAGACCAGGTGCCAATGTAGGGCTTGCATCCTCCCTGGTTTTGATCCTGGAAGAATGGGCTTCTGCAAGCTCAGTGATCTTCCTCTATGCCCCTTGGTCCAAAAGCTGAAAGATGCTTTCTTGCTCTGTCCTCAGAAAAGATAGAAGAGCAGCCCACTGAGCCCTATATTATGTGACTGTACCTCAACATGGGACTGGTAGAGCTCCTCTGCAGGAAGAAATACCAGCATGGAAACTGCTCCACGCTCCATTCAGCAGTGAGCCTCGCTACTGAGATTGCCAATGAGAGCGAATGCAGCTAGCTCCAAACGAGCTGTGGTTTTAGTGGTATGGGCACCTGTCCACTAGGAAGTGCACTGAAACCTCCGATGCATTTCACGGGTTGTGCCAAAGACCCATCAAACACTAATAACATTCAATCACTGCTAACCAAGGCTGATTTTGGACCAGATGCTTGGAAGTGAAATACTACATATTCCACGACCAGCCCCTGCCATAAGTCAATTATACATTGTAGTATTTGAAACCAATAAAACAGAGCTTTTTATTATATCCCATGGCTTTCTTTGGAAGGTATTGCAACCACAGTTGAGCTTGGAAAGTTCACACATAGCTTATTTTGTTTTCCTTAATGACTTTAGGTATATATCTCTTGTTACCAACCCTTTTATCCATGGGATGTTATTTTTTTAAATTGCAAAGAATATATTGTTTCCTTCTATTTCTGTCCAGCAATGAACTTCATGATCTTATTCTTTATTTAGATGCATTTGTTCGCCATTCAGACAGCATTAGTACTGCCCACAATTAGGATTCACTCTAATTCAAACGCCATCACTTACCACGCTCCCACCCACACAATTGGCAGCGAGGTTGCTGAGACCTTGGAGCATCTCGTGTGTAATGCTGGAGTCTGAACTGGGGTTTGGATCCACACAGAGATCTGTTCCAGCTCTAATGGGGTCCGGTCACTTTGCTGGGCAGTCAGATGTCACGGGATGCAAATGTTAGCCACATCTCTCACATATGAGCTATGGGTTAAAAGTGATTTTTAGTGCTTGAGCAGACTTAATCCAGAACTAGTTTATGTGAGGGCAACCTGCTGCTGGGTTCAGCTGGCTTTGAAAAACGCCTTTCAGATGGACAAAGCACATCTTGTCTGGAGCATAGGTATCTCTGTATGGCGAGTAACTGTATATACCTGATGCTTCTCAGAGATCACCTGTCAGCACGCAAGAAGGAGGAAAACTCCTGGAAGAAGGAAAATTTGGAGCACAAATACAAAAAAAAACAAACAACCACAAACCTGTTGTTTTGGTTTAATCTGAATTTATAAGATGAGGTGCGTCCACAGTTTCAGTGCCACAGTGGAAAAGAATAACGATGCTTAACAATGAAGAAAAGGTGAAAATAACACTTTTTTTTTTTTTTTTTTTAATTACAAGAGGAAAGTGATGGGAGGAGGGGTGATAAATTGAATACAACATATGATGTGAAAGCACACTAAATGAAAAGAGAGAGACTTTCCCTCTCTCCCTGCCATATTAATAAAATAAATAATAATAAAAAAAATAAAATAAAATAAAATCAAGGGAAGCTGCATTAAGAAAAGGCAGGCCTGCAAGGGGCAGGGAGATGCTGCTCTGTGGCAAGGTGAGAACTAATTCCCACCCCACACCCTGCTCCTTCTTCTCCCCTGGACCTCTCGCCTCCCTCCCCCTTTCCCCTCCCCATCCGCCAGCCTCCAGCCTGCCATCCTTCAGCGGCTGCTCCCCTCTCATCCTGCGCTGTCTTTTTGACTTTAAGCAGTTCCCTAGCAACAGCTGGCTGCAGCAGAGAGGCAGAGCAGTGGACATTTTGCAGGCGCAGCGATGGGCAGGGCTCGGCTGGGCTGCAGGGTGCTGGGTGTCCCCAGGACAGGGCGCGAGGTGGCACCAGCCTGCGACAGGAGGGTGGCACCTAACACCTAGGCTTGCCCCGTTCTTCTTCTTGCTTGAGAAAATGTTGCTCATTCTGCTTCATTGGAAATGTTTATTTGTCCTGACCAAAATAAGAGCGCTGATTTTTACAGATAATAGTGGACAGCCACGGACCACAGGCACGCATCCCCTTCCACCAGCTCTGCTGCTGCAGATGCTTTGGCAGAGGGGAGGGTGGATGTCATCCAACATCCTTCCAACCTCACTGTTATTACTGACGTTGTTGTTACTCTTATTGTTTTTATCATCATTGTACTCCCCTTTTAATTTGCCCCAGAGAAACCAAACCTAACCTGCCCTGTGTTACTTCATGCAGCAGCCAGTCCTTCACCACCCACAGACTTCTCCCATCCAAGACTTCTCTCCCTCTGAGTCTTCCTCAGTCTTAACTTAGCTATAATGCCTCTGAAATATAAAACAACATTTTTAAAGCACAGAGAGTGATTTGGGAGCCCAACTGAAATAGACATTTAATAAAATTTGATCTCCTAAGTGCTGAAGTTACTCTGGCAAATATAATGCAAGCTTTTAAGCCATTCGGAGCAGCTTTTGAAAATTGGACCTGAACTCAGCACTGCAATATTCAGTTACTCCAGAAGACGTTAGTACAATAGTTAAATCTGTAAAGTGGGCATATACTTGTAGAAATCTATAAAGCCAAGTGATCAAAGCGTCTGACAAGACCCACAGTGTAAACAATACAGTTTAAAACAAAAGAAGAAAACAGGCACAAGCGGGAAATGTTTTTCATCAGGGTGACCCCTGATGTTTGAACTCTGTGATGTTGGCGCGATCCAAGGTTTATTTCTCCTGCTTATTTCCAAGTTGTTTAACTCATACATTGAATAAAGGTGCAGAACTGTGTAAGAAATTATACATCTGCGTTGTGAATCCGACCTCACCCTCAGCCTTGCCTCTCTTCACGGCAGTGTTTTGTCCGTGCTTTGCTCAGCCCAGCACGGCCCAGCACTGGCAGCCCTGCCAGCTGCTGTACCTCCTGCGTGAACCACATCACTTACCCACTGCTTCGCCCCACCTCCTGCCACCTGGCACAGCGGCTGCGTCTCCCACCTTGCCTGCTCAGCACTCCTAGCACCGTCCCCTCTGCACCCTGTGTGTCTGGCAGCCAGCTGTGTGCTGGGCTGGGGGTCCCACAGCACGAGGGGGGTGGCAGCCCTGCGCAGCTGCTGCAGAAATTGTGTCTGCTAAGGGGATCCCACACTCAGACATGCCCCATGGAGGTGCACTGTCTGTAAGAAAAGACCTCTTCTTGCCAATTGCTGTGCCACCTGACATATTACAGTGGTTTAAGTCTGCTGTAAGGTAGGTAAGGTGCTTAAGGTGAAGCCTTGCAAAGGGTAACTATGTGCCTGGGCTCTCCTAGCCTGAAGAGGCACTATCTGTATGCTGCCTTTGCTGTCCTCTACATCAGCAGCAATCATCATTTGTGCTTGCATCCCCCTCACCTTCCACCACCATTCCCACCTTCCTAGCTCTGCCCCCGTGCCTCCACCCCTGTGACACCAGTCTCTGTCACAGGAGCCATTGTGCTCAGTAGGACAGGACAGGGGTGGATAGGACGTGTGAGCAGAGGGATGCTCAGGTAGAGAGAAGGGTTTGTGGGATTTAGGAAATAGGGCAAGTTGTAAACAGAGCCCATGTACTCCGAGGAACAAGGAAGGAGAGGTGGTGAGTGAAGTGGAGGAGGGAAAACAGGCCCCACTGCTTGCTTGTGATCTCTCATAGATCCCCAGTCCCACTGCCATCTGCTCTTGCCCACACTCCTCCTGAAATCTACTGGCCTTTCCATCATGCTGATGCTGCCCAAAGCACCACTAATCCTTCCACTGCTCCCCCTCTTTTCAGCCTTTGGGACCTGCTCCCTTGTCCTTCTGCAATGCTGCAGAGCTCACTTTTCTCACCCCATAATGTGCTGACAGCAGGAAAATTCCCTGAGGCTGAAAACCCTTGAGCTGCTGGGGCTGCGACCCAATGGCCAGGAATTTACCTGCCAGGCAGCCTCACACCAGCCATGCCTGCTGTCACACCTCTGTCAGCTGCAAATAGCAGCTCCCTCCTTGATCCCAACACTCCACCGAGGCTTCCGTGGGGATGAGAACATGCCCACGTCCTATGATCACACTTTTTTGCCTTTTTTATCCCTTCCAAACCTCTGTTATTATTATTACTTTCCTATTCCCTACTCCTCTGTATGTCTCTGGTCCTTTCTCTTCTTCTGCATTTCCTTCTTTTGGCAATATTCATTTTTCACCTTATCTCCAGTCCTAGATTTGCTTTTTGTCAACCACTGGGGCTTGGCAGCAAGCTAGTTAATTCTGACTAAGTGCCCTCATTGGACTTATGATGTGATTAATAGTGGAGCACAGGAGTTTGCACATCTCAGGCATTGTTTTAAGCTATCCATTGTCTCAGGCAGGGACCACTGCTTTATTTATACCAGCTTGCATTCGATAGGTTGTCTCCCAAACCAGAGGCAAGACTTCTTTTGTTTCCAAAGGAATTCTTATGTACTTCAGAAGTATGCCATTTGGGCCACATAAACGTATGTTGGCCAGATGTTTAATACGCCCGTTTCAATGTGTTTTGCTGACAATAAAAGAATAATGAATGTTCCTGCAGGACAGTTTGATGTAGATTAGGATACAACAAATGCATTTTGACATACGAGTTTGACAGCAGAGCCAAAAAAAAAAAAAAAAAAAGAAAAAAGAAATGTAAATACTGTTCTTATTTTTCCTCTGTGAGCTTGATGTTTTATCCATAGCTCTAAGCATAGCATACGTTATGAGTTGACCAGCAATATACCATAAAAACAAGACAAGCAAACACCCCAAACCCAGCACAATAAATGTCACATAAATCATCTCAAATAATGGGTGTGAAGTATTTGTTCTTCCTGGCTATACTCAGTGAGTATCAGTCGCATTCCAGCAAGACTGAACTTGGTTAAGTAATAATCTGGAGTGTGTATATGTTCTACCTATAGAAATGATGACCTTAAAATATACCGAGACTACAATCGATCAAATTATGCTGTAATTTATATATCTCAAAATGCTATGGGAATTACTGGTTCTGTGTTGGTGTAACTGAAAGCAGCATTAGGCCTAAGATTTATGGTAGCAGTTTAGTACAGCAATAAGAGATTAACACACACACAAACACACAGTTTCTGCACTCAGTAAACCTCTACCAATCCCCAGTACTGCCACCAAAAGAAAATAGGATCTTCTCATCTGCAATAAAATATATTCTTTCTAAATTTGGTACTAGAAATGTTTATTCCTTGCACAGCTCAACCATATGAATAAAGAACTGAGAACGACTAGATCGATTCCAACACAAATCTGTTGGTATGCAGCGTATTGTATGTCATATGGAGTACTTCAAGTTACATGCTCAAATATGACACCAGTCAACATATTGGGAACTTGGAGTATGAAATCCTGGTTCTGCTAAAATCTTGGTGTAGTAGTCCCACAGTTTCCAATGGTTTGTTTCTGGACAGGTCTCACTTGTATCAGTGCTGGCATCCTTTTGCAGAGAACGGGCTACAGATGAAACTGGTGGGTGTGCTTGAAAATTGTTTTGCAGATAGAGCTGGTCGCTAGTAGTGTATTATCTTCTACATATTTAGCTCCTGTGGCCCTTAATGGCATTGTAAAGGGAAGATGGTCACTGATACAGAGATATAACCACCCCCAAAAGCTTATCTGTTGTCCATCATTGGATTCCAGAGCTTTTCCCTAGAAGAAAGGGCACTTCTCCATGAAATCAGGAAGCAGTAATGAAAATAGAAAAAAATAGCATTCAGAGGTATGACTTAAAAAAAGCCTGGGGCCAGACTAAGTGACATGGCATGAAGTTTGTGGGTCTTCACATTTAGAGTTGCGAGCTTTTTTCCAACACTTCCAACAGGAGCAACTTATTTCTACCTAGTTCTCCCTCTCTGATCTGTGGCATCTTTTCCCCTATTTATCTTTTTTTTTTTTTCTTTTTTCTTTTTTTTCCTGGTATTTAGCTTTTCTGAGGAATGACTCCTCTCTCTTGTAACAAGGTACCACAGTGAGCATTCTAATGAACACCTGATCTCTGTTATGACACTGAGATCATACGGCAAACAAACTAAAGGGTAAACAGGGATGAAGATGGAAATATCATCTCTGCAAGGATATACAGAGATCTGATGTCACCAAAAGCTGATGTCACTAGAAGTCTTTTTGAAAAAGCCTCTGTTTCCCATAGGTGGGATTTCCTTGCCAAGTGTGTAAACCCAGAGGACTGTAGTCTCAGCCTGTGTTATGTAAGAATATGTAACAACAGCTAAAGCAGAAGAAAACATTTAGTGTAGTTTGGAAACCTTTCCCTGATAGTGGCCAACAGTGGTACTTTGGTAAGAATATAGAGCAGGGAGAGAATATAACAACCTTTTCCATGTATACTCTCCCAGCCTCCAGCAAGTTTTGGCTCAAGAACTCCCTGTATAATACAGCAGCAGAGCCGCATCAGATAGCTTCAGATGTTTGTTTCTTCCAGGACTGTATCTGATTACTTCTGAAACACATAGGAACTTCCAGCATCCATAAAATCCTGACGAAAGGTACTCTGTAGCTTAACTGTGCACTACATAAAGGAGCAGTTTTCTTGCTCCATTTTGAACCTGCCACCTGCCTGCCTCAAACATGTGTTGTGCTGTGATTTCAGCACAGTGTTTCTGGCCTCTCCCCCAAGCTGAGGTGTGGGAAATCATGTCTGCAGACTCAGCAGTGCTATGTAGCGCACATCAGTGTGGGACAGATGCATAGGAGGTGGTGTTATTTTCATACCACTCCTCTTCGGCTTTCGAGAACTGAAAGGCTCCTTGACCTTCCGGTCCGTCTCATTAACTGTATCTGGTTTTCTGGTTTTCATGGATAGATGGACATGATGCCAAGGATTCCTGGCATAAGAAGTGGCCCGACTATCAAAAAGGAATCTGAAAAGAGTCTGCTATGATTTTGTTCCTTCCTCTGATTCACAGACATGTTTCAGTCTGCCAGTTAAAGCCCTGAAGTGACACAGGAGGTTATTCAGGGCCATTCTGTGGCGATGCAGCTGAGCAAAAAGTATGGTTTCCAACCTTACTAGCAGCTGTGCATGCTAAATACATGACTATCTTGCCAGCATGAAGAAGTCATGTGGCTCGACCAGCTTTTTCACTGTAGAGAGGATGGAAAAGATCTCCCAAGCTGTGCACAAAGCTGCACAGTACAGCCGCCTTCCTCCCACCACATCGCTCTGCGGTGGGTGTAAAGTAACACATTAAACACCTTTATAGCCATGTTAAGACTTCTGACTTTTTGATAAAGGTTCTTGGTATGTAAAAAAGAGTCTTTACATGCTTTTTCAGCCCTGAGTCACCAAGGTTCAGTACTGCTTATTGAAGAAATGCAAATGCAAGCTCAGGTCTGCTGATAGTGCTGCAGGGCCTAATGAGATGAGCACACTGGGTTGTGCTCTCCGCTGTCCGCACACGCTGCCTGCCTCAGTACTGACAGTGACCGTGGCAAAACATCTGACAGCAGAAATAACAGTAACAACGCTGCATCAAAACTGGGGTTCCGCTCTCTCTCTCTTTTTTTTTTTTTTGGTGTGCCCTGACGAAAATGATCCCTCTCTTCTCTATGAATACCCTGCTCCACGCAGTGGTGTTGCCCCTCTTTCTTCCCCCTCTCCCTTCTGCCTCTCAGGGCGTCACCATCCTTCAGCAGGAAGGGTTGTCCTTGTGCCTCACCCCTGGTGTCTCCTGTCCCTCCCCTTCCCCCGCAGGAATAGGCTGTTTTTTCTTCTCTCCTTCCAGTGCCTCCCTAACACGTCCACTGCCCACAAACCACTGAAGCAGCGCCTGTGCAGCACTGCCTGCGTTTAACGCCTGCTGCATTGTCTGCGCTGAGCACAAGTTGGATGTGGCAGGCGAAAGGCTTGTCTATGCCTTGTGAGCAAGGTTACAAGAGCAATATGACAGTGTTAACTGTTTCTTCCCTGAGCACACTGTCTGTGCCATGTCTCGAGCTCCTTCAGCAAACACAGATGAAAAACAGCTTGCTTGTATCTTCCACTGCGTTAGGCTAGCCTGGCTACTAAACCAGGTCCTTCTTAACAGAAACACTGTTGTGAGTACATTTGCATCTTACTCACACCTCACGTGTGTGGCTGCCGGTGTGCAAAGGTAAAAGATCCTTCTTCTAGGAGTTTTGGCCAGAGTGGCTTTTCCTCTATTGTAGCACAGTGGATGCTTTCCAGAGACCCAGAGCCAGTCTCTCTGTGCACAGCAATATAAAGAAGGGAGTCACCAAAGGGGGAAGGCTGTGGTGGAAAGAAGAGTTGATAAAGGACGTGGGGTTCTCTCTGTTATGGAATATTTAGGAAAATATATGGAGATAGAACCAGTAGGGATGTTCTACAGGTTTCAAATATAAAACACAGGATTGTTGCACTGAGAGTGAGCAAGCGAAAGAGGGTTATATATTTGATGGCTGAAATACTGCCAGTCTCTCTCCCCCGCCTTGAAATATGTTCATGACGCCTAGACATAAAGTTCAGTGTTTCATTCCATCTCAATAGGGATTTTATGACTAAAGTGCCGAGGGTAAGAAAAGACCAATTTGTAGTTTTATTGATCAGGCTAAAGGTCAGGGGCAGACGTGTAGGTCATGGTGCTTCCTCTGAGCAGACGTGGGACCAAGCGCCTACCTTCTGAAAGCTGAAGAATGAGGTAGGGGAGGGGGAACTTACACTGATGAAACATGACAGCTGAGATGTCAATCATGACCAAATTGGACAGGCTCAGAAATAGGAGGTCTCACAACAACCATAACTTTGCCCCCATGCCGGCAAGTTCTGGCAGAGGGGCTTGTACTATGTGTTTGCTCAGGCTGCCATGTGGTGTATGGGCAAACGCCAGGACACAATTTAATACAATAAAAACATAATTCATGCTGACGAAGTTTATGAGATCAAGTTTCCCAGTCCTAGCTGAACCACATAAAGCATATATTGCCACTACAGGCATTTTGGCTGAAACAGTAGGGGCTTCTGCTGCATGGAGATAGCCTGGAAGGTATTCGTCATCATGGCCCACTCTGGGCTGGCTGCAATAGTAGAACAACACAAAACTACATTGATTCATTGTCAGGAATTTACAGTTTAAACTTAAAATGTCATGAAGTGAAATGGTTTCCACAGCAATGTCAGTTTTTCTCCCCTATATATATTAATTTTGTCCTTATTTGCCCCTGTGAATCACCACCAAAAGCAAGGCTCGGTCTCTGGAGGATATTCTGTTCCTGGTGTCTCTGTGTTACATTTGCAGTGTAAACCTGTTTATAGCTGAGACTGTGCTTGCTGTGAAAGAGAGATAATCCAACACAACTTTAATTAAAAATGGTTGAAAGCTAATTTTTCTTCTGGCTGATAGAAATGATGACAAGAAGCTGCTGGTGTAATGTTGATGGGACCCACCTTCTGTCCTTAGTTTGCTCCTGCTGTCCCCTGGGGAGTGGCTCACATGTCCCAGAGCCCTGAAGCCAACTTGACCTTCATGCTTCTGGCAGGCCTCTGCCTGGTGAAAAGGTCCTTGTTAAGCAACCTGTGGCCCTCACAGCCTCTTCACCCTATTCTGATCTCCCTGCTTACCCCATAATGTGTAGCAATAGGAGGGTCTCATAACTTCTCACTATTTAAGGTACATGCAGGCCAGGTAAACAGGTGGCTTAATTTAGGTATTGCATTTCTTGACATTACTTCCTCAGGTTTAGTCCATACAAAGCGAAAATAGGGGGTTGTTTTACAGTAATTTTAATTTTCAGGTACAAAGGATGAAAGATTCCTAACTCATAAGTGACGGGCTAATACAGCTAAGCTTTCTGAAGAGGATCTGGAGAGATAAAACTTACCCCTAAACTTCCCTTTCCTACGCTAGGCTGAAGGTAAACTAAGCCTGAAAAAAAGGCAAGGCTCCAAGTCCCTGAACAAGATACCTCATTACAAGCACTAAATCTCTCTTAAGGATTTATCCTACCACTCAGACTGTCAGATGGTTTGATTAACATCTCATCATTTCACTAAATTTATAACCAAAAAAAAAAAAAAATTTGGTTATCAGTGTGAGTATTTCTTGGTAGCTGATCCTGGCTTGTGGTAAATAAAGCAGACCACAAGATGTCTTGGTATCACTTCAAGCTCTGTTTTCTCTGATTTTGGATTTAATGAAGATGCATTTAAAGGCCATGGGAAGTACAAATTTAGGAATGGTATATGTTACATGTAAAGTCTATCAGGGACTGAGATGGTCCAACATACACACTAGGATGTACTTGCAAAAATTGCATGCAGAAATGTAGAACAGGCCTACTTATATTTACCTTTCATATTCTCTAAGTTTGGATCATTTTTTCTTTGTCTGTTCTCTCCTTATCCTAACAACTTTTGAACTCCAAGTGAAATCTGATTTTATTCTCCCCCCCGTCTATTTTCTCCCCATTTTTTCATCCTGTACTTCTTCTGCTTGTTGATTAGCTGAGCAATGAACTTCGTGATTGGATCTGAGGTCTAATGACGTGAAGCGGTGAATTGGTTAGCTAGTTACATAGCTAGCTGCTACACAGCTTGGTGGCTTCTGGATGGCTGCTGCACTAGGAGACAACTGGAGCTTCTTCTGGCTACAGCAATTTAATTGTTGTGGTCAGCTGGGAGAGTGATGAAAACATGGATGTCTTGTCAAAGAGCTCATTCTAAAGGAACGGGTGCAGTTATGCTTAGACAAAATCAAGTAATAGCTATTTACACCTCAGTAGCAATCTTTATGCCCAACATATTTGAAGAGTTCAGTGTTAACTCCCAGCACCCACCTCCCTCCAATCTATACCTTTCCTCTGGACCTTGGAGCTAGAGAACTGGCCTAACATCACATAACAGGGATTGAATAGCCTAGGCTCTGCGTGTATTTAAATTACAGCCTTAATGCTCCATTAGCGTGCACTTCTATCGCCTTCATTACTTATATATTTGAATGCCTGGTAAATAGGTTGTTCTCATAGGGAAGAAGGAAGGGTCATATTTATTTAGTGTAATAAGAAAATACGAGAGGAGCAGAAAATAGAGAGCTGCCAGTAACTATACCTAGCATTTTGCAGCTGAGGGGGTTTGCATCGAACATTCATGCCTATTAGAACACATCAGATCTCATAATTAACTAACAGTAGTGTGGGGGAGATATTCCCTGGCTGAAACCAAACAGCAGCTGCAGTGTCTGTGCTGTATCATATTGGGGAGCAAACCCTCAGTGTGGGGGCTTGGGAGGACAACAGCCAAGAATATCTTGAGCTGCAAATAGTTCAGTCAATGCCAGAGATGGGTAAAAGGCAGAGAACATTTGAGGGACAACACAGAGGGAAAGGTGGAGGTCAACAGGCAGCTACCACCAGTTTGATTTGGAAGAGCTGAGACAGTAGGGCTGCTTCATGTACATGGGTAAAATCACAGTCTCAGAAGAAGCTTACGTGTATGAAGAATCACTACTTTTGATCTCTGGTGTGTAATTGCAAGTTAGGGACACTGTGAAATATTACTGAGAAATTGAGCAGAAATTTTCAACAGCTATACACAGTGACATAAATAGGAACAGGGTGAGATCCAGGAGAGCTGAAATTAGGGAGGAAGATGGCTCTGGGGATAGGTCAAAATAGGATTATGAATAAATCCCAAATTAGAGATATATCCCTGGTTTAAGTCCCCAGGGAAGGGAAGCCCTCACCAGAACAGAAACCTCCACAGGGCAGAGGAAACTGTTGAGCCGCGAGTGCTGGCCATTACTGCCAGGTATTTGTGGCACCGGCTGGTGGTGGTGGTAGCGTGTGACACATCTGCGGAACTTCTCCATCTGAAAGTTATGCTATCGGGGCAAGCAGAAAGCAGAATGAAGCCCTGACATAAGCTTCACACCCTACTTCACCAGCAGCAGTGCACACCCTCCGCCTAAACCTCAATTTTCAGGGCACGAACTGGGGCAACAGCACAAGAGTGGGTGACGGTGGGATGTGACTGCTCAGCCCCTCACAGCCCCACCACTGTCACCCTGCTGCTCGCTGGACCAATGTGCACGGGCAGGGGGTCTAGACGGGTTTGGGAGCAGCTACAGCACGACACCAGCCGACCTTTCCCCATCCGCCCACCCCAGGGCAGTGTCGGGGGAGGCCGGGTCAGAAAATGGCGGCCCGGAGGGCAGGTCGCGCGGCCGTGGCGGTCGGGGCGCAGGCGGCGGCTGATGGCGGCCGGTTTCCATGGTGACCGCGGCGGGGGAAGGGGAGATGGCTGCAGAGACGCGAGGGGGAGCGCGGGCGGGGAGAGATGGCGGCGGGGATGGCGGCGCAGGGGCGGAGGCGCTGACCCTTCGCGTGGGAGGCAAAGGGCTCCCTGCAGCCCGATGTGCTTAGGGTGGGTGGCCGTGGGTCCCCTGCAGCCACACACTCCTCTCCCCTCAGGCATCCCTGTTTCAGGGGAGGAAGAGGAGGAGGAAGAGGGTGTGGAGATGCCACTGTCAGCAGCACTCGTGTTCATGGAGGTCTGGCCCGGTGGCTTGTTAAATATGGCTCTGCAGCAGCATCCTCCAAGGAGCTTTCTTGCGGCAAGACTGAAGGACACTGGCCCTTCTCCCTGTAAAATATTCAGCAGGTCAGCCCAGCCGCTTCCTCTGGTGGCAGCCCCTATGGCACCCAGGGGAGCGCGGGGTCGTCTTGGAGATGCTCTGGGTTTAGGTCAGGGTGTTCAGGAAGGTGCTTGGCGAGGAGAAAAGCCTGAGATGCAGCAAAGCACAGCTGGGATTCACAGGCAAAACAAACTGCCTGTGTAAATACATGGGCTTAGTATTCATACAGGAGTAAGTTCCAGAGTTCAGAATGGTTGTTACCGTATAGAAAAGTGCTTATCACCATGGTGACTGAGCAATGCTGTATCTTCCTAGGAATGGAAAGTTTCAGTCCCAGGGATCTGCGGCATATGACCAGTGGGTTAAATGCAGCTGTCTTTACCTTTTAAATCCAGGGATCGTGATTTGTGTGACAACTGTATATATGCCCGTGAAGTGAATTGGTTGGAATCAGCATGGCGTCCACCTGGTAGCTAGAGATACACGAAAAGGACACCACAAGTACCCGTTGGTGTCCATTTCAGGTAGTGTCTTCCAAAAAGAGTCTTGCATAAACTAAGGCAGCAGCAGGGAGTGCTGCAGGGAAGAAGGGGAGCACTGGAAGGGCTATCAGACTTCCCAGTTCTTTGAATAGCAGATTGCGTAGCATCTTAAGTCTAAAATGTCTTGGATTGAGTAGAGGTTGCCATTCACCATGTTGTAGTTGAGGATCTTGATGCCCACCAGATGTTCAAGTCTATATTAAAGGTAGGCATAAATATAACAGCATATATTCATGTGTAAATTTAATGTAAGTATGTTAAATGTTAGGCCAAAAGGATCTGATGAACCTTTTTGGGTTTGTTTTGCTTATTCTTGAGGCATTTGGGTAAAACTCTGTTATCTATTTCCAGGTGTACCAAGAGCTTTCCTGGTATTGTTCCCCTCTTCCTACCACCCACCAGGAGCAGACCTTAATCTAATCAAAAATATATTACTGCTCCCTACAAACTTGGTCCTCTTCAGGAATTCGTAAGTATCAACCTCAGAGCCTTGGAACCTCCCCTCTAAAAACCCTAATCATGGGTTGCTCCCCAAAAGGGTAACAACAAAACTGCCCTGAGTCACTGGCAGTTTCCTCAACTACTGCATGTCTAGCTAGGAAGAAGTTAGTTCTAGCCATAGTGTAGAGACTCGCTACTCACTGGTTCTCATACAAGGGCTCTGAACCAGGAAAACAAACAAACAAACAAAAACAAACAAACAAACAAACAAAAAAACACTAAACCTTTGGATTCTTCCTTGTCCAGGTCTTCATAGAGTCAGTGTGAAGCTTGGCTGATTTTTGTTGAAGTAGTGAAAAATTCCTGAAGCATATTGAGAGGAATTGGTTGAAGATGAGAGGGGTTTTGTGTCCAAGAGCTGCTTGCAATGTGAAAGATGGAGCCCATGAAGAAGGTGAAAGCATCACTCATGAATGAGCTACCCAAGGTATGTTCAGATGGGCAAGGCAGCACTGTACTGTGGGTATATGGGTGTGCACCAGGCAAGCTAGTGTATCTCCACTTATCCATGCAGAGATCTGAGCACCCTGGAAGGAAACTAGCCATACTAACATAGCATGGCATTGAGGTTAATATACTCTCTTCTTGAGCAGAATTCACTGAGGGTCAAAGCTGTGCACATGTAGCCATATTGTTTCCACCTCTGGGGTTATATGGGGCAGAATACCCACGACCAACTCTGGGCACATGCAAAATAGGCAGTAGCTGTGTGAAGTAATGATACACCTCTAACCCTCCTGTCAACTTTTCCAGAGTCATGGAAGGCCGGGTTGGCAACATCACTCAGAGAAGGGCTGAGATGTGTAAAACAGCATTTATGAGGCCTGATGTTACCAACATCTGAGAAATATGCTAGTTGCTTCTGTTTTCTTCTTCCTGGAGTCTCAAGGGATCAGCATTCTAGTTCCTTTTTGTCTTCTTTCCCTTCCCAGTCCTCTTTTCTTTCTCTTTCCTCTTTTTGCACAGGACTAGTCCAGCTCAAATCCCCACATCATAACTGAACTTTACCTATGCTGCTGAGAATCTGCCAGTCACCTCTGGTACTGCCTTGGGGATCTACACTGCTTGTAGCCACATCCTTTGAGACCCTCAGGTCAGGATTGCTTGCCATAGCTAACCCTGCAGAAACCTCCCTCCCTGTCACTCCTCCTCCCTTCCCAAGACACTGTAGAGCTGACAGCAGCAGCTGAATTACCTGGCTGCTTTTCAGAAGAACGTATCCCAGAGCAAAGTAAGGCAGTGGCCTCAGCCACTCAGTGTAATTAAACACAAGCATCATATTTGTGTAGCTTGTGCCGTGGCAACCACAGCAGTTATTCTCATTCAGCTGGAAGGTTTAGAAGGCAGACTTGTGGTATTTCACAAAAGATCCTCTTTGCAGGCAGTGCCTTAAACCATTTCACTGAATGAAGTACACTCAAGGAGCAAAGAGTGCTGGGGTGGGCCAGGGAGGGTTGGTGGGGGAAAAATACACTGGGCAGAACCACACCATTTCTGGCTGTGGTTCAACAGCAGCTCTTGGGGCTGGACCTGATATACTATTAGAGTGAAAACAGCTTTTTATACATTGTGTTTTGGCACCCAGATAGCATCTCTGTTTTTTTCTCTCTTTCTCTCTTGCGTTCCCCAGAGAGGCAATATATTGTCTTCCCTCTAGTTAAAGGGAGAGGGGGCTATTTGCACAGACAGGTCACTGTTTCTGTTGAAGGTGAAATGAAAACGCCAGCTAATTCATGCACACAGACAAGAGGATATAGCAGTGTACTGTCAGCCATTACAGGAACCTGCAGCAAGACAGACAGGAGTGAGGCAGCTCTGCACTGTTCACACAGCACTTGCCGGAGATAACCTTCAGGTCAGGGTAGCAGAAAGAGTGATGCTGATAAAGAAAAGCCCATCAGAAGGAAAGGGAAAAACAGAATACAAGACAAGGGGTCAGTTTTTTTGGCTGCTGTATATCACCCTATATTCTCTTGGAGCTGTGGTGGGGAGAGAAAGGATGTGGCCACAGTACCTTGGCATCCCAGCTATCCTGGGCTCTCATACATCCAACATAGAGCCAGGTGGTGACATTGCCAAGGGCACAGAGGCAAGAACAATCTGGGACACGCCAAAGGGACTGTGAGATCTCTCATCATCTCTGATGGGCTCTATGTATTATGCTGGAGGTCCTGAGATGGACACCTAGAACCTGGGTCATGATCTGCTGAGGGAAACAGCAGAGTTAGAGAGCCTAGAGTTGGAGCCCCTGTAATTTGGGGTTAGATACTACTGCCAATGAATGCACAGGAGGTTTAGCAATCACTGTCTGCTAGTGTAGGTGAATATTATCACCTGAATATTATACAGTGCTTTTCATCAAGAGATCTCATGTGTGTGTTGTTACTGCTAGTTTTTTATAGCTTAGGAAACAGAGTTGTGGAGAGGGTGAGGGGAGTTGTCCAAGACTGCCCGGTAAACTGGTGGTAGAATGAATAGGAAGCCTGCTGTCTCACGCTGCCAAACTGAATTCACTTGTCACACACAAGGTAATGAAACATAAGGCTGCTGTCTTCCTCTCAGTTCTTCTGAGATAAAGCAGAAAGCTCTCTCTGAGGTTGTGGATACCGAGGTCTCCTGTGCCAGAACAGCAGATGCCTGCGCTGTGTGGGTCCCATGCCCTATGAGGATCGCTGTCCAGACAGCATGTCTCACTCTGCAACTGGTCTGAAGTATTCGTTCCTCACGTGGGATGGCAAATGGTGGGGAGGTAACTAGATTGATCTCCCTTGTAGGCCTTTGCCTGGGACTTGGTACACAAGTTCCAGATGGTACAAAGCCCCTGCTGCTTGGATCTGCACAGAAAAATGCTTCTTCCTCAGCCTATTTCACAACATATTTGGCTCTCTGTCGGTTGGTTGCTATTTGTACGAATTAAGCTGCACTGCCAGGAACGTTTGCAAACAGTGAAAAGCAAAGTGGGATGCACAAGGCAAGTCAAAATAGGTCTCAAATCTGGCAAAAAGCCTGCAGGTGCTTATAACATTTGACTTACTCTAGCCCATATATTACACACCCACACACTCATTCATCCAGCTTTCTCTTGCCTTCACGCCCACACATGCTCACCCTTCACAGGTTCATTCACCTTCTCTTCTCCCTCGCCACTTTCTCTTCCAAACAGTTATTCCCACACACAAATCCACCTCTGACGCCCTTTGTTCCTGATATACAAACACACACACGTTAATGAATGCTGGAGTGCAGTGTCTGTAGGTGGTATATATACATCCATGCAGCAGACTATGCTGTAATCTTATACCTATGCTGTGAAAAAGCCTTTGGGATTAGTGAGCTGAGAGCTCTGATTGCTCTCACTTCCACATAAAATACCACTGATCCAGTTTATGGGTCTGGTGGTTTCCATCCTCCCCTGTCTCAGACTGAACTCTGCCATCATTCTTCACAGACCCTCCCTTTCTGCTCAGCTTCCCCTTGTTCGCCTTGACTCTTTCTCCTTGTGCTTTTCCTTTCCCACATCTCTCCCCGAGACCGCAGGTATTCAGAGAGCCTGGCTGCCCCTGTCCCTCCTCAGGACCGAATGCTGTCCCTGGTTATCTCACAGGGAAAGCGAGCAGGGGTGAGCAATGAGCCTGCCGAGCAGTGACAGGGCACAGGGCAGGAAATCCTGCAAGGTGCGGTGAGATCAGAGGCAGAGACGGTAAGCGGTGGGGCAGCCCACGCTGCCATCCATCCGAGCAGCGCTGAGTCCGCCTGGCATCGAGCCTGCCTCTAATGGAATGTGACCCACCGCTGGGAATGAGCTCATCTGTAATCCACTTAATTGAGTTTTATGAGCAGGGCTCTCACATCGGGGAGCCAGCCTGCCTCCTTCCTAGCACTCGCCCTCCTTTGCTTGCTGCCTGGGGAAGGGAAGGGGGCTGGGGGTGCAGGCAGTGCTCCACCCGGCTGTTGATTGTCTGGTTTCTGACTTTCTCCCCACTCTGGGGAATGCACAGAGAGCTCTTCAAGAGACCCACTGCCTCATTATCTAACATTGTTTGCTTTTGCTGCAGATAGTGGATCTGAAATGTCCATGTGATTACTGGTGATGCTGTATGGACACCAGAGCCTACAGTGCTCACAGCTTTTGGTCTCTGTTCCAGTGTTTGGTACTCAGAGGAGAGGTTTTGATGTGCTGTATGGATCTCATGCACACATCAACCATCTTACCTGGGGGTTCAAGTGGGATGGGGATAGAGCCATGCTGTTCTCACTCCTGCCTTTGGTGTGCAGTAATTAAGAGGTGGAGCTGTCAGGATGCCACAAGAGCCTTTGTTTACACTGTAACGTCTTGCCATCTTTAGCATCTGCATCATCACTTGGTGGTGTTATATAAGTTGGTCACATAAGGGCCAGCAAACAGAGAGAACTGTCTGCTGTCTGCCATGGGATTTGCCAGCTTGAATTTGGTGAAAGATGCGGCCTTTTCTTTTGGTGAAGCAGAACAGGGAAGGAGATACCGAGCAAGAGAGCCTTTTCCTCTTCTGGAAGGGCTAGTAGAGACCCTCTGGCATGCGTCATTTGGGAAGTGTTTCCTCCAGTGCTTGCATAAAGGCCTATATTTGAGATAAATGCTGGGTGCAACTCCTGCTACTTTCCCATCATTTCTGGTCTCCCTTGTAGGGAGGAAACTTTGACATGGTTTCAGATCTCATGTTTCATAAACCTTACAGAGCAAGGACCTCAGCAGTCCAGAAATTTACAGCTTTAAGGAAAGGACATGGCATATAGAAGGGAAACTATGCTGATGCATTAATACAAACACTGTAACAGACCTATCCTGGGAACAGCAGTGTCACCACTGTGCATTGAGTGATACTTAGGTGTTTCTTAAAATCCCCAGCCACTGGAATCAGAGGATTACACGATAATAAAAGATTTCATTTTTGTAAATGTGGACTTCTGGTCTTCAGAGTTGCAGACAACACTAAAAATACACACATACATATATATATCCATATAAACATATATATATATATATATAAAATGGCATGATTTTTAAACCAATCTCACACAGAAATGCAATGACTTTCCGCTGACATCCTGATGCTGAGACAATATAACGACTTTTCAGGATGGTTCGTTGTAACTGTACTACAGCTGAACTGCATGTTTTCTTCCCCTCTGCTTTCTAAGTTAAGGAATCCCTAAATCAGTTGTTGCTTTTAAAGAGGAAGTCTTTTTGTTTCATGGGCACCTTAAGTGTGCATCCAGCTGGGTCAGCAATTCTCCTCTCTTTCTTCATATTCTTGCAAAATGAGCATTGCAGGTTCTTCCAGTATCTTTGCCTCTCTCCTCTGTCCCAGCTCCTGTGTACATGTATGTTTAAGAAAGGGCTTTAGAGCAATGAATCTACTACTCTACTGCTAGCAACATAAGAGAAATCTGTCACAAGTCAATGCTGAAAGGCTGGTATGCAGTTGGACAAACTTAGGCACAGACTGCCTTAGGGTGAACAAAGATAGTGTTTTTTCTTTCATACCACTTACCTTAAAATCTGAAAACAGTCATCCTGGCATTACATGAAGTCCCCAAGTGGCCGTGCAATATGGATAGAGGTAACACTGTTCCAGTGAGTCCGATGCTGGAAATACCTTCTCCCAGCTTATATGCATTCTTTTGCCATGTCCTTTCACTGCAAAACTCCTGACATCATGTTTGGTACTAGTTTATCCCTTGAGTAGTAGTTAGCTTCAAAAATGGCAGAAGACCCTCAGTATTGCCTCCGGCTCTCTCTGTTTACAGAATCCGCACACAACATATGGTACATGGAGAAAGGAAGAGCTGTTAAAAGGATGAAAGCTGTTCCAGTAAATGTGGTTATTAGGAGCCATTGGAGTGTCTGTCATTGATGGGAGCAAAATATTTTAGGATATTTGTACTTTATGACATAAATGTTTTTTTTTCAGGGAAATTTTGTAAAAATGGTTTGTTTGAAGAGCAGACTGTCCAAGAAACTGCTTCTGCTGTGTCTCAGAGCACTGTCAGTGTCAAAGTTTCTGCTAAGATCTACAGTGTTTCACTCCGCTGCTGCTTCAAACCCATGAGAAGCTTGTGTGCCTCAATGCTCTTTTCCTCCCCATCCATAGATGTCAGCCTAATAAAAGGTACTGACCCTCTCTACAGCATTTGCCTCCAGTTTAGATGTTCAGGCAGCAGTTGGGGTGGCTATCTTTTTTACCCAGGGCAGGTGATCTTGAAGTAGCCAAGTCAGAAACAATTACTGCTCTTCCCTCTTTCTTCCCCCATTAAATCTCTTCTTTCCATGGCAATTGCCCAGATTTGTTGTTGGGGCTGAGTTAAAGGCAGGAGACAGATTACTGACAGGGGCTGTGCTATGCTATGTCCATACCCCATCAGCTGTGGAAGGTCATGCATCTCTTCACTCTCAGAAATAAATAGACAGCTTGGTTCTTCAGCCTAGCCCTCCCCCACTGAGCTCTTCACACACATCTATAAAACACCCACTCACAAGTATGTGTATAAACAAGAAAACAAATCACGCCACCTAAAAACTAATTGAACAATTCCTCCTACAGCCTGTGAAGGAAAAAAATTAAAAGAAGGAGAATGTTGGTTGTTTCTATTTCGGAAATATTGAAGAGCTACTTAACTGCTATTGTGACAAAGATAGATAACTAGGTTGATTAGACAGAAAAGAAGAGGGAAAGTGTGGAACAGAGTGAGAGAGGAAGAAGCTTTGTCACATGGCTGTCTGTCAGCTTGATTACTGGCTTTCTCCTGAATACTCAATGGAGTGGCCTCTATGGGTGAATCTCATTAGAGATAAAAATGGAAGAGCTGCAGGAGTCTACACTGAGATCTACCTAGAAAGTTTGACAGCAGGGCCTCTGCTCAGGCTCGAAGGAACAACAGCAAGGTCAGGAGGCAACTGAGAGGGAGATGGCAATGACAATGGCACTGCTGACCAAGTGACCTGTGGCAAACTCTTTGATCAGCAGTGCAGAAAAAAAGGGCTTGTTCCTAGTGACAACACAGTGGCCAAGACAGCACCACAAGGAGATGCTGTGCAGGCAGCTTTCCAGGCAAGTTCACTAAGTCACCAGTGACTTTTCCCTGCAGGTCCTCAGAGGATTGCTGAAGCTAAGGTGATGCTAAGAAATAAATGTCCCTCACAACCACCAAGTAGGGTTTTAAGGTCAACAGTCCTCACGCGGTCGAGCAGCGTGAGACCTACCAAATTTCCTCAACCAGGAATGACATCTAAATAGCATTCAAAATAATTATGGTTCCTAATGTCAGGATATTCGATGTTGCCAGGGAGAATTACAAAAGTCTGGATCTGCTGAGAACAGCGGAGCAAGTCTCCTGGTCTGGTTTCTGGGGAATATTTTCTATGCAGCAGATGACCAGGCGGCTATCAGATATTTCAGGAAAGCAGACAGGGCAGCGTAGGCTGCAGTGTCAGGAAGTCCATGTGCTGTAGTAGGCTTATGGTTGCTCCACACAGCTGTCCTGGGTTTCTCACTGTAGAAGGGGGACTTAGGGATGCTTCCCTGCCTCAAGGGCCGTGAGATTGGTTCTTGCTTGTGCAGTGCTCTCTTATCCTCTAGTGCAATAATGCAATACAGCATGCCAGTGCTGTAAACAGCCTTACAGATGGGATCGTGGACAATTCACATCTATTTCAGAGGGCAAGGGGGGGAAGAGGCACACGAGTATGTGGTGTGTGTGGGAAGTTTGCAGTGCATCTGCTCCTGCTCTATCAATTCTGTGGACAGAAAGAGGCTGACATTAACACTCACTATATGGATTTTGCAAGCTCTGTGGTGATATGTGCTTCCTGCACTAGATTAGAGTCAATTTCTGTCTTGTCAAAAGTGGTTAGACATAGTCTAGTTTTGTCATGTGCTGGGGTTTAGATATTTGTGTGGTAGCTGAAGGCTGTGCTGACACTGTCAGGGAATGACTGCTTCAGACTTTTAATGGGACTATAGCCTAACAAGGGCCAGAATACTGCTGGGCATGGGTGTTTCATATGACGTGTTCAATCTATACAATGTACCTGTGCTATCCACAGATGTCACAGCCAGAGGCCAGAGCTACCACAATCCCACCCTCATAACTCTGAGGACAGCTCTTCAAGCTCCAGGCTTTCATGCTCCTAAGATGGGATCCGGTGTCTCTCCCATGACTTGCCTTCATCCTTCCGTTCCAGTTGCCTGTGATCCCAGCTGGTCCTGGCTCAGCAGGCTTCCTGCGTGGCCCTGCACCCATACAGGTAAGCAGACAGAGTTCTCAAAGCATGATATTGTTAATCTGAACAGTGTCATAGGCCGTGAAAGGAAAACCTCTCCTTTTGTTTCTCCTGATAGCAGTACAGATATTTTTGCTTTTCCAAGCACTCAGTGGAGCCTGTCTTTTGTGAGTTTGGGCTCCACAAAGGTATTCCCTTCCCTCTATGTCCAAGGAGGTGCTTTTTAAGCCGTACTGGTCTTTTGGACCAAAATCTCTAGCAAAATCCCCCTTAAGACCTGGAAGTAGCATTTTCCTAGGGATTGTGGAAAGTTACTTCATGTTAGTGACCATAGGTGTATTTATTCAAGGGTGCTTATTTAGAGCAAACACTTTGAAGCTGGTTTTCTGAGTTTTTTGTTTGTTTGTTTGTTTGTTTTTTTAATAACTTTTTCCTCTGCAGTTTTCCTTTAAAGCCTCCCCTATGGTTGTAGTAAAGTTCCTTGTAGCCCAACATAGCCCTGCCAAACTTCCCCTTTAGCTAGTGTGTAGCATCACTGACTAGCTCTAGGTCCTTCACTGCATTTTCATATTAATTTGGTTTTGGTTATGAGGTAATTTGTTTTGTTTTTTTTTGTAAGGTATTTGTTTTGGCTGTAAGGTAATTCGAAAACTGGAAATCCAGATGAGGATATGAAACACTCTTTTGCCCACGTCCCCCCAAAACTACCAGCTAACTGCCCTGGCTCTGAATCACTGACATGCAAGAGAAGTGCTCTGTCTTGCATACCCTAATTCTTACTGTTATCACTCTCCATTGTGTAAGGAAGCTCACAAAGGCAGAGATTCATCTAATATTCCCATTAGAACAATCCTGCTAATACAAGTGATTTAAGTGTAGACTTTTGTTGTAGAAATAATAGCTTAAGTGGAGGTGGAACCTCCTCTATACATCTTTCTTTTTTTTTTTTTTCTTTTGAAATCTCAGGGCCTACAGTGTATTATATGTCACAGGAAATATCGGTGTAACTGCATATTGTAATTTGCTTGCAGCACATATCAATGAAAGAGCATATCAATGAAATATTTGACAACGATAGCAACACAGAAAAAATCTGTTTTTATGATCTAGCAGACTTTTTTTATCAAGTTGACTGTCTTGTTATTTGTTGTTGGTGTAATATCATAACAAGAAGCACTGTGTAACCAATAAACTGGAAGTGTTACTTATAACATCTTCTCCATTGTAGAAGAAAGTCTTGCCAGAAAAGGCCTCTTTATGTGAGCACATAGGCATTTGTATAATCAAGGACTTCCCTCCACATCCTCCCATCTCTGCAAGCATTTTAGTAGTTTTGAGTGATGGAGTCTACAAATGAAAATGTCAGGCAGAAAGTGTTTATGCAATTTTGAAAATAATGTAGATACTGTAGTTGAATCTGAGAGAGATAAGATTACACTGTATGTGTCTGTTTGCGTGTCTGTATGCATGAAAGAAAGTGAGTGAGAGAGAGATTACATTGTGTTAGAAAAGGGAACGACAGTATGTATTAGAGGGAGATAAAATTGTGTTTTCGGGGCCTGTGTTTGAAAGATTTCATTTTGCAGATGTGTGTAGTTGGGCTTATGCTAAAAGATTTGTTTGTTTGTGTTTAGAGGGTGAGATTGCACTGGTTACATGCATTGAAAGGATGCAATGTGTTATAGTATGTATGCATGTGTACATATGCATAGGAAAAAGAGAGCTTACACTGTGTATGTTAAAGAGAGGAAATTCATACCATGTGTCCTAGGAGAAAGATGCAATATGTGTCTGTTACACAAAATGAAAATGTTAACATAAAATAACACAGCGTATATATATGTATCCATGTGTCTATGTATTTTAGATAATTTGTAATCTCTGATTCTATTTTATATACAGTAGAAACCACTGTAGTGGTTTAGAAATATTTTCCAAAAATTGTGGAATTTCCTAGACCTTTTTTATACTTTTTCACTCAAAACACTTATGCTTTTAAAATACTTGTTGAAGATGCAAAACAATACCTAAGAAAATATAACATATAAAATTCCTCCCTGAAAAAAGAGTCAATTGGAGTGAGTGTTCAGTTCATTGATGAACAGCACTTGGAGCTAACAGAAAAATAAAAAAAATAATCAGAACTTGTATTTTGCCTGAAGCAAATTTTAATGACACTTGTTTGGTATTTTATGATAAATTCATTCAAAACAGTAAGTTACCAGAAAAATATTCTTCCCTCCAGGAAACATGAACATGTCACTGGTGATTCAGAAGCTGGAGTTGTGATATAAACATACATTTTTTTAAAGAATACATTCCATCCTTTTTTTTTATTATATAAGTAATTTGAGTTTCTAAACTGTATGCTAAAAGCATCACCTGAATAGTGTTTTTAACCATGTTGAGATATGGTAACATTTTGGATAAGTTAGAGAAAAAGTTTGACTGAGCCATGTGATAGAGAAATAGTATAGTCCCTTTCATGTGCTGAAGAGAGAAGAAAATACTTCTACTGTCTTCTTCTCGACTCAGACCTCCCCTTCATCTTGACAGCAGTGCCTCTGCTTCCCTATTTCTTACACATATTTAGCTCTCAGTACCAGGCACCCCTTGTCTTTCCAGTTCTAGTGGGATGACGTGGCCTCTTCAGATGTGCCCACACTGTGGTCTGCCTGCATGGACAAGGGCTCAGTCTACAGGGCAGCATGACAGTGGGGCACAAAAAGCAGAGGCTGCTTTCCATGATCTTCACTTTTGTCACTCTAGTCCTGGATGGCCAGGACTTGCTTCTGCTAATCTGAACGCAGCATCTGCTTGTAGGCTGGTGTTCTCCACAGCAGTGATTCATGGGCCCATCACTTCATGTCATGGGAACCTTAGGAAAAGCTATCAGACTGCCAAGACTGTCACAACACAAGTTTGGAGAGGAGTGCTTGGCATCCTCCTGCACACCTGCTTCTAGCAAGGGGAAGACAATCTGCCTTAAAGTATGTAGAGGCTTCTCTTTCACCAGTGCAGATGAACTCAATAAGGAGGTGAAGATCGGAGGCAGTCTGGGACCGGTACTGTTTAATATCTTTATCAATGACATAGACAGTGGGATCGAGTGCACCCTCAGCAAATTTGCAGATGACACCAAGCTGAGTGGTGAAGTTGATGCAATAGAGGGAAGGGATGCCATCCAAAGGGGCCTGGACAAGCTTGAGAAGTGGGCCCATGTGAACCTAATGAGGTTCAAAAAGTCCAAATGCAAGGTGCTGCACCTGGGCTGGGGCAATCCCAGACATGAGTACAGACTGGGAGAAGAACTCATCGAGAGAATCCCTGAGGTGAAGAACTTGGGGTTTCTGGTGGATGAAAAGCTTGACACGAGCCAGCAGTGCATGCTTGAAGCCCAGAAAGCCAACTGCATCCTGGACTGCATCACCAGAGGAGTGGCCAGCGGGCCAAGGGAGGTGATTGTCCCCCTCTGCTCTGCCCTTGTGAGGACCCACTTGGAGTGCTGCATCCAAGTCTGGTGCCCCCAACACAAGAAGAATGTGGGTCTGTTAGAGCAGGTCCAGAGGAGGGCCATGAAGTTGATCTGAGGGCTGGAGCACCACTCCCATGAAGAATGGCTGAGAGAGCTGGGGATGTTTAGCCTGGAGAAGAGAAGGCTCTGGGGAGGCAAATGCAAGCAGTACTGCTAGCCACAAAGGATACCCATTAAACATCCGTGCCACTTTGTGTTACCGTATGATGAAACCTTTCCTGTCTCCCATGCTCAAGTAAGATGATAGGCACATATTTACTCAAACAGTTCATCTTCTCCATGCTCATTCCCCAAGACAGCTAATTCTGGACCGTGTTGGTTTCAGTGCTGGTGGAATCTGGCTTCACTACACTTTGACAATACCTCTACAGCTTGCCTTGGAGGCCATATCTCTGTGCAGAAAAACCCAACAAATCCTCTTTGTAATCACTCATGCACATTGTAGCAGGTGTATCTAATGCTTCTTCTGTGTGCTCTCGTGTTTATGTGCACTGCCAGGGTTGCCAGCTCACAGCACCTTTTTGTACTTCTCATTACATTTACTACTTTTCCTTACGGCCTGAGCTCCTGTAGTCAGGCAGCTGAATGAAAATGCTGGCTGTCATTTAAGAAAGGATGCAAATTTGGTTGTGGTTGTGGAGGAAGCCTGTAAATGTAGCGCTATGATTTATCAAAAAAAAAAAAAAGAGAGTGAAGACATGTTTCCATGTTTAATTGCTTGATTTCTTAGTCAACTTATTAATTTGGGAGGAGGGGGGTTATACAACTCAGGTTTTTGACTATCCAGAGTGGATTTAGACATACCTTTGTATATACATGTGCCTTTTCAGCTGCATATATAAAAATACGCCTGCATCTGGGTGTAGAGATGCATATGTACACCCCCCACCTGCCAACTGCACCCATCCCTTTCTCGCAGAAATCTTCACTCCCACTCTGCCTTTCCTCCACATTTCCCTTTCTGCAGCTTCTGTCCACCACCCTTCCCTCAGTTATGGAATCTCCACTGTTGCTTTTATCGAGTAACCTTCTCCCCCACTCTCCCTCCCTCCTCTCCTCCTTCACTCCAGGAAAGCTCTTTTTCACTGATGTCTGGCGTTCGTACCTCTGTAGACAGAGAATGGCAGGAAGACAGTGACGTGAGCAGACAGAATAACCGGGGAATAAAAAAGAGTTGGTTGAGAATCTGTAATTAGAAGCCCAATTTCCATTTCCTTCTCAGGCACTTTTAAAATCCCTTTCAGGGGTTTCTTGACTGTCTGAAAATTGAATGTCATTGAGATTTTTTTCTTCTTTTTTTTTTTTTTTTTGCATCCTCTTGTTTCCTTGGCAACAAGTTGGTGATGCAGGAGCTAGAAATGTGCTGTGTCTCCGTGGAGATGTTGGCGTGGGTGTGCCATGGTGACATCCACGATGGACGCACAGCTCTACCAATCCTACCCCACCCCTTGCAATAAGCACAATAGGCCCAACCTGGGAGGTGACGCTTTTATTTTTAGCTTGATAGGTGTTAATCTGCTCTCTCTCTTTAGACATACACCACGACAATGGGTCGTGAGATCCAGACACCTCATTAGTTACATCAGCACAAATTGACTGACTCGAGGAAGGTTTTTAGGGCCAAATCCTCAGCTTTTAATTCAGGAACTTTTAAACTTGGAAGAAAATATTCTCCTTTCTTGGAGGGGTACTCCTTACAATGACTTAAGTCTTTCCCCTTCTATTAGAGAAGAAAGAGTTCCCAGTCGTTACTAAATAGGACTGTGAATCAGAGCTCCTATGTTTCATTTTATTCTAAATTAAGTCATTTCTCTCTTTCATACCTCAAGGGCTGCTCATTTTGAATGCGAAAAAGCTGCTATTGCTCTTGGCCTGGGGCATGGGAGATTAAATTTTATTGAGATGCTTAGCGGGGATGTTCCAAGGCATCTAACTTGTACGCTCCCATAGGACATAAATTTCTCCTCCAAAGAGTCTGTTACTCAGATTAGCCCTTGTTTGGATCTGCCCACCAGCAAGAAGGTAGCCTGTAGGACTGTCCATAAAGCAATACGAAATTGTGAAGACTTTCTAGGTTAGACCTCCCCAAACACCCCAGTACGATGTCCTCTCTCTCTCTTGTCCCCCACACTCAATATCTTTAAAATATTTGTTCTTGTTGTGCATACAGCTGTTCAGCCTTGTTCTGTATTCTGCATTCATCAGTGTTCTGGCTGCAAGCCAAGACCCAAACTCTCCTTTAAAGTAGCTCTTGATACATACAATAGCAGGGTAAGGGCTAGCCACGGTCTCATCGAGCATCCAGAGGTCCTAAAGCCTTCTTTTTGTTGTTTCCTAGGAGGTTTTATGACATCACACCGAAACTGTGATGTCAACAAGGAACCCTCTGGGTAGGCTTTTGAGAGGTTGCTAAGGATCTTCTTACTGCCAAATGACTGTAACTTCATCCCAATGGGATTTGCAATAGGGCTCATCCATGCAGCAATAAAGCCAAGTATCAAATTCTTCTTGCCAGAAAGACCAATTAAAGGATTAAATGTGAAAAGCTGAAACCCATAACATCCATGGTGACAGGGTTTTCTTTTCTTTTTTAGACTGTAATCATCTTTGTAGCATATTGTTCTGGGATCAGCACCCTTGGGGATACATTAGTATGGCGATTGACGGAAAGAAGCTGGAGAGGGAAACCGAAGTGAACCCAGCCAAGGCAAGATAAGCTTCTCAGCCATGCTGGCAGATTTCTTTTGCCTTCTTCCCTACACTCCTGCAGCGATTCAAGCACAGACTGAGTTTATTCAGCTTCCAAGATGGCAAGGTGCTTGTTCAAAAGGTGTTTTATTGTGTGGAGCCAGAGGAAACATGAGGAACAATCAGATACCAGCGGCACATTAAGATGTGTCATTGACACATTATGTCAATGAGAAGGAGTGAATCCAGGTTCTCTTTTTAGGGACATTATGTTCTAAGGCAGGCACATAAATCTGACTCAAATGCCTTGCTTGTTGAATCTGAATCCAGTTTATTCCTGACTACCACTGAAATCCAGGTCCGATTTTTCTTTTTATTTGCACTTGTATTAACAAAAGAAAGGAGCTGACACATCTGTCTAGCTGCAGCAGTATGCTTACCATTGTACCTAATGTTGTCTAAAGGAGGTCTCCTGCCTCAGGGAACTAGGAGCCCATAGGCCTGATATGATAAGATGCAGAGCACCATTCAAGACACACTTCTGCTGACTTTGGTGGTGAAAAAGTCTGCATGCTCACTGGAAGGGCAAGTGACGTAGCACTGCCTTAGGTTAAAAGACATTGTATGATGAACTACCTGCAATTAACAGTGAAGGCAGCAGTAAAGGTAGGTTGTTGGAAGACTCAGTAGAGGCGATGTGTCTAAAATTATGTGTCTAAACTAGATAGAGAGGAAGATGAGTGAGGGACCTTGCTCAACAGTGTAGACAAAACTGTTTTATGGGATTTTTTTTTTCGTCTACATGCACTTAACAAAATACTTGCTCTCTGCAGAAAGTTTTTATCAAAACATTGCCATGAGGTTTTGTTTGTTTGTTTGTTTTGTTTCTCAGCCTAAGAATTGTTACAAATTTTGCAGGAAGAGTTAAGATTTTCTCTAAAAAAACCTACCTCTTCCTTCTCCCCTTCCTTCCTCCTTGTCTTCCACATCTGGAGCTGTGGGAATGAATCCTACTCTTGTCAGGAACATTGCAAAGAAGATCCTGCTAGCTCAGGTTCCTCTCCATTTTGGACAGTCAGAGAGAAATCCCAGATCAGCTTTGCTCATACCCAAGAGCAATAGCTTTCTCCACATCATTTGAAAAATGAGTACAACATAAAATAAAGTTCAGATTCTTCTGGCACCTTCTTTTGCTGTATACTTCTTGCATTTGTTAGTACGCTTTTGTCAAAGGTGCTGTACACAGAGAATACACAAGAAACCTCACCCTATCTCTTGCCCCCAGGAGATTAGACTAGCACGCACCAAGTATGTGATTGCTTTTGATTCTCTTCCCTTCCTCTCCTTCTCCGCGAGTGAGATTCAGCAGCTTCTGCAATATGACAAGTTCCTGTCAGCTGTCAGGGCACTAAAATAAACCTTTATCTCGTCTCCACAGCCCTGAATGACAGGGCTGGCAATAGGTGCACCACAGCCAAACAGCCATTTCTCCCATATGCTCTTTCAACCTCACTGCATGCTAGCACAGCAATCTGTAGCCTGGCAAATTTGCTGTTTTTCCTTGCAAGACCTACAAAAGGAGGCAATCCTGGTTCATATTTCTTGCCATTGCAGTGTCTTATTACACTGGGTTATAAGATTTCTTTTGCCTTCTTTCTCCAGCATTGGGTGAGAGTCCGAGCCAGAATGCCAGTCCAATGCTAGGGAATGAAAATCCTGCTAATTCTCCTAAATTAGAATTGGCTGCAAAAATGGCCTTGGGGCACACATTGTAAATTGAGTTGAAACCATGCAGTTGGAGGGAACAAAAAATTGTCTTTCTTTAGGGAGAGAAGACATTACATATTCACACTTCAAGCATGCGTACCGTTGCCAACTAATCCTTATTCCACAAGGCTAATTTCGAAATAGCATTTATATGGCATGGCTTGCTAGGGAGGGCACTGATGAATCAGTTAGCTGCCCTTTATAATAAACCCTGCACAACTGGTTCCTGTGTTGCTCTTTTCTACTGCCTTGCCTCCCAGTCATCTCTGTGCCATGCACTCCTTATTCAAAGGGCACCTGTTGAATAACCATGCAGCAGGGGCAATAAATAAGGGGAAGCACAAATACACAGTACAGTTCAAGCTACTACTTTTCTATGGTCTCGTTACAGGAATACGGGGATTCTGCTGAATGGCTGTGCTGATGTTTGATGAGGAATGATAAGCCTGTGATTCACTCGTATGGCTGTGCAACTGCTTCCTGCTAAGTGGGAAAGCCTGTACGAACGCTGTTAGCCCTAATGCTGCTGCAGCTCAAAGCAGTCCTTTGCACCACAGGCATTGCAGATGCCATTGGCTAAATGCACTGTACAAAGCAGCATTTGCTTAAATATTGCTGCCCAATAACAGTTGGGAAGTCCAGAAACTGAAGAATAAATATGTTTGCAGCCAGCTGCTGTAAGAATAGGTTCTGACTGGTCTGAAACGCTGTGTTGATTTGGAAACCTACCGATGGAGCAAGTTCTATTAAAATTGCACTGCATTAGCAAAGATACCTACCCAATGTGCTGGTTGTTCTGCTGGGTCGTAATGTTGGTCTGTCCCTGTCATGAGGACTCTTCAGCTCACTATCTCACCCCAAATGACTTTCTTTGATAAAGAGACAGAAGCTACAAAGATAGTTCAATCTCCAGAAATTTGTCTCTGGGCAGAAGACAAAGAGGGTTTCAAATTAGTGAAAGAAAGGCAGGGAAACGGGCATTACTGTCTGTTTGGCAGCTAGAGAGTCACCATCCTTGGGTAGACCAAAGGTCCATCTAGTCCACTTTATTCAGGGGCCAACAGCTGGGGTGGAGTGTAGTAAGAGAAGAAACAGCAAAGATGCTTCCGTCAAATACGCTTCCAGCCTCCAACAGTTTGCAAATGTCATACTTTCTGAGGTAGAGACTGTCTAATAAACAGACTCTTATCTCTAAAAGAGCCACAGCAAATTTTGTTTCTTCTATTACGGCTAGGTCAGAGAAGATTATTAAGGGCTACAGGGGTCAAATGAAGGGACCATATAGGTTCAAGGCGATGGCTGTGACAGGGAGAATTTACAGAGGGTGTGGTAGAGAGGAAAGATAAGAACATGGGGTAGATTAGGCGATACTGTGTGACAAGGTGTCATAGAATAAGAGAAAGAGTTTTGTCTCACCAGACTTGAAAAGGATCAGATTTGAGACATCTCAAACAGTGTCTTCATCACGTACAGTAATTACCTTAACCATGGATATGTTCAGCAGTGACTAATAATAAAGATGAACTATGATGTATCTCAAAGGGACTTAAAGAAAGATGGATGAGGAATTTTATTCTCATTTAGGAATGTAGTAATTTGGAACTGAAGTAAATTTATCAAGGTTCCAAATCGTGTTAGGAGCAGTAAATATCTCACTGCAGTTAAAAACAGATACGGAACTATTTGAAATCATGAAAGAAAGGAGCAAGTGCTTTCTAAACATTGTGCAGCAAATGATAACAGATTTTAAATAATACGAACTCTGGTATGAGCCTCAGAAAAATATATAATGCCGTTGCCTGTGCTTAAGTGTATACACATTGAGAAAGGGTTGCTGCTCAGCTTTATATATCTCCCCATTAATGAATTCTTTTCTAAAGTCTATGAAAACATTTGTTTCAGGAGGAGATGTTGCTTTACCTGAAGCTTTACTTCAGTTTGTTAGGTCATTACCTTTTACAGAACCAAAATGTTGGTGAAAAAATGTGATGAGCACTGGGTTCAGAACAAAGCAACAAATCCTCTTAGGTCCCTAACGCGGTGACAGAGGAGATAAAGAAATGTGCTTAAAGTCAGGGATGGTGTAAGTGGATTGGGTTCACTAAGGTGTTGCAAAGAAATTTAACAAAATTAGAGGAAGTGGTTTTGTATCCAAATTTGAAAAACTGATGTTTATCAAAGCTTTTTTTTTTTTTTTTTTGGCGCTTTGAGAAGTCCTATCTTTGATCCTTCTATAGAATTAATACCCATGAAGAATAAAAAAATAAATAAGGAACTGAGAAAGATAGGATTCACAGTAGGTCCAATAACTTCCAGAAAATGAAAAGTAAAATACCAGCAAATAATAATAAAAAAGACATGAGATTATGACTAGAATGCATACATAAATTTTACAAAAACACATGGTTGCATTGGATATAATTAAACAATTTTAATAACTTCAATGAAGTTATTAAGCCATGGCAATTTTCCATTTGCAATTCAAAAAAAAACCCTACAGAGTAGAATCCCAGTGCCACTTAACATCACAGGAGAGGGCAGAAAGGTTTACCATTTCTTCTGTTTCTTTTATAATGTCTTTGCAAAAACTGTTGTGAAATTCTCAGGATTAGGTGAAATGACACGTCCTGCACAAACTTCTTTGATATGTAGATGACCTCACTGCTACGAGACAGACAGGAAGTATTGTACAATAGAAGGTTGAAGGAAGTGACAGGAAAGACAGGATTTAAAATCAGTTTTAAGATCAATGAAGGTGAAACAAATGCTTCCTAGACTTTTTATTTGCAGAGGAATACAGTTGTAGTCTAATGCTGAGCATGACTTAAGTTTTCGAAGTACAAAACCATCCTCTAATTTTCCTGGGATGTGAGACCAGTGTACTTACACAGAAAGGGCCCATAGATGTCCTGGGAAATAATGAGACAAATTTTGGGTAGCTGAGGTTGAGCAGTGTCTGAAGAAGATCTAATAAGAGACTGCAGGAGTTTAGCGAGATGGTAAAAAGATAGATGCAGCTATGTCCTAACATTTTTAGTAGGCACAGTGGGATCAAGATTAAGTCAGACACCGTAGCTAAACAACCCTTGGTAGACCACTTTACTTCTTGGATGACTAAACATATAAAGGAGGCATTATTCACCAAAGATCTAAGAATTAAAAACCTTCACTGGCTTTCAAGCAACAATGCTAAATGAGCAATGCATTTCAGCAGCTTCTCTTTCTCTGCTGGGTTCAGTTTTAGCCTATTAATTCCCAGTGGCTGCAGGAATATTGGAAGACTTTGAGGGCGTCACAGTGCTTCAAGCCATGTCTTGGTAACTGTTGAGCTTAATGCAAGAATGAAAATGACCGTGCTGCCCTCTGTTCAATGTTAGTGGCTAACAGCTAAGCAAGGGGGTTTGGAGTGTGTTGTGTAATATGGAAATTACCTGATACTGCCTGGTTGTACCTCTTTGTGCTTGGCGTTGCCTGAGGTGTTTTGAGCCTTTTTTTAAGGCTTTTATCCTCAAGAAGGAGATTAGTGACATTTAAAGTTTCAGGCTGAACTCAAGGCTGTTTTTGAAGAGGAGGGCATGCCAGTCTTATCTTTGTGCTGGGACTAACTTTAAGAAAGCTGGGTATACAAAATTTGATTTCCTAACATTACGAAGACTTACTTCAATTTTAGGAAGTAGCCAGGGAAGTTGCATGCAAAAAGCTATGCTGAGGAAACACAGATCTCTGTCTTAAAAAGAACTCTAAAAATGAGGAAGCTCGGAATTACAGTTCCCGAAGCAGCTGAAATTGTATTCTCTTGTATCTGTTCTTAACAATAGGACCTTTCAATATATGATCATACGATACAGGTAAGATTGTCAAACTCTCCATCATTTACTATGGAACATTGTTCATACTTGAGCATAGCTTTCATAACAAACAGAGAATGAACTCTTTCCTCCTCTTTGGCTGAATACATTAAGGTAATAAGGCAGAATTACCCTTCACATTTTGCAGCATACGATATTAAAATAAATTTTATCTTTACCCCGCTGAGATGAACACTCATGAGAAGACCATCAAGATCAACATACTTGTCTTCCCTGGTGTAGGCACTGGGTGAATGCTTTTTTCCTCCTTTCTGCTTCGAACTGAAGGAGACCTTTCCACCTCCCTTGAGTACTGCATCTCCTGTGCTATTTCCTGAGTGGGCACAAAAAATCCCTGTTCACTTGACTGCAGGTCCTTGTCACCTCCCTTGCTCCTTCCCACTGCCTTCTTCAGGCTTACGTTTCCCTTTCTCAGGCCTCTGCTCATGTCAAGTTGTGCCTCACCTACTGTAAGGAGGGTGCTGGCAGTTCTGGATGGCAGCTTACACCAGGAGGGTGGGAAAAGCTGGGTGAATGGTGAGTGCAGGTTGCAGGGCAAAGAAAGGGGTGAAGCAAGAGTGAAACGGGACTAGCTCCTCTAGCATGTCACAGTGCTAGGCATGCGTTATGCCACTGGTGTTGTATAATACAGCTCTGTCAGGTAGTGAGGGGGACTGTGTAGCTGCCTGGAGAGATTAAGCTGCCTCACTACAGAAACCTTCTGTTTCTCCTTGCCACCAGAATCACTTGGGGAAGGAGATAATCCCCCAGATTTACACAGTCAGAAAATTCACTGTTATGCTTGGAGCTGCTTCTAAACCTCCAGAAAAACCTGCTCCAGAAACAGAGCTCTGAATCCTGTGGAGCTGAGCTAAAACGGGACCTTTCGCTGCGACGCGTTTTCCATCCACAGGGCAGCAGGTTTGGATTCCCGCCTGCACAGTCCTGGACTCTTAATAAAATTCCATCTGTGTTTCCTGCCCTCCGGGGTGAATTCTTTTGGCTAACAGTGGGGTCTTGGAAAACAAATAATAATTGCTATACCAGGGCACTACTGTGAAGGCTGGGCACGACGTAACTGTGAGCGTAGGAGAACTCTTTTTTTAATGAGGCCACACACCAAAGCAGAGCTCTGATGCCACTGGAGTGAGGTGATGAGGATACTGAGCTGTGGGAATCTTAACTGTGAATTTCCTTTCTCCAATACGGATGATTTTATTGACCAAAATGAGCACTTTCTACCCTGGAAGACTGTTGCAACGTCTGCATTGCAAAACTGCAATTAATATAGGTCTGATGCTGGATTGCATGAAAATCACAGTTGGTCCACCTCCCAGTTCTAGCAGGACTCTGCTTAAAGGGAACTGTAATAAAATTTGGCTATGGTGTGGCCAAGCTACAGACCAATTGTCTGTCCAAGTTCTTTGCATTTTCGACTGGGGAGCTCTTCCACTGTAGTTGGATACAGTGAGGTTTGCATTGTGGATCTTGCTGCAAGGGAACAAACCCTCTGCATATGCCATGCCTCCTGGATAAACTGAGGGACATGGACCTTCCTCTTTCAGTATCATGTCCAATCTAAATGAAGTCAAGGCAAGGGGAGCTGTTTTTTGGAGCCTTAAGGGCATAGGAAGCTCTTTAGCTTTTCTTTCACCCTTTTCCTCTCTGTGTCAAGGATACTCCATGTACTTTCCTGCGTGCAGACTGTTTCTGCTCAACTCAGCTGTTTTGCTAGAAGCAAGAATAGGATCAGCTGTGGGACAGGAAGGAAGGAGGATGAACCAGTCCCTGCCACTCACCTTCCTAGCATTGGAGCAGACAGGTCATCATCCGCACTCTGGCTTGAAGCAGGGGTGTTGCAGGCAGATGCAGAGCTGAGACAGATGTTCCAGAGAAGGCTCAGGGAACTGTGACACGCTATAACATTGTCGTGTCATCATGCTGGTATCACCGGGCAGCTCCCACGTTCAGCAGTGGGGTGTTAGAGGAATGGCAATATATCAGTGAAGAAGCCAGGAAGAGTGAAACAGCACTGGGATGGACTTCTCTACTCTTTCCATGCTCTGAAGAGAGCAGGACTTGCTCCTTCACATCTGCCTCTGTCCTCGTCCCATCACACCCATCACTGTAAGGTGACCAGCTCAGATGCTGACAGCAACTTAGCCCTGGCACTGCAGGATTTTGAGTAAATGATGGGGGCAGCCTGAAAAGCAGGGTAGGTTGGGCCACGCTGAGCTCCTGGGCACAACTGATTCTCCTTTGAAGCTTGCTTTGTTGGATCTGTGCTACAGCGGGACGGACTGCTGTGTAGACCCAACAGCAGAGTCTGAAGGGTCCCTGGAGAAGAAGGAGGTGGCTTCCTGGGTCATCCTGTCTCATACTTGGTCTGCCTTGTAAAGTATCACATTCCCGCACGGCAGACTATTACTACACTGAGGATAATAGCTGATAGGCTGACCACTTTCAGTGATTACATTTTTCTTTTTGACAGACAAACAGATGAGATTTCATTTTATGGAAGAGTTATGGTTTCAGCAGTAAGCCATGCTGGGATTTAACTGTTGTGTTTGTATTTTTGATGATTCTGAAGCTCAACAATAATTAACCGTGACCTTGTGGTTATAAAGACCATTGTTTGTGCATGTTAAAATCTTTCTACCCCTGCTCCTACCCAGATATTCCAGTTAGTGTATGCCACACAAGTTAGAGAAAACACATCTTTTCTAAGAATGATAAAAACAGGGAAATTATTGAGGCCATTCCTTATTATGTTCCCTATTGTAAAGTCAGGTGTCTTCAGTGCTGTGAGCCCAGCTGTGCAGGCATGGGAAGAAAAGAAGAAATCACTGGGAATAAATGCAGAGCATCTATGCATATTTCTTTGGCTAACACGTTAGCAACAGGTGCTAGTAACGTCCTGTGTGTTCATTGTGGTGCAGGATGAGCAACCAAGCAGTCATGAAACTGAATGAAATATTTCTGTACTGGCATTTTCTGAAGCAGAAAAGCCTTCCACAGAAGGCTTCAGACCTCAGAAGATGCAGTGCCACACTGCCATTGTGACTTCTGAAAATCATGGGTTTAAGGCCTCTTATTACAACCTGTTGCACACAATCTTAGGTCAAAATAAACTAGGCTCTCCTTTCTTGTTATTAATAATTCAGGATTAACTCAAATACAAAAATTGGCATAAGTAATCCTTGTACTGAAGACTGTACTCCCCCAAGGAGATTGTGGAATCATAGAATAGTTTATAAATATATCTAAATATAAATATAATATAATGAATATGTCATAAATACATACAAATCAGGCTACAACACGAGTTTGGTCGTAGTGTTACCCTGCACTATTTTGTGTCAATCAGACACAGATGACTGAAAGTGAGCCCAAACGAGACCAGAGTTGGATAGCTACTGAGGATATGAAAAATGCAAGTGGGCCAGCAGTGGGATTTTCAGGAATGCCTATTCAAATGAGGATCCTAAAAAATCTTTATGAAATTGGCTTTTTTCCCTTCAGCATGAAATTTGGCTAACAAAAAGGGAGGCTACCACTATATGTGGAACATATGAATAAGGAGAAAATCCAGTCTATCTCCCAATGAAAGCAAGTCCCTCACTTCAGTGCTGTTTTTACTGAAGCTTTAAATATCCCTAGTAATGGGACTTTCACAGTACTTCTCTTGAGAAGACGCCTCTTCAGCTTAGCTTGCTTACCACTGGGCCAGCTCTTATAGGCAAACTATCTTCTTTTTTCTCCATTTCATTTAAGTTCATCTGGCCAGGGGGGTCGGCCTGATTACAGTTGCAGAAGCTGGTTCAAATTAAGTGGTTCTTCAAACCAGAAGTGATTATGAGCTCTTACTATTGCACCTAAATTTGCAGCTGAGCCAAAGATGCTTTTATCTTGGACCAGTATGGACCTTGAGCTGCTGGTGTAACTTCAGGCACTGCTAAACCTTGTAGCAGAATTGAACAGGGAAAAAGCAGTGGTTTGTGTCTCTCAGTTCACCACCCTATGTTGTAACAACCACCAATGTGTCTCATTGCTTTGAAATGTTCTGGACCCTATTTAATTGAAAACGTGGCTTTGAAAACAGGGCTTTGAATTAAAGGAGTCATCTTAATAATTACTTTATGTGCACCAAGCCCTCCTTCGCAGAGGAGGAACATGCAGCATGTGCCAAGCAGTGCGCTATGTATTCCTCCAAATAATTCCTTTCCCGTCTTGAGGCTTGTAGCTTTAGAAAATATCGCACTTCTTCACCTCCTTAGCTGTCAAGTCTCACAGATGAATCTTTTAAAATCTACGCGCATTGTTCACCCCCTCCTGCCAGCCCCCTTCCCCAGCGCCCCATTCACGTTGTTCTTTGGACTGCTCTTCCTTTTGTTTGTGTACATCCAAAAGCCAAGGTCAAAGGGGCCTTCCAGGGCATGTCTACACTGCACAGAACAGTGTTATCCAGAAACTCTGAAGGAGTGCTGAATGAGCCAGCGTTGGCAGCACAGTGAAGAGACAAAAGTGTCAGCTGGATGAAAGCATCCTGTCTTGACTTGGTGACATCAAGAAATGGGGATTCACGTCTCTTTCCCCTGAGTTTTTCTTCTGCTGCTCATTAATACCTTGGCTGAAGTGTCTGCCTGTAATTTCTTACTCAAATTCCTCATTCTCTTCAGCCTTTCTTTCACTGCTGCAGACTCATCCTTTCTTCCTTGAATGCTGTTACCAGATAGTTTACCCTACAGGTTGAAGTGATGGCATAGCCAAAATGGCAGGACAAGAATTGTTGGGATGTAACCATCAAAACCATATAATTGGCTAAAGAATTTAAAGTCCAACTTTTAAAAGTACTTAAAGGGTCCTGATTTGAAAGAAAGGGGTGTCAGGAACTGAAATACCCTAGAAACTCGGGTCTCAGCATATGTCTCTTTTACTTGAGCAGATTAATTCAGAGGGAACTCAGACGTGACTCTGCAGTGGACTGGCTGCTCACCACCCCTCCACATGCATGGGGAACCCACTGAGGGGTTTTGGTCTATGTGACAAAAGTGGTTAGCAGTAAGCTAAAGCATAAAGTGCCCATGGGGCTGGGCACAAAGAGAAGTGGCTCTGACTCTGGCTCTGACTCAAGGTGGTGAGAAGCCACCCCAGGTGTGTAGAGGAAGGGGGCTGCCCCTAGCTGGCTGTACCAGCGCAGCCATTCTGCTGCCAGCCTGCTCCCTCTCTGGGTGGGTGTCTGGGAAAGGGGGGGGCCAGGCAGGCTTTCCTCGCTAGGGCTCCCTACAGCAGGGAGGTTCCCTAAAAAGGCCTCCTCAGTGGGAAGAACATGAGCTTCTCAAACGCTTCTGAAGCGTGATTCATCTGACCTAGTTTAGGCTCCTGCTATAGGATGATCTGAATCACATCCGAGAAGTTCCCATTCTTCTTCACTATCACCAAAGGGAGCCCAGGGTGATGCTCTCAGATAGAGCCACGCATGCTTGGCCAGATGAGTCCCATCTCCCAGGGGCACACGGAGCACTCATGTAGGTTAGCAAGCGCACACAAGCTCACGACACGCTGACTTTGTTCTGGCGATGAGCCCCCAGCAACTCCTGAAGCTGGGGCAGGGCCTCCTAAATCCCATGGGCATATTCCAAAATGTCACTGCGCCGCTTCTCAGAGCCTTGGCATGGTGTCGCCAGCAGTGGTGTGTGCCACTGACACCCCTTCCTCCAACTGGATGCCCACTGCTTTCTGCAGATCTGCTTCTTACCTGTCTGGTTTTTTTTTTTTTTTTTTTTTTTTTTTTTTATGATTGCATAGTTGGCGTTCTTTCTCTCTGCATGCATTTTCTGAAGCTGAATCTAATTTTCGTTACTTAATCCTGTGGTCTTCTTCGGTGTCAGCTGGTGTTTGCAACTCTTCCCAGTTTAGTATCATCTCTGAATCTCATTACCATGCCATTATTTCCCTTTTCTAGACTGCAAAACCAGAACTAACATTTATACCTGCTTAACCCTGAAAGGCGCTTCCCTTAAACTACACACAAATGTAGATAGGTAGGTAGATTCTCTTTGAAATGCTGTTTACTTTCCTTAAAAAAAAATATAGGGTGCTGGGAACTGCAGTGATGTCATAGCAACTGAATATGATTATGTAGGAGCCTGCACTGAGGGGTATTCCAGAAGCTGTATCTATATATGTATTTATTTGTGTAAGGGTGCGTGTCAATATTCGTGTTAACAATGCATTTGGATATACTCAATAATAACCTAACACAATTTTTTTTCTCTTTTGCGAGCAGTTTAACATTAAAAATAAATTAGAAGCAACTCCATGGCGTAGCAGAGAAGTTGATGTAGTGACATTAGTACTATGAAAGAGAACAGCATCCGACTGTGCCTCCCAGACACAGTAAATAAAATAAGCTAAATTTGAATTTTGGTAGATGAAATCCTGAAAATCCAGCATTCTTTTTATATTTTTAACATGCTCGACAATCTCATGTTTCAGTTTAGACGTTGTCTGGAATATCTTTTTTCACGATGACAGATATAGCTATCCTGCTCATATATATTCGGAGAAAACACCGTGCTATAACTTCCAAGACGTGTGCTTGGGGGTGTGCACACGCATTAATGTTCGCTCAGACTCTGGCATCGCCATGATCTCCTATGCATGCAGATCCATATATTTTTGTTCCCACACGTGCATAGGGGCGGGCTGCGTGTGTGAACGTGCACATCTCCCTTATAATAACTTACAGAAATTTGCAGGCTGAGATCAATAGGTGCAGGAATTACTCAGGCAGGGAAATTGAGAAGGGGAATAGAGAAGGGGAAGGGATGATGGCTGTAGTTTTTGGAGCTGTTCTGAAGCACAGATCTGTAGCAGGAGCATCATTTTCTGTGCCTGTACAAAGTCCACGGGATGGACTTGGGGGACGGGGAAGAAAGTTGTCCCGCTCCGTGCTGCAGGACTTGGCCACGCGGGGTTTGTGCCTGCACATGGGAAGGAGGCAGCGTGTGCATATATGTTGGCGAGTGTGCCGGGGAGGGGGAGGGGGGCCTTTAACAGCCATTTTACCATATTTTCTGACTCCCCTTTAGCTGTCAGCTCCCACCTACAGTACGTCACCTGTGCATGAAGCACACTGCATGCGGCGGCAAGGACCCCGCTCCCTCTTCTCCCCTCCGTGCCCACCCCGTGCTTTCTCCCCCATATAAATCCCACTCCCGGCGGCGGCCAGGGGGCTCGGGTGGGAGCGGGGCTGGGGGCTCCCACCCACCCACCCACCCGCTGCCTCCCCGCCGCAGTCCGCAGTGTCCCCCTCTGTACAGTGGGGAAGGCGTTGGGTAATTGGGTCCAGATTGGAGATGTTAATAATTCATGAGGCTGGCAAAGGGACCTGGGGGGGGGGGTCGCGCTGGGCTGGGGGTGGGGTGGGGTGGCGTGGGTTGGGGTGGGGAAGGTGACGAGCCGGGGAGAGCTGGGGAACAATTCTGGGCAGGGTAGGGATAGCGGGAGGGAGGCAGGGAGAGGCGGCGTGTGCATGTGTGGACCTTAGAGCCGCTGCTAACTGCCCTGGTGTGTGTGTGCGTGTGTGCGTGTGCGTGTGCGTGTGCGAGAGAGAGAGAGAGAGAGAGAGAGAGAGAGAGAGAGGGAGGGAGGGAGGGAGTGGAGAGGGTGGGGGGGAGAGATAAGAGAGAGAAGAGGAAAAGGAGAGAGGAGAAGGAAGGAAGAAGAAGGAAGGAAGGGGACAATACGATCATGCTGTGCTGTATGAGAAGAACAAAACAGGTAGAGCTGAAGATTTTTACGTTTCTTTCTGCTAAGAAATCGCCCAGGCTCTCGGGGGTCCGTGGGGTGCATGTCTGCCTTGCGTGTGTGAGGGGCTGGGGTAGGGGCAGGGGCAGGGGGGAGGAAATTTCAGCTGCTTTCAGCAGATGTCTCTTTTGCAATTCTTTAGCATCTTGCGACTGAAGGCTCTTTTCACACCCTTCAGCGCGACTGCTTTGCCTTTCCGGGGCTGGTGATGTGGGGAAGGGGGGTGGCCTATGTCCACATTTGGGGAGCTACCAGGATCCCCCCTCTATTCTTATTATTATTTTAACTGTCAGCAGATGCATTGCCTAGGATTTTCGGTCTGTGGTTCTGAGGGTGTGGATGGGGGGTGGGGGGGGGCGGCTGGCAGGAAACGTGATGATATCTGCCTCTACCTTGGAGATAAAGGAAGCAATTCTTCGTCTTAAGCAGAAAAAGAAAGGATGCCCGGTGAGCCTTGATCCCTGGTCAGAATGCTCTCTGTTGCTCACGGCTCCGATGAATGGGAGATGCTTTATGTGCATGTGCTGCGAGGTGGCTCAGAGGACAGGTGCATTCATTTTTTTGTGTTACAACAATCTGAGCAGAACTTAACCTGAAGCTTTTTTTTTTTTTTAAAAAAAACCTACGGTATAAGGAAAAGTGTAATTAATTAATAACAAAAGCATTAGCCCGGGGAGGGGAGAGTCACCCTCTTTGCAGTACCCTCCATAGTACAACCAGTTAGACAACTGCACCAGCTGGTAAAGAGACAGAGGACCACGCCTCTGTTAGCTCCGAACTCGGGTGGGATAAGGGAAGCTCGTGGTGTGAACCTGTTGGAAACCAGCTCATTCTCTTTGCTGGTACCACCTGGCTTTTCCTATCACCAAATGGGGATGATAAGAAGATTTGGGTGGCGGCTAGTTTTCAGTGACAAAATTTTCACGACCAAAACGATAAGGAAATTTAATAAATAAAAAAAAAAAAAGCTACATCATTCATTCCCCCCCTGACTCTTCCCCTTTTTATTTCATGTGAAAGTCCAATCCTGCTCCTGGTCAAAAGAGCCCATTTTGGCTGAGCTCCTTGGACTTCCTCGGGAGGATCTTGGATTTATTCAGTTGGAACTTGGAGGCAGGAGCTGGCCCTGGGTATCTTCATAAGGCATTTTGGAAACTTCCCCTAATTATGAATTTGTAGGTAATGACAAAGAGCTTTGGTCCTTGTTCTGAGAGCAGAGCTCAACTCAGTGTTAGGTGTGGAACCACAGCGGTTACTTTATATATGCATACATTTATATATCTCTTACAGTAAAGCACTGCAGCACTCGGGAGCAATAGCCTAGCACACTGATGCAAGTAACTCTGGCTACTACGGAAGAGCACAGCGTTTAAAGAAAATCCAGGTTAAAGTGTGTTTCTGAATGGAGATACGTGTGTTATCAAACGAAGGAGCAATTTTGTAGAATAATGGGGAGGGGCAGGCGAACAGGATGGAAAGGGACCCTGCGTCATCCCATGTTTTTCCCCATGCAGGTTTCAAATGCTCCACAATTAACGATACATTCACTAAAATCTGGAGGGAGGTGGTGATGGCTGGGGGGGACCACATTGCAGCCAGCCAGCAGAGCACGTTTGGCCGGCAAATACAGGATGAAAAAAGCAGAGGAGGAAAAGGCAGGCAGACAGAGAGGCAGAGTGACAGAGCAGTGGGCGGAGGTGCACAGCAGATTTTGAAATAAAGTAGGTAGCTCTGGGATTCTTCAGACTCAGAAGACAGATACTAGGGGAGGGGGATAATTTTGCCCATACCGTCACAGGTTGGGCATTAATTTCCTAATTAATTTCCCGATGTGTCTGTTCTATAAATCTCGGTGCCTCCACTCCTATCATTCTGTATTCGAACACGTTTGGAAATGCATGGCATGCAGGTATCCTGCTCACACAGAGTGCTCTCTCCGCACACTGTACATTAATCCACCGCATGGTACACACCCCTTTGCGCGTGCATGTGCAGCACGCATCCTCGCTCTCCAGTCGCTCGCCTCTGTACTACACATATATGCAGAAACACACATGCACTCGTTCGCACATGCTTTCTCATCCTTATGCAGCCATACATTCTGAATGTGCAGATTCTGTGAACGTTTCTGGGCTCAGAGCCCAGCTCCTGCTCCTATACCTGAATATACACCAAAATCGCCAAACTGGCGATGTAGCAGTTCAGTCAGCAGTGTGCTGGTACATCAGAGGAAGCTTTAATGTGGAAGAGAAAAAGACCTTGGTTTTCAGCTTGTGCTCTTCCTCTGTCCCCACCCAGACCTTTCACGGAAAAAAAAAAAAAAAAAAGGAATAGGTTCTTCATGGCAGACAGCAGCTTCCTTCCCAAAATAAAGACTGCTCTCCTCAAATTATTTTTTGGGGAAGCCCTTGGTGTCCCGCCTTTCTGGCAGTGAAAGAGCAGGATGCTGAAATTACAGGCTTGGGCGTGGAAGAAGGCTTTTCACATTCATGTCTAGGTGTGCCTGTATGTGACTGTCCTCCCACCCCTCGCAGACAAATACGTTCACACACTTATACCTTGAGGGTTATTCTTCCTAGTGGGTACGATGCCAGCATGAGGAGCGAAGTATCTGGCTGACTGTGCCCACCCATGAGAGATGTAGATAGCTCGGTGTTGTCATTTCTGCCCACAGCTGATTGCACCTCTGAATCCGTGCCCACAAAATATTCAGCTAAAAGGAGGCATACCCGAAAGGCGATTTCTGAAAATCTGAGGTAAACCTTTGCTGCCAGGAAAGAGATGCAGCCGGTGATACGCAGAGCTGGGCGGTTAGATAGGTGGCTAGGAACGCGGGTGTTGCATGCACCGCATCCTAGAACAGATGGGCGTTACGGGGGTATGTGCTCAGCACCGGATTGCATGAGTGATTAAACAATAACCCGCAAGCAGGTTTCCCACTTGTGGGTGCGATGAGTCTCATTCATCACCAGCCGTATCCGACGGCTTCCCTCCCGCTCTGTCCTCTGCTCCTCACCCCAGCGCTGGCGAGCCGGCGGCTGCAAAGGTTTAAACCTGCCACACCCATCGAGGCGAAGGAGGGAGGGGGGGAGAGGCAGTCTGCATTTCTTTCCCCTTCCACGCGAGCAGCATGAATAAACAGGGCTGTATCTCTAAAGATGCAGCTTAATGCAATTGGAGAAGGAGAAGGCATTAGGGAAGTGTTTCAGCGATTGCAGCCAGCCGGTGAGGTGTCTTGTCATTCCAGGAACTGCAGAGGTGTGCGGGAGGGAGGAAATGGCGAAAAAGAGAGAGGGGAAGATGCACGCGGAGTTCAGGTTTTGTTGCCTCAGGATATTAAAATATCTCGGACCTCATTTAGAATATCTCAATTATGCCATAATATGTGGATGCCTCAAAACTTGCAAGGCATGGTCTTGCCTTTAATCACTGCCATGGAGGGAGGAAAACGGGCATTTTAAGGGAAAGGTGGCCATCCTCGCCCCTCCTCTCTCCACTTGCCAGCATGGTGTAAATCACCACAGACCATTGACTTCAGGGCAGAGGCACTTCATCTGCACCTGGGGAGAGTCTAGCGGCTGCCTCTGCCTTTCTGGGAGATGCTGGAAGGTTTCTGCGCTTCTTTCAGTAAACAATTGCTGCATGGGAGTTTAATTACTTCAGGTCCTTACTGTTTCTCTTCCTGGGGCAATACCACTGGGATTTCTCCTGAGAAGAGTGTCTCCAGAGAAACACCCCATCACCCTGTCCTCCTCCTCTGCCTTTGCCGACGATTAGAGGCATTGATTTCTCCTAGATCGTGTAATGTAACTGTTCTTAATGGCACAGGCAAGCCCCTTCCTCAGGAACTAATTGCAGGCAGAGTTTCCAGGGGGAGAAGGACAGCAGTAATGCTTGGTAGGAAAGAAACCAGTCTGTTGATCCAAATTGCCACTTGCTCCTGAATAGGGGCCCCAATTGAAAGCAGTCAGCACCCACAGGTGCACCCAGGCATCCCCGCTGAGCAGGCTGCATTGAACCTACCTGTGCAGGGCTGGGTACACGTGTGTAGCCTGAGGCACCGACACGTGTTGTCTGAGGGCTTGTCCTGCCTGATGCTGAGAGGATCTGAGTTATCTCAGAGCTGCTCCTACCTCAGGATGTGGAAATGTGCTCCTGGCTGCCCTGCCACACCGAGAGGGTGGGCATCGCTTGGGCCTCCCAAGTTGTATGTTAAGAAGAGTAGTGTCTGCCTTGCAGTCACAAGTTATGTGAAGTCTGGGCACTGCCCCAAGCTCAGGCTGAGACTGTCTGTGTAGCCTGAATCCAGTGCTTGTGCTGTGGTGGGTGAGGCCTTCTCCTGTGGAAGGGTCACTCCGGCTGGGAGCCCTCCTTCTGTCATGTGGCTTTCACTGACAAGAAGACAAAAGTGCAGAGTGGCTTCACCTCGGGTCTGCTCTCATTTCAGGCCTGCTGTCATGGACTCATTGATGCCATTCCAGGATGTAGGAGCTGCCCTACACAGACATTGCTTTTCCCTTTCCCCATTTCACAGAGACACCATGTGGAGGGAGAATTCCCTGCTGCTGAGAGCTGCCAAGTTGCAAAGCCTTCTTGTGCTAGTGGGAAGGTGGACTTGGCCCTCTGCCCACTGCAAGATAAAAGTAGGCTGATAGCCTTGCATGACGTAAATCAAGGGTGTGTGTACCTGCTCGGGTTCACTGGCCTCGTGCCTAGAGGCATGTGCTCCCCTGGGCAGCTTTCGCCTGCTCCACATGTGGAGGAAACAGAGCGTGTGTGGGTTCTGCTTGGTCTGCACCAAACAGGCGTGTGTGTGCTGAGGGATCGGGGTGTTGCCAGCAGGCACAGCCTGAGGACTGCTGGGCTTTTGGGTGAGATAGCATGAAGCAAAAGCACCTCCTTGGTTTTACATCAAGTGCATACAACCTAAGACCTCTGCATGCTGCCAGTGGTGCATTAGTGCTGGTGGTGCATTACTGACTGCCATTTGCTCAATCCATGTGCTGCATCCTTCCCTCTGTATAACTCCCCTCTTGCCCCCTCCTGCTGCACAAGTCCCTTTCTGTTGCTTCAGGCTTCCTCCCTACACTGGGGGGGCTTTATCTGGATTTGAGAATGAATGCTAGCTCTGATGACAGGTCCAGGCTAAAGCCATCTCAGTTTGGGAAACCTTTTAATGGCAGCTCGCTGTGCTCATGCCCTTTAGAAGTCACCGTGCATTTCTCCTGTTTGCTGTGAGGCTGGCAGGTCTCAGGGTTGGATTTGGCAGCAGCCCACATCTGGCTGCATTTGAGTTCTGAAGAACCAATGGCCAACTGTAAGGCAACAGCCACAGCCCACCAGCTCTGTACAGGGAGATATGGGGCTGGTTAGAGGAGGTTGGCCATCTAGAAAGCCCAGTGGAAGGTGCATGGGCCTTGCTGGTGGAAATACCAGAATAGCAGAGCAGGTATCCTGGTGAAACATCTTTCAACAACTGCAGTCCAAAGTCAAAGTCTAAAATCCACCCCCATTCATTTCATCTATAATTCCAAGATCCTCCTGAGCACGCCAGGAGATGTCATGTAACCTTAGAGCTCTGATGGCCTCATGTGGAGAAGGTGTTCATATATCCTTAGGGCTCTCTCTGTCACCTGCTGAGTGTGTTTGTAAAACTGCACGGCTTTTCACGGTTGCAAGCACCACAGGCTAGTAGTTAGTATATAGGAATGGGTTTGGGGAGAGCTGGTTTCTGTTCCTAGCAGTACAATTAACCTGTTTTCTGACTTGATGTAGGCATAGTTTTTCTGCTTGTCATGGCCCTCTCTGCAAGGTGTTTCTTTAATTTGGAAACTAAATAATTAGTGTGTGGAAAAAAAAGGATTCAGATGCCCTCAGGTGAAAGGTGATTTAGACAGGCAAAGCATTGCTTTATCCATCCTCAGTCACTCCCACAGTTCTGGGCTGTTCACTAGCCATTTGAGTTCCTCTGACACAAACCATTGATCTTCCCACACCCAGGTTTTATCACAATGAGCCAGAGCTTGAGAGTAGGGCTACAACTTTTCCCCTGCCCTTCACCAGTGTGCCAGCTCCTCCCTACCTTCACAGTGCACCAGCCTGCATAGCCTACAATATGTGTGGGGTGGAGAGAGTGTCATGAAAATACTCATTTGTTTTGCATATAACAAAAGGAATTTGTGCTTTTGGAGTTACACTGATCCTGCTGTCTCCTCCTGTTATTTATTTTGTCTCTTCCCCCCATCTGTTCTGCTCCTTGCCTCCTTCTTGCTCCCTTGACCATGCAGTCCTCCTGCTGTTTCTTCTCTCCTCCACCTGGGTACCAGCCCTCCATTAAGCTGTGCTTCCTGGGGACTCCTGCTGGCAGCATCAGCCACTGCCATCAGGGTCTTTTTCCCTTCACCCCTCCTGGCTCTGGTATAAGCAGGGAGGCTGGTAGGAGGAGAAAACGCATGGGTTCTTCCTTTGTGCTTCCACTTGGCCTTTGTAGCACCCCCAGATCTCTCTCCTCCATTTGGGCAGCTGTCGCAGCTACTGTAAATGAGCACCTATAGACAGAGACAGCAATGTGGTGCATCCTCACCTATCACATTGCTGTCAGCATAGGTGAAAATTTGCCCACCCCCAGCAGACAGCTGGGGAGGGGCACAACTGCCATAGGAGCAATGCAAGCAATACAAGATAGTATTACCATTCCTGCTTTCTTGAGGGTTCATGCTTCCTCTGAGCTTGTCCCTCAGCTACTAATGCCCCTCTTGGGTGCCAGGGTGTGGTCCAGCTGTCTTGCTAGCTCAAAAGGATGTTCTGAGCCTGGCTTCCTCCCACCAGGGCTGATTGGCTTTGATTCCTTGAAAGGGAAGCCAGGAGGTACTTATCTTCTTTCAAATTATAATCAATAAATGTCAATCCCATTCATTACTCATCTTACTTCTAAAGTTTCTTGAATTAATTCCAGTCATAATCATGGTATATATTTATAGAAAGCCAGGACATCTCACAATATTTAAGCATTATCTCTGTAGCAGACATCTTTCTCTCAAGGCTGGTAATTTGTAAAGCTAATAGGCTCTGGAGGAATCTTATTCATTTGGTGCGACTGTCCCTAAAATTTAAGGATACAGAGGAGTGTGTTTGGATCTAGACCCAGCTCTGAAGATAGTTTTATTCCACTCTTCTCATAATTGCTTAGGAGTGAAACTATAGTCTCAGGAACTTCTGTTTTTTATCAGTTGGGATGGTTTTTAATAATTCATGAAGTCCAGAAAAAAATAGGTTTGATTATTCTTATAGTTAAGAGTTATCAATTGGCATCCATTTCTTTAGACTATTCAATGGAAACTAATCTATTTATTTTATCAAGAGTATCCAATGACCTTATAAATCTGCAAAGTTAAGTAGTCAAGGGTGGGGAGATTGCGGCAGCATGGTGCTGTGCCTTTCTCTTTTGTCTACCCATGGCTTTAGGAGCGAGTTATTCAGTGGTGGACTTACAAATAGTTTAATGAAAATTACCTAGGTTTGGAAAGGTAGAGCTAAAGAAGGAAGGACGACTTGTTGATTTGCTGGAGTAAAACTTGCAGGCAGTTAGTGTCATGTAAGAGTGGGGTCCCCTGCTGCAAATCACCTGCTGAAAAATTGCCCAGAGAGCATCCCCTGCTCCACTGTGCTTGCGGGGTGTGGTGCGGCTGGGAGGCTGTACTGGAACTCGGGGAAACTGGAACAATGGGGAACTGATGTAAAGCAGCTTTTAGAAGCTGGACCAAAAGCTTGCCCTCAGCAGGGACACTTCACTGTAGACTAGAGAGAGCTGCACTGAAATGGCAGTTGTGTTCCTCAGAACCAGCGACAGCTTTCTTAGGTTAGGATTCCCTTCTTAGCTTATTGCACTGGAGTAGTCAGACCAGCAGCTGGACTGCGCAGGCTGAGTCAGAACCTGTCAGAATGGAGACTTTTCCTAATTAGAGATGAAAGACAGTATTTTTAACCCTTCCTGCTGTTTGCATTTCCAGTGGAAGACCCAGAGGAACATCAAGCCCTACGTAGAGTTTTGAGGACAGACACCCACAACAGAAAATTGATGTTTAATCTTGACAGAATCTTTAAAAATGCAATAAAAAAGCATGACAAGGATGCAACCAATCCCACTTGAAGCACAGGATCTGCCAAAATGCCTTTCCTTTGTATCCAAAGGCCAGTCAGAAATACCAGCTAGAAGAGATTCAATCCTGAGAAAAGGAAGAATGGAGCAAGGAAAAAAGATGTTCCCCCCAAATAACTGAAGAACTGAAGCTAACCAAAACCTTCATGAAGTAAACAGAATTTGGATCACTTCCAGAGGATAGTTAGAAAAGTTAATATGTGAATCAATACCTGACGCTCCCTCTTATATGGTAAAACTATAGGCATGCAGGAAAAAGAACCTCCCATTGTGATGCCAGTGTACATGACTCTGTGGAAAACAAAAGAATTGACAAATCAGTGAAAAAATAGCTCCACAACCTTATAAGAGCTTTTAGGAAATCTTCCTTTAAAGTTAATTCTGTTTTACAGTTTTATTTTTTTTTAATTTTTTTTTTAACCTTTAAGTCATATGATTCTACAAGAGAGGAAAAGATACCATAAGACAATGCCTTATCTTATAGAATTTCATTAAATTTTAATTAGGGTGTGGCTGAAAAGAGGAGGCTGAAATATATCACAGTTATTTCACCATTGTTCTGAACCCAGAAATAAGGGATTTATACTGTAGAGCTTCCTTCCTTTCTAACTGTGGAGGTACATCAAGTCCCAGGATAATTACATATACACCTGTAAAGTCCTCTAAACATTTAAAGACTGCTTACTGGCATCCCTAGATGATCCTTAATTTTATAAACAATAATTAGCTGAATATCTACTTACACAGCTAAGCTACTTCAGGATCTACAAACCAAGTATTCTTCCAGTTGCTCTTCCTGCACAGCCAAAATGGGTAAGTTTGTCAGGTGAAGCGTCCACACAGAACGCACCCAAGAGGAAGGGAATGTGCTACCTTCCTGTCATCCAGAAATAACTTTGGTTAAAATATTCACCCAGGAATGTGGTGAATATGCCTTTTCTCCCTCAGTAGATCTGTACCCCCATCTCCAAGGAGAATGTGCTAGTAGGCTATAGAATATGCCAGGACCCATTTTTTTGCAGTGTTTCCTGGGCACACTGATCTGTTTTGCACAGAAGAATCAAATATTAATATGGTCAGAGGAAAGGAGGGAAAGAATGTCATCCTACCTTAGTGTTTATGATACTCACAGAGGGGAGGGAAGAGTTTTACTTAAAACTTTACCTCATGCATTGTCAGTAAGGTCATGATGCTTAATGGCCATTTTGCATGTCTCCAGTAACGTGGTTCACTGCTAGTAGATGGCTGGAACAATTAACAGTGGCTACAAAGGAAGATGATCAGGATCTAGAAAAGGGGTAGAACAAGTCAGGATATATTGATGTTAGATGGTTGTTTCAAATCTTACTAGTTTATTTACAAAGCTAATGGAAGCAACCTCTGAACCATCAGGTATGAGTGCTTTGAAAACTCTTGAGGGCTGGGTGTCTGAAAGTTGAAATAAAAGCCAAGGATGAGATAAAAGAAAAAAAAATTACAGACTACTCAATTTAACTTCATTCCTGGAAAAAAAATGGTGGAAATAATCAAATAAAGAAGATGATTAGGAGCCAGCACAGATCTGTCAAGAATAGATCATGTCAAACTAATTTAGCTTTCTTCTATAACAAGCCTTGTGGATACAGGGGAAGTAGTTGTCATATCTTGTCATTTTGACATTATCTCATAAGCTTTTATCATAAGCGAAGCAAAGAAACATGGTCCAAAGTAAAACATTACAGCAGGGATGCAGAACTAGCTAATCCCACTCAGTGAGTAACTTTCACTGATTACCTGTCGAAATAGAAGACTGTATTGAGCGGGTTGCCACAAGCTTGAGCTGTGGCCTGTTAGTGCATAATGTTTTCATTAAGTACATTATATTTCATATTTTAATTTCAGCCTGGATCACTGACTAGAGGAAATGTTTTTTAAATGTGCAGATGGCGTGAACCAGATATATGTTGGCAAAAATTACTGGAATTCAAGAAAATCTTGTCAAGACAAGGACCTAGTTTGAAAAGCATCAGAGGGAATCCAAGTTACTCTACAGGGGTAGAATTAACAAATTGCACCCAGCTGCCCATGGGGGCCAACAGGACAACTATCTGTCCTTCAGGAGGGGAGACAGGATCTCTAGAGGACCACAAGTTCTTCTTATGAGGTTGTGCAAATGGGAAAATAGGTTGTAAGACACATCTAATAAGCCTTCAGCTCTGCTCAGCACATGTTAAGTCTCAGCTGAAATAACAGGCCTTGTTCTTCACTGCACTTTAAGAAGAGTATGGTCCAGTGAGGGGGAGTGCAGACTGGGACAATGAGAATTGCTGGAGGTCAACAGAAATGTAATCTGTGAAGAAAGATTGAAATAATTTGTGTTTTCTTTTGTTTTCTTAACTTAAAAGGAGTAAGGATGAGAGGACTCGGGATACTAGTCTTCAAATACGTAAATGACAAGTGCAAGAAAATGGGAATAATCTGCTCTTCATATCCAGAGTGGATAAAACAAGGAGTAATGGTCTTTAATGGGCTGTCAGAATGATTCAGACTAGGCTTTAGGAGGATTTTTCTCACCAAAAGGATAGTGACACACTGGAGTAGATTGTCTGAGAAAGCAATGGCAGCTCCAGTCACTGAAGGGCTGTAGGAGGTACTTCTGAACCAGAGGATCAGAAGTATATCATACATTAACTAAATGGTCTCTTGTGGTTTCCCAGAAATAATTTCTATGATTAATATCAAATATTCAGTGAAGCAAGAACTGGACCAAATCTGTCCTCTTGCAGAAGAGCGCTTAACCAAATGGTCTATAAAGCTATATTTACTTCTGTGCTGTTTTTGTCTCTGGCCTCATGTGTATTTATTTCTTCCATGAAAAAAAAAAAGCCTAAGAGCTTAAGCAGGAAAAGCTAGGAGCACCTTACTCTGAACAGGCTTCTGTAGGAGGAAAGTAAGACTTGAGGTCCTTCAGGTACAGTGGAGAACTGAACTGACATCTCCCATAATTTAGGTATGCTAGTGTAGTCACTGACTAGATAAACACCTGTCAACTGCTTGCTGTCAGAGAGGACTATAGCTGTTGTCCTTTTCTGGGCTGAGATTCAGGGCTTGGAATCCAAAACAGAAGATGCTTCCCTGATAACCAAGCAAGATGCCTAAGATAAGAGCAAGATGCCTAAACCCAGAGAGTTTAGATGCCATTTTGTCTTCAGCATTTAATATAGGCAGGTTCAAAAGATTTATTTGCTGTGTTATGACACTGAGGTGCCTAGTTCTCCCCATATTTTCTAGTGGACTAGAATGGTTTCTGCAAGGCATCTCATCTTCTTCCTAGACTAGCTCCAACATCTGTCTTCTGAACATGGACATCTGTTGGAACTCCACACTGGGATTCCCTTTTCATCATCCTCAGGAGAGGATTGTTACAAGGGATTTATCAGTTGGTGACTTCTTCTACCTGCCTGACATGAATAGTCTCAAAGCATATATGTGGCAGTCACTCAGAAATTCCCAACTGGAGTGCTGCACCCCTACTAGCATTCACCTTTAGCGCTTAATCCCCTCCGCTCCCATTATGATGTGTCCCAGCGGTAGCTGGGAATACTAAATAAAACATGCTGAGACATAACATTAAAGAGACTTCACCTTCAACAAATACTTTCTCATACAGCAGAAGAAATACTGTTGCATGAGAATGTAGAAGAAATAAAACTGAGCTGTAGTATCTTCTGTTATCACGTGCTGAGTCCATACAGCCCTCAGGAAGATATCCTTTCTTAGGTTCTTCCAAAGCCTCTGCACAACACAAAAGCAGGAACAAGACATCCTGCCTGTAGTCAGGATTACCCAGCTTTTGGGGGATGAGAAGTTTTAACAGTCAAAGACAGTCTTTACAACTACATGGATTTTTGCTGAGCTTTTCCTGTTTGGATAAGGAGTTCTTGGTAGGGATCTTCTTCAAATATGCATTGTGATTTTTTATTTTTTTATTTGGCTATATCTGAGGTTGATATTAGAAGAATAAAGTTTGGAAAGTGCAATAGTTTTGCAACTATTTAATAAGCAAATGCTGTGAATTTATAATACAAGGAGAGAGAAAGCCATTATGATTTCAAATGAGATGGAATTTCCAATTTTCTTTCTTTTTGTTTTGCATTTTTAAAATAGGAAATGAAGCGCTTTTTAAAAGCATACTTTGAGTTTTCAGTCAGACACTTTGGATGTAGTCAAATGATTAATTGAAAGAGTTGCCAATCCCTCTCTAATTTGCCTTCCCTCATGTACAGGCATAATTACGTGGTCCTTAATTATATGGTCAAATAGTGGTATATATTTTTTTCAATAGGATCGCAGCTTCATTCAGTGCACAGAATGGGATATACTTAGGGACTGAATGGGTTTTGCCATAAACGAAGGTGTTTTCTATAGTCTCCTGTTTCACTTATTGCCAATGATGAAGGTTGTGTATTGAATCGGGTAGGGGGCTGTTCAAAAGCAGAAGAATGGTCTCATGTTATGGCAATTGAATACTGCCCCTGAACCTTTCCTGCCTCTTGCCACAAGTTCCAATGTGATACTGAAAAAGCCGTATAAATGAGGCTTTCCATGGGTGGCCAGTAATTGGCGTGCTCTCATTCTCTGGGTTCTCAGCCTGAGACACCTGGGGTCTGACTTGCCAAAATGCAGAGCTGGTATTTTATGGAGTCTGCTCCCAGCATGCACAGAGCTGGGGAAATGCTAATCCACGGCATCTCAATCTGGGGACCCAAATTAGTGGGTGCCCTGGACTTTTTGGCCTTATCCTCTTCGTGTCTGATTTCAGTGGTTGTAAAGTAGAGGTAACAACCTCACCTGCCTCCCCTGTGAGAACATCTGTTAAGGTTCCTAGAGCACTGAGATGCTGCAGCAAAATTGTTCTGTGGAAAAGCCTATGAAGAAATCAGTAATTCTGTATTCAGTGCTGGGTTTCAAATGTATGGCAAATAATGCACTTCACCATGCCTGAAATTAGGATGAAGGGAAAATGCTGAAAGCACCCACTCAGAGAGCTTTGTCTAGCCTTTGTACTAGCTGGGGTGGGGAGGACTTGCAGGAAAAAAGTGATATGATAAAAACTGTCATAAGGCATATGCACAAAGGAGTAAAAGCAAGATTTCAGAGGTAGTCTCCATTTTATGTTTTCTACTTCAGCCTTTACCATGTGCCCATGAAGATGATTGTAAGACAGGCTTTTTACGTAATGTATGAGTCATGGTACTTTGTACTTGTGCCTATGAACAATGGCTTGCAAAATACGTGGACAAAAATGGGCCAAATGTGTTGTCACTGAAACTAGTACTGTATTTTTGCTTGGTGCCAGAAGAAGTCATTTTAGATCCCTAACACATCAGGCCTTGACCACTGCTGTTATTACTCCCTTTGTAAGTTTGGAAACTGAGGCACAGAAGAAAGTAGAATCATCTGCCTGTTTTTCCCTCTATATTGCTACCTGTAGTGTTTACACTAGTATTTATATGCCTTGAATTAATCTAGAGATAATGGGAAAAGTACTTTTTGTTTTTCTTCTGCTCTTCCCCTCTTTTGCACATGGAAGAAGCAGCTTGAGTAATGTAAATCATTTGTTTGCTTCCTTTTCTGGTCACTTAATATTTGCGTCTGTGGAAATGGAGCATGCGTCTGTCGACAGAAAAGGGCTGAGCTGGAGAATTGAGGAAGCAGGAAGGTCTATGGTTTTGTAGGTCCTCTGTCCCGACCTTGATGCTGTTCTCATGAAGCTTAGGCTCCCTTTGTTACCCTGGAGGGTCTCTGTGTGGGGAAGTTGTACTCAGTCTGCCTGGAACATCAGCTCCAGTTGAGAATGGGCTTAAGAAAAATGTCAGAGTCTTCAGACAGGGATTTACAGGTAGGCAGAGAAAAGGCAGGAGCCTCATTGATACATGGTCATACACTTTTATTAATGAGAGCCTGCCTGGGGTTGTTACTGTAGAGACTCAGAACACCTGCATGCCTTCCTCTGCTCTCTGTTGCATGAGATGGGACACAGGTTTCTGGCCAGGTGCAGGTGGGAATTTTTCCCACCGTTATTACATATGTTGGCTGCTGATGAACCAATGCGTTGCCTTTAAGGTCTCAGTGTTCATGAATTATCTCCAGAAAAAAAGTTTGCTTCTCCCACAGGGACACAAAGCAGCCTAAAACGCTCAGGGGAGAGTTTTGTCTTAACAGAGCCTGAAATGGAAATACAGAAATCCCAGTGCACAAATTCCAAAGTCTGTGAGTGAAAGGAATTCACCCGCACTCCGATAGTATGGAAGAAGACTCGTGCCTCTGTCTGTTCTCCTGAGACGTGTCAACATGGCATGACACTGTAAACCCAAAAAATCTAACTACTGGTTATGACTTGAAGCCTATGCCTTATGAGGGCACCCCCTCTCCTGTTTTGGGGACCCTCTGCTGAGATTGCTCATCATGGCATCTTAAGAGACCTCCTCCCGCTCCTCTAGTTAATCCTCTGGCTGCCAGCAGTGTTGCAGACTTGATGGTCAAGGCTGAGTGATCTGGAGAGACACTTGACGGAGGTGGCCAAAAGAGAAGGTTCTGGTGCCAAGTCTGGGAAAAGGACCCTGTTCCTCTCCAGTTAAGAGTGAAAGTGGAGAGGCTATCAGCATAGGGAAGAAAGAGGCCCGGTTGCAAAGTGAAGGCTATCTCTCTAGGCCAAACCAGATGCATGTTTGCCAAGAAGGTAATGGAAATGTAAGTCTTGTGTTAGCGTTTGTGAAGTGGTGGGGGTTTTGTAGTCCCCACTGCTCTCAGACCAGATGGGATTTCACCCTGGGGCATCCCCTGCTCCTGTGTAGGTTGCCTAAGGATTATAAACTGTCATGGCACAGAAATGAGGGGAAAAGTGGGGAAAGGTGCCAGACTAGATTGTTGGGAGCATCTACAATCACGTGCCTCCACTGTCTTCTTCTCCCATAGAAGGAAAAGCACTGACCACAGCAGGTACTGCTGCAATTTGCAAGCACCCACTCCAGAACCAAGTGGGCCTTCCCAAGCTCAGGTCAGCCTTGCCATCTCACAAAGTGCAGTAAGTGGCCCCACTGGCAGGGCTGGCTTTCTTCTCTTTCTCTTCTGCGGTTCTGACCTGACCCTGCAGAATGGCAAATGTGTTCCCCGTTGCTCTGCCTCCTCATATCCAGCCCCATTCAGTCCCATCTTTCACATGTGATTTATCGCATCTCAGCTTCACACAGCATGGTAGCGTTGCTGCCGGTATCTCCAACCTGTAATTTTTCAACTTGTCTCTGGGGTACTTGCCTCAAAGCTTTTCCTGCTGTCAGGCGCAGCAGACGACAGAGTGTACTGAGTACCTCTTAGGGGTACCATGAAGAGCAATTCTGCTGTGTGGAAATCTGTGAAAACTCTGAGCAGCACAGAAATGCCTGGAGATACTAATCAGAATTGGAGATGGGCACAGTTTTTAGGAAAAAAAAAGCAAGTTGCAAGTACTGTGGTGTAAACAGGAGGTCAGTTTGCTGCCATTGGCAGTGAAATAGCACTGTTACACAGAGCATAGGAAAATGCTGAACAGGATTTCTGTCATTCCTTTGCTCCACTTCTATCAACATCCTGTGCTCTTGCCCTGCAGCACTCCTACTATTCCAGTTCTGATACTGCAGGGTAGCCACTGAGTTGCTGAAAACTAGGCAAGGATACAGCTGATCCTTTGAACAAAGTAATTCTCTGTTCAGTAGCTTTTTGTACATATTAAATGATGAAATCTTTAGGGGGCTTTTCCCTGATGCAGTAATTATGCATTCATTAGATTGCTGGATAAGACTTATTTTCCATTCATTTATTTTTTGCTAAGGAAAACGTCTCATTTTCTACTGATAATCCTGCCTCTCCTAATTCAAGGATGGCCAGCCTGTGACTTTTAAGCAACTGAAGTATGACTCTGGCAATGGAGATATGCCAGCACACTCTGCTGATGTTAGGACTACTTTTCTATCAGCATCTCCATGCAGGAAGATGGTCTCTGAGGCTTCTGAAGCCCACAGCTCCCAAAAGCACTAGGACTCAGCTGGGCACCTGGCCTCACCTCACTCTACATGGGGTGCTGGGACCTCGGGGATCTGTTGCTGTTTTCTGCCCGTTGAAAATCCCTCACCTGTTACCTGGTAGGGCTTTGACACCTCTTGGACACTGGCAGATGTTTTTTGTAGGCCAATCAGTTTGAGCTCCCATGCTTTAGCTCATTGTATTTTAGAACGTGAAAGAAACATAGCATTGGTTGAATCATCCTTCATTACTAGGAGTGGAAATGGATTTAGACTTCAGACGCAATGTGAACTGGTATATGTGTGAAAAAGACCACAGAGAAACTATATTAGAAGAAAGTTATTAAGGCTGCTAAGTCAAGTACTCAGAAATTAGCCAATACTGGAAATGCGGTTGCCTGTGAATCCTCAGCATGGTCTCTTCTTGTGTGTGTGTTTCAATATCCTTCTAATAACAGGAACACATCTTATTTTTCTTTCAAGGGATTCCTACCACATTCAGGTCACAGAATGGACAGTGCTCACTTAATGAGCAGTTATTCAATATTTTATTCTCTCATACTATGTCTGCGTGTGACCCCACAGCTTTATTCAATAAATACTATTCAAACTCTGCTCTGAAATCAGAAATACTAATTTTCTCCTGGGCTGCCTTATGATTCCGAGCACTTAGCTAACATTACTTAGTTAATCTTTGCAACACTCATATGAGATAACTGAGTATTGTACTCCATTTTTTGCAGGTGAAGAACTGAGGCACAAAGAGAGTTTGGTCAGCAGGATTCCCTATTTTTATGTGCCAAATTTGAGAAACAAAGGAAGTGACTTTCATTAGTAATTTTTATTTTCTATGGCACATATCAAAACATCTCCCTTTAAACTCAGCTGCAGCTCTGAGCGCTCAGCCCTGCTCCATATCAGACTCAAAGTGTCTGAAGCCAGCTACTCAAAGATGAGGAACACACAACTAGGACTTGCCCTGTGAAAAGTAAGGGCCGGGATAACAGAGGACTTTTGCAGCAAAGGTTGGGCAGGGCTGTAGAAGACCCATCTGTCAGCTGTCCTAACCCGGAGATCCTGTTCTTCTTTGGCAAGCCTCTGCCTCTTGAATTTTCATTTTCCACCTTCTGACTGCAAAAAATGGGACCAAGACTTCACTGTAATCCTTTTATTCCCCTGAGTTTCCTAAGCTTCAAATATCTAGAATTCCTACTAAAGCTTTAAGTCTTCTTTAGCTCCTTTGTTTTACTTTGCAACCTTTCAGCAGATATTTACAAGGCTACTTCAAAACAGTGTCAGGGTGTTATCAGGTAATTTACAGAACTGTCCTAACAAATAAGATTTATATAGGCAGGACACTAGCAAGTTTCTCAAAGAACCTTGGTGTCTAGTTCTCACTGGTTTCAACAGGATTAAGGCAAATAGGGATTTGTGAAGAGCCCACCACTGGTTCCTCAAAACCTAGTCCCTTATTTCTTCATTCAGTCAACTTTATGCTGACCCACTAGAACTAAAGCATAGAAATGTATACTAAAATGTTAATAATTCATGGATGTTTGTAAAGTGCTGTGAAAGTACAATCTAGAAAGCAAGCATCTTGGGGGAGGAGAGGGTATGTGTTACATTTTCTTGAGGCTTCAAAATAATTGTTTCTGCAACCAAAGCAAAATACAGGAAACTTTTTTTCCTCTGCATTGCACTGAGATCAAAACGTTAAGTACCTGAAAGCCCCAATAGGTTCTCCAAGTCTACACTGAATGCTCTCAGATGTTACTAGTGATTAGTCAGATCCCCAAACCTTGAGTTAGTGACTGTTCTGGAAGAGTTCAGAAAGCTTTTGTGCGTTTGGAACTCATTCTTTTCTGGAAAGGCTCAAATGACTCTTGCTGAATTTAATCTCTTTGAAAATATTCTGTATCTATGCTTCATTTCTGGTTTCATTTCAGCAGAATTTAGTGAACAGATTATGCAGACTGACTTCAGGCAGTAGATTTCTTGCATATTATTGACATACTCCACTATTTATATACGTGTATCTGTGTGTGCGTGTGTGTATGTGTGTGTTTGTGACATGCCTTTTGTGATACTCATATGATATGGTTTCCTCTGTCTGACAGGAAAGGAGAAAAATAGAGTTCAAACAAACAAATAAAAACAGAACACCATCCCACAAATGACAGAAAAGCCACATTCCGGAGCTGAATAGGTAATCACTCCCTGTAATAGAATTTGTGGGATTTGTGACTATTTTCATGGCTGAGGCAAAAGTTCATCTGAAAAGTGGAATATAATGGTGCCGTAACCTGGTCACATGACATAGACATTTGCATACCGTAATCTTTGCTTCATTTGAGCAGACCTACAATTTGCCTAACTCCAATTTAGGAAGGACTAAGTTTTGTGATTGTTTATGGGTCAATAAATAGGGCTGGCAAGAACCAGCTTTGTCTTGCGATTTCCTGAAGAAGCAGGAATTATGTCTTTCTGCTAAGCAATGGCTCTATATTTTGTATGGTGCTAGGAGAGAGCAAGCTGGTCCCTATAGTATCTGAATTCTTCTGTGAACCAGCATGTGCTGCCTGTGCACTTTCTTGAGTTCAACACACTCCCATTGTCTTGTCTCCTGTTGCTTGTTTCATGGCTTCCTTTCCCAGCACCACAAGGGAGATATATCCCAAGGATGTAGAAATAATAATTATTGTCATCGTCGTAAATCCTCATACATTTGGCTCTTCTCACAGTGGGCACCTCTCCCTTCATCTGGAAGCTCACTATTAGTACAATAGGAGCCCGGATGGAAACTCTCTGAGAACCTCTGAAAAGTGGTTGGCTTCCTTCCACTCCATCTTATTTGTCCTAGCCTGCTTCAGCTATCCAACCTCTTGACATCCTCAGAAAACTTCTAAATGTGCTGAATAGCATCTGGGGGAGGCTGACGGGAAACAGAGCAGTCAGGACTGTGTTTAACAGTCAGCATGGCTTGCTGTCTATCTATAGGATACTCAGCCATTCATAAGTTCCCCTAAACTTTTTTATTTTGCCTTTTTTTTTTTTTCACTGACTGCTTAGCTATTTCCGTCACCATCTATGTTCATGGCTGCAGCTTTTTCTACTGCCTTTGGGAGTCTGATCCACACACTGATTTATTTTTAGCTACGTCGCTAATTATTATTTTTGTGAGTATAGTGTTTCATTATTCATTAAAGCTGGGGAGACATTTTAGTCATTTCTCAGTAGAGCAAATGTGAATTCAGTAACCAAAGTAAGAACTCTGATTAGGAGTTAAGAGAGCTAGGAAGAATGGCCTGGTAAAGAAGGATGGTATGAAAGGTGAGAGGTATCGACATACAAAGGAGTGTTACTAAGAAAGCAGAAGCAAGCTGTTCTCAACATAGACAAGAAGCAGGGGGCTGACTGAAACTCTGGAAAGGAATTCTTTAGTTCACCAAGGGAATAAGCTGTCAGAGAAACCCAGAGAATGATCTTTGGGGGAAATGCCCAAAGACTGATAAGAAGCACTGCTCTTGCAGGGTTGGTTAAATATGAAGAAAATCAGTCCTGCTGCAGTGCACAGGGAGGGCTGAGAGGACCCTGGAGAGGATCCAGCTGGCCATCAGGGCTTTCTAATGATTTGCTCCTCACTCTGTGACAAAGCTGTGTGGTGTGAACTGGTCCTTCCTGGCAGAAGATGAAACACTACACACTTCTCTGATGTTAGACTGTCCATGCATGCATCCCAGTGCTTTCTGTCTGTCTTTGTGCTGGACCATGAGGGAAGAAGGTGCTATTCCACAGGTTCTTCTCAGGATGACAACTCACTTTCCATACCACATCTGCAGCAGAACAGAAAGAAGTGGAGGGAGCTCTGTGCACTCTGCCTGCCCAGCCATCTCCTTGTTTTCTCCAAGGGTCTCCTTTTCCCTCAGCACATCTGCCACGTGGGCAGCTGAGTAAAGCTTTCCGCAGGGAGGGCTCCAGGGGTGCCTGGATGTACAGTAAGGTTGCATTACAGATGCACCAGATACAGTGATCTAAACTGAGTGCCTGGGGAAAACACATTGCCATGCACGGTGCATCGAGGCTCCTGCCATGCTTCCTGACTGAAGAATGGAAAAAAGCCAGAAGACTTTAGGAACAAGATGTGTAAGGCTGTTTGAATCCCTCTTATAATAACAGCTTAAAGATGAGATGCCCAGGCAGTGAAAAACTGGAACGACAAAAGAGCTCACCTACAGCAGGAAGCTTAGGGGAACCTCTGAGTGACAATTACATGTGTCTGTGATATACTAGCCCTTAGGAGAGGTGATTCCAAACACTTTAGGCTTTTTTTTTTTTTTCAACATCTATTCACATCTATTCACATCTATTCAAAATGTTCCTTTTGGCTGGAGGCTTTTATAGCACTAACTTAGCAGTGTCCACAAAGGGTCTATCTCAGCATGCACTGCAGGCTTGCATCCCCCCTTCCCCTTTTTCAGTAGAGTTGTATACAGCAGAGAAGCAAAGTAGGAAACAAAATGGCTTGAAGCCACATGTGCATTTCCCATAGCTCGGTGCCAGTCTCTAGAATAAGTGATTAAGCCCTGAGGCTGCTTAGCCTCACGTTCAGCTGCCTGTGGCCCCAAAGGATCATTCCAATCAAAGCCGTGTCTGTGCTCTGGTGACAGTCCTACCTGAAGGATGGGAGAGGGGTAAGGCACAGCATTAAGCCTTGGGTGCTCTGCCACTCAGCAGTGACAGCTGCAATCATGGGCTTGGTTCATCAGCTTTACGCCCCCTGGAACACACCGAAGCAGCACAAACGGTGCGTGGTCTCAGACAGACAAGCCCAGGTTCTTGAGCTGTGTCATACAGGCACCCCCTGGAGACCTTTTCAGGTTCTGACAGACACTCTTGCCTCCTTTCAGGATGTTCTTATCCTGCACTGACAGGAGGGAATAGATAAGAGCACAGCTTAAATATTGCACAATCCTTTGTCTTGCTACAACACCATGCATTTGAGACTCTTGCAACACTAGGAATGCTAATTCAATTAGATTCAGAGTCCTTTTGGAACATAACAATGTCCTCTCTCCCAAGTCGCTTGGAGCAGCAGACCACAGAGGTCTTGTGAAAATTACCCCTGGTGAAAATGATGTTGAAATCAATAGAATTATGCCCCCACTTTAACCATCCAACATTGCATTTGGCCTTGAAATTCCAGTAAGATCTCAGTGCAATTGTTTGTTAATAAGCTGTAGAAACTTCAGGATAGGAGGAACAGAGAGATAAAGCTTAGGTTTTCTCACGGTTTGCTGTGCCAGCAGTATCCCAGAGCTCATAGTGGGCCCACAGACCTATTCCTCTATGTGATATCTCAAGGGTAATTTAACTTAACAAAGGTGAGATTAAGAATGAAGGAGATAGGGGACCTCTCTCCTTTCTCTGCCTCTGCTTGCACATTAAACACATACAAGGAAGGGAGAAAAAAAAAAAAAAAAGTAGGCCAAGAGTAATTTCACAAAAAGTTTTCTGTAAGGTCTCTGACATCCAAGACATGCTGCTGCTGTGAAAAATTCAGATCTATAAGAGGTGGCCATGTCTTACCCATTGCTTGTAGTGAGTCTATACGCGTGCTGTCATGAGAGCCCTGTTTCCTGCCCTGCAGATCATCTGTGGGGCAACCATCAGCACCAGTTGTACCGCTGAAGTGAGGGTGGGTAGAGGGAAAGGCCAGGGCAAGACAGAGGCAAAAGTAAATCCATTTGCATGATGGCAACCTCTGGGTCAGGCAAGCCCAGATGGGCACAAAGAGCCACAACACAAATCACTGAACTGAGCTGCTGTGAAGATCAGAGCCAGAGCTCAAAGCTGTCATTCTCTGCCTTCAGCAACAAGGCTGACCCCAGTCCTAGTGGCGCCAGGGCTGGTGTTAGCAAGGTCAGGCAACACCACAGAGCAAGAAGGTGAGCCGGCAGAGCCAGTCCTGGCTGGGAAGGAGAGGCAGGGCCACCGAGACCCATTGAACTCTTCAGAACCAGAAGCTGAGGGAAAAAAAAAAGCTGCCCCTGTAAGGAGATGGAGTCTATACCAATGGGCAGCAGTCTTTACTATGGATTCATTCTCTCTGGGGATCTCTGAGGATACAAGATCCTGATACACATGGTTCAGCTCTGCAGTGAGTGTGTGGGATTGGTCTATCTGGAAAAGAAAAAAAGCTGAAGAGATTATGAGTGAGGTATTTTAGGCTGAGCTGTTTTAGAGCTGGTTTGTCAAGTTATGTAGGAGACCTGCAGGCCTGGTTGCTTGGTTGTGCTGCAAGCAGCTCTGGTGGTTTGAAAGGTTGTTCTCTGCTCCCTGGGGAGAGGGGAAGCTGTTGGCTGAAGGTGGTGCTGTGGGTTAGGCTCTCTTTCAGGAGGTTGGAAAAACAAATGATGAAGGTCTGACCGGGAAGAATAATGAGGAGTAAGAAGGCAACTCTAACTTTACTGTCCTTGCCAGATCTTGATCAAGGATCCTGGTTGTGACTTCTTCAGGTCACCCTGTAATTTCAGTGAGGTGCGACACCCCTGTCCGCCCAGCCCCAAGTTAATCTGCTGTTTGTGGCTGTGGGCACAGGTAGCAGCTGCAGGCTTTCACCTAGCAGTAACTGCAGTCCAGGAGGAGAGAGACCTTTCCTGCTTTGTGCAGGTGCTAGGTGTAAAGTGGTGAGGGATGCAAGGTCTTGTTGAAATACAATTTCATTGTAGGGCGGTTCATTGTGGAGCAGCATGGGAAGGCAGTGGAGGCTGTTGCACAGCCACAAGCATTTTCCTAAGGAAACGTTGGTTGACACGAGCATGGTTGATAGGGTGGTCTGTACTGAATGAACAGGATATTTATGAGATCACCTTGCCTCCCCTGCAACACCGCAGCAAAACATCAGATTTCAAGAGCAGAGTAAGCATTGCCCTCTGTGCTTTTCAAGTAGGGTGACACAGAGCTATGAGTGAAGGACCTGGGAGCTGAACACCCTTCACTCCCCACCCGGATTTCCTCTCCTGTATCTCCCTGCCACTGTAGAGATGCTGCTCTACCTCATTTCCCTCCTCCACTGTCCAGGAAGGGGAGGGAGCAGGAGAGGCCCTGTCCAGATCTGTCAGACATCAACCCAATCACTCTGCTTATGGACAGGGCCAGCTCCCCAACAGGGCACTGTTGCTCGCAGGAATAACCTGGCTGCTCCTGGAGAGAAGCCCGTGGAGGGTCCCCAGGACCACTGCTAGCCCAGTGCCATGGAAGTGACAGCCAGGGCTGTGCAGCAAGGTGGCACGTGCCAGAGAAAGCACTGCCAGCACTTCTTTCCGCTGTGGCACAGACAGTCATACCGATCTGCTCCAGGAGACCCTGCTCAGCTATTTAGCTGCCCATTTTCTCTGGGTATTTCTCACTGTCATGGCCTTAGGATGTGGATCAGTGATTTTTTTTCTCCATCTCACCTGCACTCCCCCTTCCTCTTTATTGCACCCCTCTCAGTGTGCCTGTTACTTATTTACCTCTCTTCATTCAGTGGCTTGGCTTTGGCTAGCTTTTACCTCTTCCCTGCCTTTCCTTTTCTCCTCATTTGGTTCCCGTGTTGTTCCTACTCCTCCACTCTCATTCCTTTCCATCTCTGCCTTGAGCTCTGCCATCTCACTCCTCCAGCCTTCCCCCTTACCAGACCAGCCTTTGCAGAGCCTCTTCTATGCACTTAGGGTTTCATCCCCACACCTCCCCGTCCCTGCTCACCTGCAGAGTGGCAAGGCCTGGGGCTGTGCTGGGAGGGGAGGTCACTGCTGCAAGAGCAGAGCCCACCCTGCAAGCAGTTTCCCAAGCCACTGGGAATTAATCTGCACTTTGTTTTCCCTAATTGCTGGAGATGTTTGCTTGACTTTAACAAACCTATAAGTGCTTTCTTAGAAGATAATTGCCCTCATTCCCAATGAAATAAACTAAAATAATAATAATAAAAAAGGAAAGAATACAGCCCCATGGTTATCATCAAGCAGGGAGGAACCTACTTGATGTTCTGCTCTCCCTCGTCACTAGGTTGAGTGATTTCATGGCATTAGGGTTAGTTGCTGCCAGCAGGAGGTACCAGAAAAAATCCAAGGCTAACAGGCAGGTTAAAAAGCAGGTTTAGAGACTGGATGGTCCTGGGGCTGAGGCTTTCGTGGTTACACTGCTGGCTGCAAAAACCCTGGACAAAGCATCAGGGAGCACCAGTAGGCTCTGAACTAGTGATAGGGCCCCAGTCTAGCTGCTCATGGACTGATGGTCCCAGCACAAAATGCGTCACAATTCTGAGGTGCAACCCAGGAAAGGTCAAATTAACCCCAAAGAACAGCAATGGAAGGGCTTGCAGTATCTCTGCCTGCAGTTTATTCAGGCTAGAGAGAAGTAGGGACATTTCCCACCACTGGAGCTGTGTGCAGACCTGTGTTCCCACATAGGGGATGGGGTAAGAGCTGCTGCTTCATGTGGAAGTGGCTCCAGAGACACTGCGTAACCCTGGGCTCTGGGGAGGCTTGGCAGCTGCCTGCACGAAATCTCAGGGAAGCAACTCGGAGCTGTAAATTAGCCTCTGGCCCTTGGCTGTGGCTAGAGCAGAAGGAAATGTGTCCAGCTCTCACTGGGGGACGGGTACTCTGGGCCATCAGAGATCAACAACAAATCCCCGAACATTTTTGTGGAGGCTAAAACTGAACATGAAAAGAGGAAGAGAGAGAGCGAGAGAGAAAAGGTGGGGAGGGAGGGAGATAATTCAGGATTTCATTGCCTGTTCATGGTCAGCAGAGTATGCAGGGATTCAGAGTGTGAAGGTGATACTTTAAAATAATTCCCATAGCAGCAACCATCCTTGCCAAAACCACCCAGAATGGGACCACCCAAACCACAGTCTGAGTCTGGATGAAACTTCTCTATAGTCCAGTGACATTCAAGTTTTTGTCTGTCTAAGCACATCTGCAGCAGAAATCTCATTTTCTATGAATGGGCTTTTCTAACCAAAGCATAGTTCAAATGATTTTTTTCACCCTTTTGATGAATTTCTTCATCATGGTCTATTTTAGAAGAGAATTTACACTGTTTGCTTCGACACCTTCCTGCTTCATTCCCAGGCTTCAGCCCCTTGATCTGAACATCTACTCTGTCTCCTTCTGGAGCAAAACAAGTATTTTCCTCCAAAAATGAGACCGGGCACAGCTGACAGCACAGTATGTGCCAAAATCCAACCTGAAGCAAATCTGTTGATCCTGAAGCATGGATGTTGATCATGCCAAGCACCCAAGACCTTCAGTACAGTCCACACAGACCTTGTGCTCTCAAGTGTCTTCACGCACTTAGGCCGTACCCCAGGGTAAACACATGCCCTTGACACCTACGATGTAAAAGCACTGCTTTGGTGGGCTGTAACCCAGTCCTCTCTCTGAGTTTTTGAGCAGAAAGATGAGTGGATACATCCTGTGCACCACGACCACAGGCACGCTACACAGAGCCCAGATGAGACCCAAGGCAAGTCCTGGACATGAGCCACTTTGCATCAGCTTCAGGTGCAAGGCACTTCTTTCTCTGGCCCAGCCTGCAAAGGCAGCATAGGCATTACTGATTCCTTTCTGCATTTAACTACTGGAGCTATAGGAGCTTCAAGGTAGTAGATGACACTGTGGTTCACCACCAGCTTGACAGAGTGACAAATGCAAGAGAGATTCAAAAAACAAGTGAGGAATGTGTAATGGATTTATTAAGAAGGCACACTGAAAATACCTAGATGGGTCTAATTTAGGTTATTTTCCACCTCTCTTCTCATACACATAAACATAACATCCACCCACCTGCCTGACCATCATTAGCCTGTTCCATTCCAGGTACCGTAAAACAGAGGGGAAATTTCATGTGTGAAAGGATCTCATAGAAAAAAGGATGGAAACTCGATCATTGCTAGAGGATTTGAAACTAGAGAGCTGATACCCTGCTAGTTACACACTGGGGAACCATCCTGCATAAGCCTTTGGAGACATGAATTAACCTTTTCTCTCTCAAGGGTGTTTTTCCCACCATCACCATAGCCAGCCTGGGAAAAAAAAGGAACTCTGTTTGTTTCCTCACCTCGCAGACAGGTTGTGCTGAGAGGTGCCATCCTCTAGCCAGGTGTCTTCACACCATTTAACTGGGTTAAAAAAAGCTGTTCTCTGTGCTAAATTGCTTCCTCACTTCACAAGGCGTGAAAGTCTTTTCTCTCTCATGCGTCCATGCTTCGCTCCTTCTGGGAAGACAGCTGGTCTTTTTTAGTAATGCATTTTGCTCTTTAAATGCTGTCTCTGAGACAAATCAGGTCACTGAGCCAGGCCCACAAAAGCTTTGAGGTGACTCAGTCTTGTGAAATCAGTGAGAATCAGGTGCCTAAATTTCATTGTGAGTCTGGGCCCAAGTGACCTTGAATGACATCAGTCAAACATACGTTGTGTTCTAGCCAAGATTAGAGCATGGTTTGAGATGTACCTTAACCCCACAAATACTCCGGCTGATTAGTTGATTCAGCACTACTTTACCTAGTCAACGGAAGGAAAGGTTTCCACACATACGTTAGTGCAGGTGTCATGGAAATGTCATTTTTATCTTAATATGAGGGTCTCTCTCCAACCCCTCATCCAAAACACAGAGCTACATGACTTTTTCTGTCCTTCCGCTGTGGTTACAGTTCATTGCTCTATCTGCTCTTCTCAAACACAAATCAGCCCCTCTGATGCCAGGCCATGAGGTGCACCACAAGAGAGAAATGGGTAAATGGCAATCAAAGACAGAAACACAGTTTCCTCCTTTCTTGCTTTGCCTATGTATGGCTGTAAATACACCGACATGGAAAACATCTGATTTCTCCATTTCACCTTTCTTGCCATACCAGCATGTGGGGTGTTTAGATGGGCCTAGAGGTTAAAGCAATGCCTTCTTCACTCTTTGTCGTGTTTCGATGCCTCTGTAAGCTTTGCTTTTGGAGATGGAAGGTAGTAAGGTGGCCAAATTAGAAATCTTGGGGCCATAGGTCAATGCAATTTCCAGATTCCTGTTACCTAAGAACTAGCCTCTTCCCTATGTGTGTCCTCAACATTCATTTCTCATCTCCTAGTCTGAGCTATGTGACAGCAAGGAAAGTCTCACTCGCAGGAACAGTCTGCCTGGGAAGGGATGTCCTAGAAACCTGGAGGTGTGGCAGACAAGCAGATGGAGATGGTGAGAGGATCATCCCTCTCAGATCGGAAAGATGATGTGGGCTGTGTAGATAGCGACATAAAAGCGTAGCAGTGCATTTCATGAGGGCGAAGCTTTCCCCATTGGCTTCAGTGGGTACGCGGGGATGTCCAAATGAAAAAGGATGTGTTTGACTACGTATATCCCTTATTACATTCATATAGCTATGTATCATCCACCCTCAGTGTATTCAAGTCCTACCACTGAAAGATCTATGATTTGTTTCACACTAAAAGAAACAGGACATTTTCTCCATGTAGAATGAGAATACATTGCAGGCACCCTTAAAAAATCATGAATATTTCAATATTAAGTACTAGTGTGAGTTTCCTTTACATATAAATGTGTAGATGAAAGGGGTTTGTGATCAAATAACAATATATGAAACTTATCCTTACCGGATCTGATTTTTGGCTGGGGGCTCTATATTCTGTACAAACATGAATAATAATAGCCACTTTTATACCAGAAGTCACAATACTATGACCAAGTTGTCATACACGCATGGCAGATAGATAAGACAGAGAGATTTCTTGTTTTCCACTGTGATGCTTTTGAATACATCCCGGCAAGGCTGACTCACCCTTTTAGCTTTCCAAGGAAGATAAATTGCTTTCCAGGAGCTTCATTGTATACAGGTTATTTTTGAGCAGCTTCCTTAATTAAGGTTTATCTGCTGTGTGCATAATCCACAGATGAAGAGCCCTTGTCTCTTTCTGTGAGAACAGAAGATTCCCTCTGAACAATCTGTTTCTCACCCAACCAATTGTTACACAACATGACATACATACCAGATAGATATCGTGTCCTACCCCAGAAGTAGCTGCAGGCCAGTAGCCTGAAAATAAGTCATTTCAAATGCTCAGGATGCTTCATTGGGGAAAACCTGAATAGAAATGGGATTCCTGAGGGCCACTAAGAGCCATCCAAGCTGGCACAGACACACTATTAGTACATTTCTGTAATCCATGACCTTAAACCCCATCTCTGCCCCAGCCTCGTATTCCTTATCTTCTATATCTGAATTGATGCTGAAAGTGCCCCGTTGGAAATATATTTTGCAACCGTGAACCTTGCGATCTGGCAAGGACTCAAACTTGATGTCATCCCAACTGGGATAAGAGGACAATGATGTCATCAGAATAGCAAGAGAGCCTTTTAGCTCTGTAATGCAGTAGGTACGGGTGAGAGCTTTCATTCTGACATCCTTGGAGAGAAAAAGTGCTCTCCTTACCCTGCCAGGTAAAGGTGAGCCCTGCAGGGCAGCAGAGTCACAGCTCTCCAGGATGTCATCTGTCAGAAGAGGAGGAGAGCCCACCCTGTGGTTCCCCTGGTTCCTGCTCCTGCTAGCAGCAGGAAGGAGAGAAGCCCTTGCAGGGTTACATAGCCCAGGTAACAGGGTAACTCCAGGGGAAGAAGTCGCCAAGGCATGCAACAGGTCACATTTCATCAGAGCTGTCCTGGTTGGTTCAGAAGGTACCTGAGATGTGAGAGCAGCAAGGCTAGTGGCAAGAGAACTCTCCATCTTTTGTTTTCATCTTTTGTTCCAAGATTAACAATTTTGTCATGATCACTAGTGGTTTTGGAGGAATCGGATATATAGTACTGGACTTTTAGTGTCTTGTAGGTATCTTTCCAGCCTCCCACTCCTGCTGCTGTTTGAAATTGGCCACAGACCTTAGTGAGAGAGAGTCAAAGCTAGGGCATCCAAGTGTTACCTGATGCTAGAATGAAATACCTAGTCTATGCCCATATTGCTGTGGCTTCAGTGTAATGCAGACATATTCAAGCTCTCCATAAACAGGCTAGTCCATAATGTTGCCACAGTGATTCAGGACTTAGTGCAAACTGCAAAACTTGCCTAAGGAGTAGGGTAGATGAACCTGTGCAGGACTTTGCATAACTTGTCTGGATCACAGCTCTTCCCCAAACCTGCTAGTTTAAAGCTACTTTGGATTTGCTTTCATCCCCTTGTGCTGAAATGAGGTTGAAGAGCTTCCCCCAGATGCTGAATAACACAATGCAACGTTAGCTATACAAGCAAAAGACACACATAAATGGTTACAACACGCATCGTCCTTACACATAACCGTCCCCTGCTGCCTGATGAGCTGCCATGAACACAAAGGCCCACTTTCCAGACCACACCACTTAGTGTACTTGGGGAAGCGCAGCTGTAACTGCTCAGCTCTGCCCCTCTGACAGCTACAGCCACCATTTTGTTCCCAGGTGCCAGCAGGAACATAACCTCTTATGCCAAATTGTGTGCATTAATATCAGTTGTGCATTTATTCATAGGCTCTTTCATTCACCCCCTACATAAACATGCTGGTAACTAGTCTTGCTGCCAGGTTTACGTCCTAGAGTGTTCAGACCATCCTCACCCCTGCACAGATGTGTGGAGCAGCTCTTTTCTTTCATGATTTGGGGTCGCTCGTTCTTTGGTCACCGTACCCACTTAAGATCATCCCTGTTTACCTGGGGAATAATCCTGCCTGGGCACCATTGCCAGGGCAGGGGACCCTGTCCAAACTGGTGTCCCCAACTGGATATGGTGGGTACCACCTCTGGCATGCTGGCAGCCACGCGTTCGGCTCACTGGCATGGCTTTGCCCACACGTGGGTGACTGACCCTATCTCACATCGGTGCTTGCACCCTGCAGGGGGAACGACCGCCTCCAGTCTGTTTCCCAGTGATTGCTGCCAGTGTGTCCCGTCAGCTGCCATCCTCTTCACATGCAGGGCATTTCCAGTGCCATGTGCGCATAATGCAGCATCTCCTTCTCCCTTATTCCTGCTGCACTCTTTATAAGTGTGTTGATAGACTATGTCCTCTCTCTGCTCTTCTGGTCCCGGGCCTTTCCCCATATGGCATCTCTCAGTTGCAGTGGCCTAAGGAGCAGTTTCCTCTTCCCACACAAGAAAAAATGCTTGGTATCTTTCTCAGTCAGCTCGTTTTCTTTCTTTTGTGACCTGAGCCATCGCTGGAAACCAGGTGCAGACAGCAAAGAGGCCAGTGCCTCTGCTTCAGAGTGGCTCTTTTGAATGCTTCCCATTGGGAATATTAATAGAACGGTGTCCTTTCATCAATATGCAGCTGAGCTGCTACTTGCCCAAGAGCTGCTAAATTACTGGGCTGAAGCATGAGATGTCCTGTACTTTCAGTGGGAGTTTGCAAGCGGAGCATTATCTGTCTGCAGCAGACCAGCATGAAGCACAGGCTCTGTTTTGGTCCCATTTAGGACTTTAATGCATGTCTTAAGTCTAAAAAACATGGGGAACGTCTGTTCTGTGTTGTAAGGCTGAATTCCACCCAATAGAGAAATAATAATCATCTGCTGGAATGGGAAAGACTGATATCTATCTGCCTATTACTCCTTCATTGAAACCATGAGTGGGGAGCAGAGAAAAAGTGCTTGAAGTGCTTGCAGACAGGGCATTTGTGAGGCGTGTATCTGTGTGTGTCTGGCAGCATGCATCTGCCATAGGGTGGATAGCAGTACTATTCTCTACGGGCAATCCTGAACTGAAAAGCTATAAAGCACAAAGCACTTGGTGTCATTAGAGTCACACACCTGTGAAACAAGGTATCATTAAAAGGGAACAAAGACTTGAAGGCATAGGTGGATTTGGAAAGGCGGTGAAATTTGCCCTTGGAGAGTGTTTTGAAAATGACTAGGGGAAAAAGAGTGGTAAATTTCAAAATGGATGGGAAAATAAATCATGGCAATAGTGACAACCCAGCTGGTGCAAGCCTTGCCACACAGCCAAGGTGCTCTCAGTGTTTTTGACAGAGATGATGAGGTGCTTTAAATTCCTGTTACAAAAGCCCTGTGTCTGTTCAGCCCTAGGATGAAATTAGAGCCACCTGGCTTCAAAGCCTTGCCAAATCGAAAGGCTGCTTCAAAACTTGTCACCTGTTAGGAGGAGGGGAAGGTGGGACACTCCAAATTAAATGAGAGCCTGGGCTACACCTGAAGAAGTCTTAACTTATCTACCTGTTTTCTCCTCTGCCTTCCTCCCTTGTTCTTTCTCCAAGGTTGAAAAAAATGAGGATGGGGACCAAAAGATTGAGCAAGATGGCATCAAACCAGAAGATAAAGCTCATAAGGCAGCCACCAAAATCCAGGCCAGCTTCCGTGGACACATAACAAGGAAAAAGCTCAAGGGAGAGAAGAAGGGGGATGCCCCAGCGTCTGAGAGCGAGGCTGCCGACAAGAAGGACGAAGGCCCTGCTGGTGGAGCGGCCGAGAACAAAGAGAGCGAGGCTCCCGCTGCCACAGAGGCTGCTGCCGCTGACAGTGCCCAGCTGGAGGAGGGCAGCAAAGACAGCAGCGCGCCAGCGGAGGAGAAAAAAGGAGACGGAGCCGCTGACACGGGCTCAGAGCAGCCAGCCCCACAGGCTGCCACTCCTGCTGCCTCCTCGGAGGAAAAGTCTGCTGCTGCCGCCGCCGAAACGGAAAGTGCCACTAAAGCTTCCACTGATAACTCGCCGTCCTTGAAGGCTGACGAAGCCCAAGACAAAGAGGAGCCTAAACAAGCCGACGTGCCTGCTGCTGACACCACTGCCACCACCACCCCTGCCGCAGAGGATGCTACTGCCAAGGCAACAGCGCAACCCCAAATGGAGACAGTGGAGAGCAGCCAAACCGAAGAGAAGACAGGTGAGTGAATGCCTCGGCAGGGAGTGGGCCTCTCCAGAAATGGATGTCTCCCTAGGTATCTTGGGGATGCATCTGAGGCTGGCCAGCAAGGGCCAGCAGAGGAATCAGAATGAGGGTTAATAAGGGAATTCATTTTAGGGGCAGGGGATGCGCATGCTCTTGCTTAACACCCTTTTCTCTGCTTCCCAGCAGCTTTTGGAAAAACTGCATCTCTTCTTGAGGCTCTTGCTCCTCTAGGTGGAGGTGCCATTTAGGCCTTTTTTTGTGGAGTCAGTCAACTGTGGGGCTTGGAGGAGCCTGGAGAGCTCCCAGGCTCTGCATACACTGAAAAGGGAGGTGAACTTCCCAAGTCACACCAACACACAGCTCCAGTGGGGCAATGAAACAGCCCAAGCTGATACCAGCTCACTGGAGACTGCCAACTAGAGCTGGAAATCTCACAAGGGAAAAGCCCTCTCATACTGCAGGTGGCCATTTAGCCTTGCTGGTGGGATGGTAAAGAAGGAGCCAACAGGGTCTTTTTCTCATCTGCCTGTGATTGGGTGAGATCGTTGGTATAACTCCATCCTCGTAAGGAACATATTATCAGCATCACTTTCATCCAAACCAGTAGTACTTTTAGCCTGTGACAGCCATGCATATCACTTGCATGAATCTTTTAGACATGTGTCAGCTGGGTTAGACCCACACGATAATGGGATCAGGTAGGGAAAGGGAAGCTTAAAGGCCCTGACAGCTCTGTGAATGAGGACAGAAGAGAGAGTTGAATACAAACGATCGCTCTAGGAGGTATTTTCAATTCTTTGCTCCTGACCAAGCTGCGAGTCTGTTTAACTACTTCCCCTGGGAAGAAGTGAAAGTTTTGAGAGACAAAAGTGAGCATTTTTGACAGTGGCATAGTGTTTACAAACCATAAAGAAGAGCTGTTTTTGAATTACAATACTGAGACTGGTAGAAAATATGTCAAAGGCCTGGGAATGCTTTTGCTCTTGTTCCTTACCTTCCTTACATTATCAAAGAAAGATAAATAAAAGAAAGTTTACATCAGAAGTAGGCACCATGTGAAACTCAATCAAGAGGAAGTGCCAAGCATAACTGGCCTCCACATTCATGAGACACTCAGTTGTAGGAGGCATTCTGCATTCATTAGCTCATTGAGGAACAAATGTGGTCTATTACCTTGAAGTTCATAAACAGCCTTATATAAATGCTATAGAGCCCCTACATCCAGTCTTACATTTACCAATGTTTCTTTTCATTTCATTTGGTCCGCTACTTTTTTTTGGTCACAAATTACAATTCCTGCACTCTAATTAGACTTCCATCTTCATAGGTAGCTCAGGGCTTCAGGTAACTCTGTACCCACTCTGCAAAGTGGAAAGATAAGGAAGAACTTATCCAAAACAACCGATAAGCACTGAGAAAGGAGCTCATGCAAAACAATTGTGATTTAATGTGTGGACAAGGGGAGCTGTCCTAAAGAGTTTGACTCTAAGCCAAATGAACATAATAACAAAGAGATGCTTGTTTTACTTCCTTTCACCTAAACGTTTCTAGAGATAAGCCTTGAACTTGCATCTGCCATGTTGGCTTTTTGTGATCCAGGTCTCCAGTTCTTTGTTTTCACTTTATGTGATGAGTTGAGTGGCAAAGTAAATGTTATGTGATTTGAGAAATCCAATTTGGTATGCTGCATGCTGTACTTGTTTTTATACATAGGCAAAGGTATAAACATCAATGGTAAAAGTAGGACAGAGTGAATCAGTGTTTTGGGGCTCTGTGTACACAGAATAATGAGTGCAAATTAACTCCTAGTTAAGATCTGCAATGCCTTATTCCTAAACAGGAATAGTGATTCTGTTTTGCATTAATATCCTATTTTTATTCAGATTAATCTGCTTTAATGGTTGGAGATAGGAAATTTATAGTAGCAGGCTATTTCATTTGCTTAATTTTACCTGTTTTCAATCATTGGTAATCAAAGAATGGTTTATTTCGATTCAGTATTCTGAGTTATTTGCAGCTATCTTCCCCATAGTCTTGTTGGCCTTAGCATTGCTCGAAGTGGGAACATTACAATTTAATACACATTTGCACATGATACAGCTACTTAAGTAAATATCTAGCCAACGGAATAAGTTATAAAATCTACAATCAAATATATATTTAAAAATGAGCTTTTAGTGATTATTTGACCGTTCAAGGCTAGTATGTGCATCTGTTCAGACTCATTCAATATGCATGCAGTAATACTCAAGCTTACAAATGTTTGCAGAAAGCAAACATGGAAGGTGTGTGGTCACAGTTAAACTGATATTCTCTTTAAAATGTTAATGAATATAGATTTTTTTTTTCTGAATTCCAATTCAAGGATGACATCAGCCTTCCAGTCACAAACTCGAACAGCTGGGTAAGTGCCCCCTGAGCCATGCAAGAAGGAAAGGGAGAAAGATTAAATAGGTTTTCTTGTCCATCTTTTTGAGGATGCTGGGCTGTGTTCTAAAATACACTCTACAGTACAATGTTCAGAATACTAAGAAGCTGCTTTCGCTTCAAAGCATCTTCCATAGAAGAGCATCATCACCAAATGAAAGATCCCACAAATAGGAAATATTTCCTAATAGAAAGCCTAAGTTCTCTTTTTTCTTATCTTCATCCTGTTACTCCCTCTCATCTCTTCATGCCTCTCTGTTTCTCTCTTGGTACTCACTCCTTCCGTAGGCTTAAAGACATGCCTCAACATTTCTTCCAGCCTTTCCCCAGCAAACACAGCACTGGTGGTTGCTGGCGTGGCTGCAATAGTTTGGTCATTCATGAAAGAGGGAGGGCTACCAAACATCTGCCACTTCAGTACTCTGCCAGCCTGGGGACAGATCCTCTTTCAGCTTCATCAATCCCCTTCTCCCAGAAGTTGTTCCCTTGGCTTTCAAAGGTCATTTCTTATCGTTTCTGTGATTGAAGACTGGCACAGTAGCACGCAGTGTCAAGCTGCCAAAAATAAATCAAATTGGCTCCTAGCCAATGTCATCGGTTGGCTGGTTGCCATAGCATGCTTGGCTGCTACTACTGCAAGGCGTGCCGACCATGCTACTTTTGTGCAGTGATGATCATCTGCCTCGAATTTTACTACAATGGCTGTATCACATTATCTGTGGATGTCTTCCCTGGTGCAAACACGAGAAAAAGTCAATGACATGTCGTATGCAGAGATTTTTCCCTTCATTTAAGGGCAGGACAAAAAAGAGAAGAAGAGAGGAAAGGGCTAACTAACAGATAAAGAGAACTGCATGATCTTTAATGTTTAATGTTTCTGGAGCAGGAGAGAGGCTTGGTGATTCTTCATACCATTCCCTAATTCCCCTGACAGACCTCAGCCTTTCTTGTTATTCAGTTCTACATACTCGACTTGTCTGTTGGTAATGGCTTAGGAAATGGCTTCGACCAACTGTTTTGTATCCAGTATTAGTTGTTCTCATACCCTGGGCATTCCCAGTTGCACAGTAGGGCAGCTTCTAAGCAATCCTCATTGTATCACCTCTGGGAAAAGTAGATGGATTCCGACCTGAGTAAGCCATGAAATGAGTTAGTGGACTTTGTTCAGCAGCTTATGGAGGACTGAAGTAAGAAGGACATCTTTTAGTTCTCTTCATGACTTCTGGTGGGCAACTTACATGCCAGGATGTTGTTCTCTTATTTGAGCTTCCTTGTAAATAAGCTTTTTTTTTTTTATGATCCAGCTTTTGCCTCTTTGGAGTTGGAATTATGCTTAGATGCCAACCTACTCAAGAGGTCAAAACTGGTAGGAGGGAATTTATATATTACTTATGTATCATGATGTAAGATATATTCTAATCCATGTTGCATTGGCTTAAATCTGAAAAGTCTTCATGAAAGTCACCGCAAAGAATCTACATTAATACAGCTTTGAAAGGAGATCAGCCCCCAGCACAGCAGACTATAGAAGATGGGATACTGTGTGCCTTATGGGGAGGAGAGAAGGTGAATACCACACAATGTTAGATTCTCTTTATACTCTCCGAGATTTTCAAGGCTCAGCTCCAAACCTGGCTAGCTCTCACATCAAAAGCACTCTTAGATTGTCAGGTAAGGATACAACAAAGCCCAGAAATGTGAAGGAGTAAATTGTGCCTAAAGAAACAAATTGGTCTTCTTTTGTTGGGAAATGAAGAATGCTTTCTCCTGCTTGATGAAATAGCTTTACAATGGAGCAGTTTCACAGCTGAAATGAAAAATCAGCCACATGACAATTGCTTTGCACGCATGTGAGCCCACAGTTCCCCCTGGGCCCTGTACCCTGCAAGCTGGGAACACTGGGAGGCACTATCTTCTCTTCACTTCCTTAGAGAGAGCAAGTCCCTACAGATCCTTTTTCATGGTTTAAAGTTGAATCGGTTCTTTGTTTTCAGTTCAATCAGCATATTGATTGAAGGGCAATACTTGCTGCACCTAGAGAGCACTGGCTATATAAAGATTTGGAAAGGGAGACCGTCTATTGTCATGTACAAGCCAGAGGGTACAGCCTACGCCACGCAAGAGGATTGCAGTTGTATAACTGGAGTTTTAGTCTTGGCCCATGGGTAGCTGGCAGGAGACAGAACACCCTCACTGCCATGCCTGTTTCACTAGAGCTTATCTCTGCTGCTACACCTGGCAGCTGAAGAAAGCAATGCAAATGCACCAGTCTTCCTGTGACTGCCCCAGAGGGACCAACTCTAAGCATGCATGCCAGCATTTTCCTTTCTGTAGTACTACTCAAGCAAAAAAGTAAGAATATGAATGCAATTTTGGTTACCCACAACATGCTGAAAGATGACAAAGTATGTGCCTAGTCCTCAGCTTGTTTGAAATTTTTAACCTTTGCATTGTGCCTAGATGGGTACATGTGTTGTATATGTATTTCAGAGCCTGCAAAATGGTTCAGATAAATGTGTGAGGGGCAGAGTGAAAAAAGCAGAATGTCACAGTTTTTCAGAGAACAGGAAACTTACACACCACCTGCAGCAGGTGCAGGATTTCCTCTTCTCTTGCAGAGTGAAATATGGTCTCTGGTCCCATGAGTGCCTCAGGTCTGCTTTTTCCAAATGAGGTGGTCCTTACCCGGTAAAGGTGCGAGCAGTGCCATTGGTAAAGCAAGATCTGAACTCTTTTAATGAAATCCTAGGTGGCACTAAGTGTGTTTACTGATGACAAGGTGTGGGCTGACTTTGGAAAATGCCTTCTGAGGAGAGCAAATTAATCACTGTTTTGGACTAAGGGGGTACCGGTTCTTTTGGGACCTCAATAAGAAAGGTGTGGACAGTCAAAGGTGGTTAAGTGGTTTATTTTGTGAGGATGGAAATTATACAAAAGATGACAGCAATCCTATGTAATCACAACTGCTGCAGTATCAGAAGAGGCCCTCAATGATCACAGCAGGCTGTGCAGAGTTCTGTCCACTGGGAGGTTGGCCAGCCTCCCTGTTCTTCACAACTTTGTAGCATTTTTGCAAGTGAACAAAGTTATCAGTCTTGTACCTGTACAGTACTGAACTTTCTAGATGGTGCATACAGTGAGGTTTGCTGAGGGTGTTATACTCTTACACATCTCCATAGGAAGGAGCTCTACAGATGGTATTGTTAAAGGCAGTGCATGCTGATGTCACGGTATGTGCTTTTGTTATATAGTGGTCACTCACACTAACACACCAGTCTCTACAGTGAAAGCCCATGACTAAATTCAGCCTAGATTCTGCATGAAATCAGTCTCTTTGTTACAAAGTCTTCTGCAGTGACCAACTACATCTGAACTCAGACCATCTCCAGAAAATGGTCCAAAGTCCCCATATGGGAGGAAGCCTTCCTGCCATAAACAATAGCCAGATTTTCAGGTGAGAAACGCTCAAATAGCAGACCAGTGGACAGAACAGACAGATAGACAATGAAACTTAAGTGGCAGCTGTTTGCTGTAGCTGCCAGCAGTGCTCTGCACCACCACCAGTGTCATCTCTTTATGCTAGGATCGAACTTTTCAGACAGATATAAGCTTGCAGAGTATCAGCTGGAATTTACAGCTCCAAGGAGCAGCACTTTACAGACAGAAGTACTGGCCCTGTGGTACAGATGACTGCCGTGCACTGAGGGATGGGACTGGGAAAGTTCACCAGGGCAGCACGATCAGATTAGTTAGACATTCCTCGAGTGCTGTATGATAGCTGCATTAACACTGGATTACCAGCGGCAGTTCAGTGATCACTTCCAATCTCTGCAGCAGCTCCGTGGAGTCTGGCAGGGTGAAGTTGTGCTCCCAAGGGACTGTGGGTCCATGCAGAGGAATGTAAGAACTGCCAAGGCAGGTCAGACCTAACATCCATTTACTGTACTTCTCTAGCTGTGGCTAGCACCAAATACTGCTATAGGCAGATTTGGGATCAACTGCCCCTCTACAGTTAGGATCTATCTGTGTTCTCTGTTGCATAGGATTTGGTTTAACAGTTAAAACATGATGTATTATCTCTTGATACTAATTATAACTGGGGTTTTACATGGCATGTATAAATGCACAATATCTGACTAAGTGTTAACAGCTTTCCCAACTCCAACCAACTGTACGATGGCTAGAAAGATCACCAATGAATTGGCCACCATAGCCTTAAGTATCTTTCTTTACTTATGTTCATCAGAGGAAGAACAAAAGCTTCTGATAGCCCTACTTTACACTGTTGCTCATCGTATATAGCATCATATTGTATGTGCATATGCACAGATGGCATAGTACCATAGCCCTTGCTATTCCTATCTTCCCTGACAAAAACACAAGCAATGTTTTCAATTGCTTTTTGTGTGAAAGCATTCCCAGGCTTCTTAGCATCTTTGTTGCTTTTTGATGAACTTACATCTCTTAAATCTATAAATGTCCTTTTTGAGATGGGGTGACAAACACTGTACACGTTGTATACAGTCCAGAAGAGGCTGTACTTGTATACGTGTACGTCCAGAAAGGCATTATTTCTTCTCTTTTTCTCCTTATCCCAGTCCTTAGGCACACTAACATCTTGGCTTTTTGAGCACAGCTACCCAATGATCATGGATGACTGCAATGATATCCAGGTCCATTGTGGACTTGAGAATTCTCCTTTTTGTAAAAGCACCACACAGATATTATATTTTTACACATAGTTGTCTGTGTGATTGGGCAGTGGCCAAGGGAACCAAAGAAATTTAGTCAGTGGCATGAGGTCTTCAAGTCAGTGGTTGGCATGAAGACAGGTACTGGCATCAGCTGCCTGAGCTAGGTTCCACCTCCAGTTCTGGACCACCAACAGACTGTCCAAAAGCCCAACTCAAGCTAGCTCAACTTGGACAGGTCTCTAAGCGTAGTATATTTCTCAAGGGTACATTCATACTGCAAGCTTGACATAAAGGAGGGTTTCCTCATTCCCTAGCTTTTCTCTCTTCTCTCATTCTTTCTGAATGTCTTTCAGGCAGGAAATAGATGAGATGCATGAAGTTAATGTATGGGGAGAAATTATGTGACAGAGTGATACTGCTCTCTGCTTAGCTGTTCTCTGAAGGGAAGTTTGGTCTATCTTTTCAAGTTAGTATAGCTATGGCTTTCTTCGTGTCTTTGTATTCCCTGCTGAAGATTCCCCTTTGCATACCTTTTAGCTCTAGCATTCTATACCTTATAAAAGGTCTTGATTTTATCATCTCCAATTGTGAATATGTGGTCTGTGGAAATGTGTCTTCTTCCTTTCTGTGTCCTTAGTGACATCACTGTCAGCATGGGACACTGAAACAGAGCTGAAAATCTCATCTGAGGTCTTGGCAGCCAGGAGTTGGACACCTGCCCTTTGCAGGGCTTCAGAGTAGTCCGGAAAAGAGCTACAGAAACCTGGACAGGGCCCAGAGATGCAAAGGAAAATGCTGTTCTTCTAATGACAGAAAAATTGAGACTCAAGGCTTCATGTAAATAAGTCTTAGATAGAGGTCATAAGGTCCCAATTATCCAGTGTTCAAAAGACCACTCACTTTCCAGCTGTACCTTAAGGCAACTGCAAATGAGTCCTCTTTTCATTATGAAAGAAAACAGAAGGTGTAAGACGCTATTCAACCTCTCCATCTTCCTTCAGCAAGACACAGTAATTGGGAATGCTAATAATGATGACTGGACATTACCTGTAACCTACAGGGCTTAATGAAGAAGAAAATTTCTCTAACATTTGGAAGAGCATCCAAATCCCTGTGCTAAAGTGGTGCAGTGCTGCAGAACCGTAACTGACAATGCATTGCATGGACAGGGAAAGGGGTGGGAGAGCAGGAGTGAGAGCTATGAGCAGTCTGCAGTAGCATTCCCCAAGTGCTGCTGACTTTGGCAGAACTGTCTTGGCAGCTGTGAAAAATGTTTCAGAGACCTTACTGGATAACTACTTGAAGAGATGAAAAATGGGATAAAATAAAAATAATTAAAGTTGGAGCAGTGCAAAGTATTTTTAAAAATATCGTTGCTGTTCTTAAGGGATTTGGGCACCTGTTGATTTGGAAATGACACAAGCCTCTAAGAAGGAGGAGGAAAGTTGAATGCAAGCTTGTGTGGACTAAGTCCACAACTGCCTAGTTTTTTGATAAGTGTAAGACTCCTTCCCCACACTGGGTCTGGACCTAGAAATAAAAGAGTAAGTATTCCAGCCTTCACAGCTTGTTTTGCCTATCCCCAAATTTCTCTCTGAGCTTCCCTTCTTCCTCCATCCTTACTTCCATCTTTTACAGCCTGTTTGGAGGCAACACTCACCAGCTATAGCTATATCTACGTGGCTGAAATCTAAGCCTCACCAGTTTATGTAAGGCGAGGATTTCACATGTGATTTCAGCATGGGTGGTGTAAAGGATTCAGAGTAATCTTCAGTCATCAATACTGAAACAAGAGCTAAGCCACTGGAGACGCAGCCCTGGGCTGGACTCTGCCAAGCTGCAGTTCAGGAAGACATGCAAGTTGAAGGAGTCTGTGGTCTCAATCTCAGATCTGCTTGCAAATGATCTATATGTTTCTCTCCCTGTTTAGTGTGCAGTGCAAAATTGTAACACTGCCCTTCTGCTTTTCCTTGTGGTTGGAAGAGGTAGAAACCTCTCTGCATTGATGGGGCCTGATCAGAGACTGCTGTAATGTTCACTACAGAAATTCTGTCTGGTCCTTTGTCTACAGTCTGTTATTCAACTGTTATGTTAGGGATCCAGATGGTCAAAGCGCAGTGAAAGGAAGTAACTTTATTGCTAAACAGAGAGTATGTACTGGCACAAGATCTCCTCTGTACTATACCTGGTCATCCTGTCCCACTGTACAGCTCCTACTATGTGCCATGGACATTCAGGGTACTGCAGGTTTGCAAGTCAGTGGGACCAGTAACTAAAAGATCCTTCAACAGTGTAAGCAGTTTTGACACATGCCTTTAAGATTTTATTTGGGGGTGAAGGTACTCTTTGCACAAATCCATCCCTGCACTACCTGTCAAGCCTTAATCTGGAGATTTATCAGTGTGAACAGACACAGTGCCAGGCACAGGGACTAAACTTGACCTCCTGTCCATGACACGAGCTCTCCTGAACACACCTGATGCCCAGCAGCAAGTCAGTGAGGAGAAATGCACAGCACTGCCACTGAATAGCGCCAGTTCTGTGGATGAACGGCAGGCTTTGGTCTCAAGAGATACTAACCCAGTACTGTTCATTGCACTCAATAAAGACACACAAAATGAGAAAGAAAATGTTTCTTTCTGCCTCAGGCTAGAAACCTTCTTCATGGCTGAAGCCAAATGACTGTGAGAAAGATGGATGGAGTCACTGATTTCTACCTCAGGGAACAAAGAGAAAATTCCAGCCATTCCTAACTGATGTAGTATACTTCTTGTCCTCATTTCTAGCAAAACACTCACACGTGTTTCTACCAAACAGAGGGCTTGAGCCTCGTTGCAGCTCAGACTACCTCCATGCAGAGCTTCTGAGTCCTGCCAGACTAAATTTTTTTTTTCTGTGAAACATGTCTTCATTAAAGAACCCCTTAATTTGTCAATAACGAACATAACATAGCAGTACATTCCAATGGTGGTATTTCTAGATGAAAGTAGTAAGAGAACCTTTTGCCTGCTTTTATAGTAGCTAGTATGTGAGGGTCAGGTACTCCCTGAAGGGGACAGAAGACAAGATGGGCCCATGACCTACAGAGGGAAGCTGAAATCCAGGGAGCTTAACAAGCAAGCTGTTGGGCTGCTGGCTATGCTGGGCAATGTTTCCCCTGATGCTTCCTGCTGGAGATGTTCCATTTTGTATAAATTTATTATTTACTGAGGCTGGGATGCAGAGCTTGGTCTCCCCCATTCAAGATGAATGCCCTCACAGCCAGGCTACGGAGCCAATCTTCTCCTCTGGCCCAATGAATATTTAATGATTTATGGAAGTGGAACAGCTCCATCAGGAGGGGAAGAGTGAGAGAGACGTGTTCATTCACGTAGAAATCCCACAACATCTCTTTGTGACCACCATGCAGGACCCGAGCCAAGGACCTTTGCAGTGAATAGTATCAGCCAGAGGACCAGGGGAGACAACATGAGCACAAAACGGTGGGGTGCCACTGCCTCCGCTTCAGTGCAATTTCAGAGCAGCTCAGGCCTCGTCAAGTTCTTGCCTCAGATAAGGCTGGTTTCTGTGATGGTTGTCATCGAAATGATGATGCCCAAGGTGAGGGTACAGGCTGCTTCACCCTGAGTAAAAACTTTGGAGCTCTGCGAGTGGAGCTATGATAACTCACAACACAGTTGGGCTTTGTGGCAGACTTTGGCAATGTGTGAGGTGGTGGGCAAGCGGCTGCCCCTTGGCTCCACAGCCAAAGCAAGGCCACCTCGGCTGGCAGTGTCAGCAAAGAGAGAGCAACTGCACTGCTGAAATGTCCTTTGATGAGGGAGAGAGGCAGCATTGTAGGCTAGCTCAGCAGAGGGCCATCTTAGCACCCTGTATGGGTGCTTTTCCCACCACAGGAGCCGTACAGAGGAGCTTCAACTTTGCCACTCACAAGCCAGATGAGCCTCATTCTCCAGTGTTTTGGGTGGTGTAGCATGGCTGTGCACAAGACACGGGGCTGACACACTGTACCTTTATGAGGCACATGTGTCCCCGGCATTTGCAGCTGACCTGCTGGGTGCCCTCATTAATCAATTCATTACCCATCTAATCGAACTGTTTTAGTGAAAAGCCAATTAAGCCGAGGTGACTATTGTGGGGCAGCCGCCCTGATGCACTTGGTGCAGAGCTCACAAAGTTTGGAGGGTGGAAAGTTCTTCCTGCAGAAGGCAACCTTGTAGAGGGTAAAAACCACTCCCTTATTTGAACTAAACCCAGAACTACTGATGCTAGCTGCTGCCCCTTCACAGGAACAGATTTCCCAGGATTGCTCCTCCCCTGTCCCAGCTCCATGCTGTTCCCTTGGGTCCTGTCGCTGTCCCCAGAGAGCAGAGCTCAGCACCTGCCCCTCCACTCCCCTCATGAGGGAGCTGCAGGCCGCCATGAGGCCTCCCCTCAGGCTCCTCTACTCTGGGCTGAACAAACCAAGGGACCTTAGCTGTTCCTCATACATATTCCCCCCCAGACCCTTCACCGTCCTCATAGCCTTCCTTTGGACACTCTCTAATAGTTTTTTGTCCTTTTCATACTGTGGTGCCCAAACCTGCACACAATACTCGAGGTGAGGCCACAGCAGCGCAAAACAGAGAGAGACAATCCCTTACCTCAGCCAGCTAGCAGTGCTGTTCCTGATGCAACCCAGGGTAGGGTTGGCCCTTTTGGCTGCCAGGGCATGCTACTGGCTTATATTCAACCTGCCATCGACCACACCCCCCAGATCTAATCTATGAGGTCACAAACCAGGGAGGATCAGGCTTTTGTGGTGTGAGTTAGGAAGGTGCCTGGTTGTCCATCCAGCTTTTCAGGATGAGTACAGTGAATCCTACTCTTTCCACCCCTGGAGGGCCGTGATTAAGCAGTCCAAGATAATGGATTTGGGGTTGAGAGGAGGGTTGCTCTGCACCAGCACTGCCACTCCACGTTTTCTCTGAGTGGGGATTTCCCCACATGTGTTCATGGTTCAAAATTCCTCTTCCTGCATCCAGGCTGTCAGAACCTGCGTGGTGACATCTTCATGTTGAAACAAACAGCAAAGGCTCCCAGTAGCTTCGGTGGGAATAGCATTAAGCCTGAAATGCCTCCCAGAGAGCTGCAGCTGTGTTTTGGTGCCCGTTCTGCACAAACACATTGGGATCCTACATGTGTGCACACCAGCTGTGCATATGGGAAATATTAATAATATCTTGATGCAAAGAGCTGGTGTTGTTGATGTTGCAACTGCTGGGGACAGTTATTAACAAGATGGCTGTGGAAGGCCTGACAACAGGCATTTAATTCATTTTAGCATCAGATTTTCAGAACCTTGGTGTATAAAGATGGACTGAAACAAACTAGCGATCTCTAAATGAAATTTCTCTTTCGTTTCAGCACAAAATGGGAGAATGGCAAAGGGGAGAAAAAGAGACATTTTATATCCTCTCCTTGATTGTAATTCCCTGCCTTCAGCTAGATCAATATCACTTTGCTAGAGATGGAGGCTGCTTTTGGTTTCCATGGCAATCTGGGTTGTTGGAGGCTTGCAGGCTCCATGAATCCCCAATTTATCAGCCTTCTAGGGTTTAATAATGGAGACCAGCAGTCAGGCTGCTTATGAATGGCACATGTCTTTTGGTCTGGGGGAAGGGAGGCGGGAGTGTGGTTTGTAGTAAGGGCTGCAGCAATTTGTTTCCCTGTCACTGACAGCTGAAGGGGGAGGAGAACAAGGGGAGGAGCAGCACATTAATTCTGGATGCACCAAAGGAATTTCTAGACCTTTTTGCTGCAATTATGGAAGATTTCCTCCTCTGGCCTCTTTTCCCTGAGCAACTTTGCTGAGGCAGGGGAAGAGAGCAACCTCACAGCCTGTCCTGTGTGACAAGGTAGGAGCTATAGACTGAGAACCCAAAGGCTCCAGCACTGCACATTTCCTTCCTGTCCTGAGCCCTCTTTATTTCAGGATCAGCAGTGCATGAATGCCAGCAGGCTGCCATTGTTTTGGGTTCATTTTTCTTCCACTACTGATCCTACCACAATTGCCAGGCTGATCAGCAGAGCTGTCACTTGCTGTGCTACTCTCTGTGCATCTGCCAGAACTATCCAAACGTGCACCTCCATCCCCAGATTGCTGTAAGCTTCACTCTGTGAATTAATTAGTTTTCTGGGATTGTCCTGGCTGCATGGCAATCACTGTCAGTCACTTCAGTAAGGCCACCTTTAGCTCACGTGGCCACAATCAACTCTGGGTGTTTCCATTGATTCTTATCTTTACTCTGATTTCTTCCCTATGATCTCATAGGACAATCACAGTAAACAGGCTAAAGAATAAATGAATGCATCTTGTCAAGACCCCGGTGCTCTCTCTAAACATGCACTCTGTTTCCAAACCATCCTCCAGCATTTAACCCAGCAAGAAGGAAAAGTTGGGTGACACAACAGAACACTGTTGCATGAGATGGGGACTTCTTGTTTTCCAATACATAAGCCAAGAACAGCTGCCAAGTGTTACATTCCACAGCTGGAAGCCAGTAAAAATATCTGTATTCAAGCTGTTCGAATCGCAAGGTATTTCGGGAATTAAAAAAAGGTAGCCTTTATGATCTGCAGGACCTATGTGAAATCTGCAGGGGTAGGGGGGGTGAAGAGCAAACAACCGCTGGGTTATTTCTCCTCAGGTCTTCCTGTTTCAGGGAGGTAAAGTAATGAATGCTGTTCTTCTACCTCCCATCTTGTGATGGCTTGTGGGAATATTACTGAGATTGCTGCACATTTTGGCCTGAAATTGGGACTTTGTGGAATTTCAGAAATCACAGGCCTTTTTGCTGAGTACCAGGACCAAGGTGCAGCACCTATGAAGGTGCTGCTGTGTGCAGAGGAGCTGGCTGAGGCTGGAATGAAGAGCCGAGGAGACTCAGCCTCCTGGGTACACCACAAGCTCTTGGGTGACCACAGCCCAGCTCTTCATATTGTGCTCTCTCTAAAATGCAGATAAAAGCCTTTGCTTTCCTTGCTGGGATGCCACAAAAATTAAATACTTCCACGACTGTGAGTTAGGCCATCGTTATGGTGATGAAGACCAGTGCTTACGTTGCTGTCTGCCTGTAGCAATTTGGGAAGGTCACAATGGAGACAGCTCTTGACCTTCACAAAGGTCCACGTTTGTCATAAATGCATGATTTGGTTATTATAGCCTACATGATCTGTATGTATATGTATATATCCTGTATGATCTGGATATTATATCTAAAAAGACCAGTACATTACCCCACTGGAAAGTCAAGCAGTGCGAGCACCCGTGGGCTGCGTTTGCTTGTAACAGTGATGGCAGCTGAGAAAGAGGTGTTGTTACAGGAGAGCTCATGGCCTGAAAAACCTAACCACTCGGGAGTGGTTCTTCCAGTCCCAGACTGGATTGCAATGGCCTCGTTATAGGTACTGTGCATGGGCAGTCCGGGCCAAAAGTGCTGGCGCTAGGCAGGAATAAAACACCTGCCAGCAGCAGACATGCCGTTTGTCTCAGCCTTCAGGCTTGGCTGCATCCATGCGTGTGGGAAGGAAACGGCGCCAGGAGAGAGGAGAGCCGCTCCTTTCCCATTCTTTAGAAAGCAAAAATGTTTGCAAATGTAGCTGTAACAGGGTTAACACCTCACATTCGCGAGGAACATCCCCCCTCTCCTCTCTCCACCCGAGTCCTCCACCACTCCCATGTCTCTGGAGACCCCGCCGCTCCCGCCCCGGCAGCCCAAGTTGGGAGTTTCCATGGCAACTCGGCAGCTGGTGTCTAGACACTGTGAAAGATGCTTCGCAATGGAGCCGGGAGCCTGACTCCCTCAGCACCCCCTCCCCGCTGCCGTGCACCCCCAGCTCCGCTCCCCCCCTTCCCACCCTTGCAGGATGCCGACGCACGGTGGGATTTCCACAGTGCTGGGGACCAAAGGCACCGGGAGGGAGGGGAAGGAGGGGAAGTTCTTCAGCCGCTGGCTCGGCAGCCTGACAAGGTGCAAAGGCAGCTGGGGCGACAGATCTGGGGCTGGCTGTCCTCTGAGGACTGAGCAGGATTGGGGAAAGAGGCGGCTGTCTGAGCTTGGACCAATGTTGTCAGCCATGGGACTGGCAGGAGTTGTTTTTCTTCTCTCTGCTGGTGCAAAGGAGGTGGGCAGGCATGGGCTGAAACAGAGATGAGGCGGTCCAGGAGTGGGAGGCCCAAAATGCCATGTGTTGTGGCCATATTCACCTTTGTGTTTCAATCATAACAGGCCATGTCTTATCCCTCATCCCCAGTATGTCCCATGTCCACTTTGTCTGCGGCATCTATGAGCACAGCACATATTACCCCCATTTCACTGCTTCTTTCCTGCTTCTTTTCAGCAGTTACTGGGCAGCTTTCCTGGACCTCCTGCCTGCTACTTGAGGTGGGGACATCCCACCCCACCACCTTCTTGCAGGGTTTGCTGAGGGGATGCAGGTCTCCCAGGTGCCGTGTGCCCATCGAGACCCCCAGGGTTCACAGGGACCATGTAGCACCCTGGGTCCATCTGTAGCAAGTGAGGAGGTTGGGAGAAATCGTGCAATTCAGCCCCCTGCGCCAGGCACAGCCACTCATCTGAAATCCCCGACTGCTTCACTTCTCAGCATTTTGCTGGGCCAGCGAAAATCTGTCAGTTTTCAGAAGCAGCGAGCAGGAAGGGCGTAGGATTTTAGCACTGTATATGGCACATAGCAAGGCTGACTGCAACGGGCTAACTTGGATTGGGAAGGGAACTGCATAAGCAACAGCTCTGAACCCGAACTGCGTCTTGTTTCAGCAGTCTCAGACCTACCATTGTCTGCCTGGAACTGGCTCCTGGCTGGCTAGGAGGACAGATGGATCGGGACAGATGAATCAAGCTGTGAAGCCTGGATCGAAATCTGGACCCAAATGTCGTTAAAACTAGGAGCTGCTTAGGTCATGGATTTCAAATGGGGCCTTGCAGCATTCCTTACCCTCCAAAAATATCTCTAAACAGAGTCGTCTCTGGAGTAAATGAAGGCTGCTTATAACAGGGCAGCAAAACCCAGATTAATATTTGGAAGTAAATAGGAAGGGATCAGACGAGGCACAGGTTTTCAGTCCCATCTCTGGCCAAGCTGTGGCTGGCAGAGGGCGGAGGAGGGAAGGATTGAGCATGGCAAAAGGACCCACATTGTGGCTGATGCTAGAGAAAGAGCAGCGGTTGAGGAGACATGAGCAATGCTTTAGCACAAAGGCATGTTCTAGCAGCACAATCAATATCAGCAATAATTATGCAAACAGTGGGAAAGCAGCAAAAGCAAAATCCCTGCATCTGTAGTAGAGTCCCAGAGTGTTTGTGCAATTTCTTTTATCTTGGCATCAGCTGTGGTAATTTAAAGATCTGCAGTGGAACAGAGAGGAAAAGGAAAACAAAACCCAAGCCACCAGCCACAAAAGAAATGATCAGCAGAGAGGTTACTGCTACTATGGTCATAAGCTGATGTCTGCTCTGATTTAATTAATCTTGGCAAGTCAGACGGGAGCTGGGCAGGTCCCAAGAGACAGTGTTTTACCCGGAAATCCACTCAACCTAATTTCTCTAATGTAGGGCAGTGGAGAGACTTGGAGAGGAGCCTGCACGCTCAGCCATTAGAGCGCAGCATAGGCAAAGGCAGCTGGAAGTGCCACCATCCAGCAATACTGCTGCCTGCGTGCCTGCCTCAGTTTTACAGCAACCAGAGCTGCATATGTTCGAGGCGTTTGCTCACCAGCAGGGCTCACAGATATCATTCTCACCCTTTCCAGGGAATACATGGAGTGCTGAGGGGCAGGAGCTCTCCAAGACCCTATTTCAGCATGGATCTGTAATTCATTTCTGTATCATTTCTCTTCCGTGGGCAAGGCACAATTCCCTGTAAGGTACCTGTTGGAGCTGTAGGTTTGAGGCACCTCTTGACAAAGGCCCTTAAGCTGGGAAGCAAACACACTTCAGCCTCTCCCACCAAACAGCTCTATCCCTGAAGCACTTGCACAGTCACAGCCTAAGGTTTGTCTGAGACTGCCTCAAATGTTTCTCAGCTCAAGGCTGCCCCAAATGTTTCTCAGCTAGAGGCTGCCCCACCCAGTGTGCTCGAATGAAGCAGGTTTGTTGGCAGCTCAGCTCACGGATGCTCATCGCCAATGCCAAATTATCTCATGGTATAGGATGATTTGGACTGAGGAAATCGCCATAGATTTAGAAAGATTGAAACACAGGTTGAAACTACTTAATATTACATCTCAGCCTTCCTTCCTGTATCATTTCTTCAATGCATGCACATGTTGTTTTCTCATTTTTTTTTGAGCCTGGGCCCTTCTTTTTGCTTTGTCTCTGCGGCTGCGATGCTCTAGAACAAATGTGTATGTCTGCACCCATGCTAGACACCTTCGTTTGATAGACGTGGGTGTTCCCTGTCTGCAACTCCTCTTGTCCTGAAGTAGACGTCTAAATAGGTTAGGTTAATAGTCTTAAAAATGTTGTTTATTTCCACTGCTTGGAAAGGGAGCACAGGGTGAGAAGACCAGCTGGAAATGTCTGTGCGTAGATGCCTGAACGTAGGTAAGATGCCTGTTATCTTCCACTTCAACTTTCCTGTTTCGTAATTTCTCTGCGCTGCCCCAGTCCAGGTCTATCTTAAGAGATAACTCACTGTCTCTTCCTTGTTCTCTCCCTTGCAAGTGGACACAGGGGACCCTCATCTTGCAGGAGGAGATCTCACAAAACTGGTGCATTCAGAAGAGGGCAGCTTTAGACGTGAAAATTTGTCTACCTGGGAATGACATGTGGTTGTGCCTCAAGCAGGAGACAGAACGCTTCACATAAATGCCCCGAATTCTCACTTGCTTTCTTGTCACCTTTTACACCTAGTCCAACAAAGTGCAAGGTGAATGCGCAATGCCAAGGCTGTACAGTTTTGTCTGTGAACTGTACCTGTCTGCTACAAACCAACAGCTGCGACAGCCCCGAGTTCAAGGAAGTGGGAAATCAAGCCTAGTATCAGGTAAAAAAACAATGTAAGAAAGATCCTCTCTTATCTATGAAATCCCCCAGGATAGCTATCTAATAATCTCCCCAGGGACACCTAACAGCCCTTTTCTGGGACGCTGAAAACTAGGTTGGAGAAAACCCTGGAGACCATGCTGCAGAAATAGCCTGCATCAGACAAACTGGTGAAGGGTGAGTCAGACAAACTGTCTCACCTCTTCTTGTGAATCAGAAACTGCTATTAGCTGGCCCTGATGTCAGTAGGGTTGTGCTACCATGCTCCCATTGCACAGAGAGAATCCTCTTCTTTCACTGCTATGATTTAGCAGTGCCACAGCTTGAACTTCATTTTTTATGCTGGGTTGTTTATCCTTTGTGATGTTACCTCTTTCTGAAGTTCATTACAGAATAATAACACCAGGTTGCTTCTTCTCCCTTGTCCTAAAGATCAATGAAACGATGCTAAAGCTGCTAGGAAGTAAGACAAAGCTTAGTGGCAGCAGGGTGCACCTCTGTGTATGCTATTTCCCCTCACTGCTTCAAAACCATGCAAAAAAAAAAAAAGAAAAAAAAAAGAAAAAAAAAGAAAAAAAAAGAGAAAAAAAAGAAAAGAGGAAGAATGGCTAGCTGAATTTTGCTTGATAGTTCTCATCAGAAAGGTAGACCACTTGTTTATATTTGGGCCATCCACGGAGGTGAAAATTGGCTTGACTTTGCCATGTGTCCAGCGTTTGGGTTAGCAAGACTTAAATGTGTTGTGAAGTGACTTCATAGCCTTTCTGCTGCTCCTTGACCTCGGAGTCAGTCCAGGCTATTTCAGCCATGGCAGAAGTCAGTGTAGTCTCTGCCTACCACCAGCTGCTCCCCAGAGAAGAGCAGTGGGAGCAGCAAGGCTCCTCTGCCAGCCAGGAGCCTCTGGGTGCCACGGGCATTCCCTGGAAATCAGATTTGTCGCTGTGGCGAGCCAACAGGGCACATAACATGGCAGAAGATCATGTTTCAGTCTATCTGCTTATCCTAAGAGCAAGAACAGCGCAGGAAGCACTGTGAGTTATTCCATGTTGCTCTGAGATTGCCAGCTCCCCCACTTTGAATGCAACCAGGTTCCTGCCCATGTCACTAGGACAACTGTCAAGAGCCTACTACTGAAGGAGCAAGACCGCAGTTTTAACTGCTGTTGAAATGGGGGCATCTGTGCGACCTAACCCTCTATATTATTTGGCCAAGGCTCTCAGTATAACAGCAGGTAGTCAGGTCCTCCTGGTGTTATTCAGGTCCTCCCAGTGTCTATTCCTGTGCTAGCTGCATTAGGGGCCTTCTGTTGTGCTGTCTTGAAGAGGCTTTGGGGAGTCCTGGCTAAAACCTGTGCAGGTTTTCACTAAAAAGATGAAGAATTTTTTTAATATAATGAAATGCAGTGGCTTGGGTTTTTGTTCCTTAAGCTGTGTTGCTCATCCTTTGTTGATCTTTCATTTGTCTTGCATTAATGTATGGGAAAGCAGACATTTTGTCTTACTAGGATCTCTCAGAGCCTCCTAGCAAAGCTGCTGGCTAACAATAGTCTTCTGGCCTACATTTAGGTATGGATGGTCATGCATACTCTCAGCTCCATAATTTAACACGTGTCCTGCTACAAACGCCTTGGAGAAGAGCAGGATTAAAAGGATTCCCCTCCCTCTGCAGAGATTCAATCATTCAGGAAAATTAACCAAACTGGTGCAAGTTAGCATGCTTTGCCTTCCAACTATAATTGGATCCTATTTTAATCAATAACCTATTTTGGTTTTGGTTCGTGGTTGTAGCTGTACTATACGTAGAAGGAGTCTTTGAATATAATTCTGTTTTGCTGCTCAATGTCAAGGGAAAGCAAGTGCACAGCTTTTGCTGACAGGGAATTGCAGGTGCAGGGGCTCAGGGCATGGTATTGGGTGATAGAGTTGTTCCCACAGACATTTTGTAAAATCAGCAACTGGTGTTCGCTAAGACAAAAAGTATGTGAAGGTCCAGAAGTAGAGCAGTTAATGTAGTTGATTCAGGGTAGGAAGTTACACACTCCTCAAAGGTGATCCGTATGGAAATGGTGCATAGGAAGGCATATAAATGAGCGGCTAAGGAGTGGAGGGGGACAGGGAAGTGAGAATTGCAGCACCTACTGGCAGTGCTGGAAGCAAATACAAGCCTGCCATCTGATGGCAATCGAATGGACCAGGCAAGAATGTATAAATGGTCTCAGTCAGGAAACGTTCACATCCCAGTTAGCAATCTTACTGATGCTAAACATGGGTGTGAGGATGCTAATCCTCACAAACTAAACATTAGCATGTGAACATGAATATTGTTAAGCTGACAGCATGGGCCATGGTGTGTTTTTTGAATATGCCAATTAGCTTTGCCCCAGACAGCTCCCAGACACATCCACCCTTGTTCTGGGGAGCCATATGGACATGAGCCGTGTGGTGCCAGCTGGCCTCAGGGCCAGAGAGCAGTCCCTGGCCCATTTTATTTGCTGGTACAACATAATCTGATAGCCCATCACAGAAGCCAGGAACTGGCTGGTTCAAAGAGACCCCTGAGCCCACCATGAATGACCACGAGAGGTCCAGTGATGCTATGGAGGTCTATCAAGCTCCAGCACTGAGGTATGTGACATACCAATCTTGTGCTTCATCCTGCACCACCCAGCCCTTTTGCATTTGCTTCTTTTCTCCATTTTTTATCCCAAATCTGGAGTAATGCTGCTTGCTTGACTTCTCCACAGTGTGTGTGGGGGTTGAGGGGTAGTCAGTGAGGAATGGGGAGGAAAAGGAATATACAGCAGACCAGCCACTCCAGTGCACTAAACCCTTGTGCATTATTCTGCTGGCTGAACCATCACCTTCACTTGTGAAAACCAATCCACACGGTGCACAGACCTTAGTGGTGCTTCTGAAAGAGGGTCAGGGACACACCAGCGTAGCCTGATCTGAAGGGGATGAGAGCTGGTCAGCAATAATTCAGAAACAAATAAGGGGGCATGGTGTCTTAGGCTGGGTGAGCCCAGCAGCAAGATCATTCCAGCTTGAGTGGTGCTCACTCAGTTTGCTTTGTCGCTCCTGGCTGTCCCAGTACTGATTCCCTGTCTGGTTCCTTGTTGTAGGATTGCTACTAGCATTCATTTTAACATGCAAACAGTATGCTGGTGCAAGGTGTCTGACTGACAGGCAGACCCAGCCTCAAGTTACATCCATTGCTTCCCCCCGGGGCAGCTCTGCCTTTGAAAGGAGAGCCCAGAAAACTGGAGACAGTGACAGCCTCCTGGGCCCTGTTCTTGAAGGCATAAAGACATTTCTCTAGACCTCTGTTTGGTGTAAGAGAAGTCTGAATTACAGGTTATTATTATTTTTTCCTTCTGGGTCTTGAGAGCTTCAAGAGCTGGCAGAGTTTTTTCTTCATTACCTCTTTAAGACTCAGCTGGGAGGGCCAGTAGCAGAAATTAGGGGGCAACAATTCCATGGTGGTTGGCACAGCTGGTGGGTTCAATAAAAAGGTAATACAGGTATCTGATCTGGCAGATTTTAGCACATAAGCCAAGAGTTTCATCAGTACACGTGATGAAATGAATGATGGTTGCCAGCCACATCAGCAGGGAACTCTGCTTGGGGATTTGGGCAGCTCCTTCCGATTACACATGGTTTCTGGTGGGGCTGGAGGCATTTTGTGAGGGCCGTGTGCTCGTCTTCTAGGCTGAGCCCTGGCACGTTCTTCCCATGCCACAGAGATGCCAGGAACTGTGAGACCTGGTCACTTTGGGAAGAGAGAAGCCTGAAGCCATGCAGTTTGTCGTGCAAGGGCTGTGTGCATGCACAGGATGCTGTAGATCATGGCTGACTAACCCTGGACCGTCTCTTTCCCTACTAGATGCTGTAGAAGAAACCAAACCTACTGAAAGTGCCCAGCAGGAAGAGGTGAAAGAAGAAGAGAGCAAGGCGGACCAAGAAAATGCCTGAACATTAAGAAATGACTCCCCGTTGCCCCTCCCTCCCTCCCCCTATCCTCTATCCTTCCTTCCTACCCCAATCTCGATCTCCCCCCTTCCTGCTCACGTCTGTGAGCCTGTCCATCCCTCTCCCATTCCCACTTAAACCCTTTTTCTCTCTGTGTGGCAAACATTTAAAGAAAAAAAAAAGAAAAAAAAAAAAGCAGGAAAAATCCCAGTCAAACAGTGTGGCTTAAACATTTCTTTGTTTCTTGGTGTTGTTATGGCGAGTTTTTTGGTAATGATGATCCAATCATTTTGGGAAAATTCTTGCACTGTATCAGAGTTCTTTGACCTGGCGCGTGCGTGTGTCTGTCTGCCCACCACGAGCGCTCTCTCTCTCTCTCTCTCTCTCTCCTCTCTCTCTTCTCCAAGTGTGTGTGTGTGCAATGTTCCGTTCATCTGAGGAGTCCAGACTTACCGAGTGAGTTAAAACAAACGCAAAACAGGAAAAAAAAATAATAATCCTTTTCTTCCTTTTTCAATGTGATGGAATGAACGAAAGAAAAACAAACAAACGAATGAAAAATAATACCAAACCCCAGTTTGTTTTCAGAACTAGAACAAAAAAAATATGTGCCAATTAGCGTAATGCTTGGCTCCAGGCTCCTTTTTCAAACTGAACAATAATTATAATAAATGAGAATAATGATCATTAACACCGCCGTGTCGCATTTCTATGCTGCCGTACACCCTCTGGCCTGCGTACACAGACCGGTCTTGGTGGGCCTCTTGTTGCGTGGCCCCGCTCTGCTCCTCAGCCACTGCTCTGCCACCGGTCAGTGACTGTCCGCTCTCCCTGGCATCACCAAGGGGATTTTTAGGGGACCTCAGGCTTGGATTTTGAGTGAGGCATCAGCACAGAGTGAGGCGTTAACGTAAATAATGGAAGTAGCAAAATTGGTCTTGGGAAAGAACAAAACAAGTGCCCCTCTAGGAGGCCCCTAGGTCCTGATTCAGAGGAGCATGGCGACCTCAGAGCAGCCCCACGGGTCCCAGCTGAGGCACCAGCTTTGGTCCATGCTGAGGCCCCGAACACCTCCGACCCCTGCCAGGGGATGTACTAAGGGCCAGGAGGGGCCCCACTGGTCCTCACCCCTCTGGGCTGGTGTTGGAGTTGTTGAGCAATGTAGCGTGGTCCTCCAAAAATGTTCTGTTTGGCAACAGGAATCGGGCCAGTGCATTAATAGGTGTGCAGCCAGGGCACGGTCTGGTGGCGTAAGAGCCAGCTGACAGCGCTTGGAGAAATCTCTCTGTCCTGCTGCCTAGCAAAACCTGGGTTTATTCACCCAGCTCTAGTATGGGCCTGGGTTTTAGTTATCATTTATGGCCTTCCCCTGCAGCTGGCTGGAAGTGTAGCCGAGGCCTGTCACGGTGGCATTGCACCACCTCGTGAACCTCCACGGCCACGGCCCACGGGGTACAAAATTGTCCTTGGTGCCCACTGAGCACCTGCCAGGCCCAGGCTCTCTTGGTGAGAGCAAACATTTAATATGTATTAAGGTGAAAAATTCTTTTTAAAGCCTTTTCCTAAAAGCTCGATTAAGGCCCAAGTTTTTCCACATGTTTTTCCACAGTTATTGCAAGGTTCCCTGGCTGCATTGGCAACGACAGCCAGCGTACTCCACAGTATTCCCATAAATACAGTTGGCAGGACCAGGATTAAATTGGCCTCCCAGCTGTATCACCAAAAAATGGGTCTGCTGACAGCCCCAGAGTCCCTTTCTGGCCGATGCTCGGAGCAGCAGCCCCGCAGCCTTTGGAGGGCTGGCCGGCCCTCCCTGCCCGACTCCTTTCTTCTCCTCCATCTCTTTGTTGGAAATAGGGAGAAAAGATGAACGGTGTCTCCTCAGAGAGGATCGCTTTGAACGTAGACCGCTCACTGGAAGTGCCATCAAAATGCGCCAGGATTCTTTTCCATGCGCTTCCTGGCCTTGTGTGGAAACAAGAGAGAGAGAGAGAGTGGGAGGATTAAAAAAGAGAGGGAAAGAGAGAGTGGGAGAGAGATTGGACAGAGATTTTAAAAAACAGGGATTAGAGAGAGGAGGGAGAAAAAGATTTTAGAGCGGATAGATGGATGATAGGGAGAGAGAGGGGAGTATAGCTAGAGTAAGAAAGGTTAGAGTGAAAAAGATGAGAGAGAGACAGGAAGAAATTAGGTAATATGGAGCAATAGGTGATTGATAGAGATAGTGAAACGTAGCTAGCTAAAGTAGATTAGACACTCAATAGGTAGAAAGATGGGCTGACTGACAGATAGGTATTGTGTCATACTTCATAAACGATATATGCTAATATTCCCATGTCATGATGGGTAGTAAACCCTGAGACACCTTCCAGCCTGACCTCAATTCAGCAAATGTAGCGCGGACATCAGGCATTGCTTGGACCGTATGTCAGGTCTCACGAGCCTGCCCGTCCCTGCCGTGGGCGCGGCAGGGTGGTGTATGGGGAGGGACACAGGGGCCGAGGCGAGGGAGGAGAGGCGCAGAGTATGTTTGCTGTTCGTAGCACACCAGGTGCCCGGCCGGGAGGTTGCAGATGCCCCGTGTCTCTAGCAGTGAGTGCATGGAGAGAACTGAGGTTCAGCTCTCAGGATCGGTGGGAGAGGTGTTTGGGAGGAGGCAGGAAGGAGAAAGCACAGCTTTTGTTTGGCCTCATCTCCTGTCATCACCATTTAAAAGGGCTTTCTTAAGGACTGTCTTGTCCGTGTCTGCAAGGACCGCTTGGTCTCCCTGCTCTTCTGACTTCAGATCCCAAATCTTTCATCTTGCCTCCATTCCATTATTAGTATTTTTTACTTTAGAAGGAAAAGAAAACTGCCTCTCGTGTCCTTCTGGACATAGACCTTCCTCCCTCCTTGATAAACAGAAGCATTTTTCTCTCCCGGGGGACATTTTATCTTTGCATTTTGCATGTTGCCTCCCCCTTGGCTGATGGCTGGGGCATCGCGTGTGTTTTGCCACCATTTGTAAGAACATACTTTGCCATGTTGCTTAGAGAACAAAGGGTTGGGTTTTGTGTTTTGTTTCTCCCCCCCACGAAGAGAACGGGGTATGTGGTTACCAACTGCAAACCTAAAAAATCCAAATACTAATTCCTCTCCCTTGGTTCCAGTTTAAAATTACTGGCTGTAACCAAGCACCCCCCCTATCTTTCTTATTGTACCATGTCCTGATCCTGCCAGAGAGTCAGGGCAAAGAGAGCGTGAGAGAGAGCACACAGACAAACCCTTGCCTTGAGCATGGGGTGGTTTAATGTGTAGTACACAAGATTTGTATAGGAAGCTGGGCTGTCTTCAGAGTACAGGAAGAGAGCAGAGAAAAGCATTTGGATTCCCTTGAGTTGCCTCTTCAGCCAGATTTTTAAAGGCTGAAAGGAAACAGTACAAAGGATGTAGCATGGGATGGAAATTGGAAGAAGAACAGGGTTATTTGAGGAACAGTTTTTCTAGCAGGGTATCAAGTGAGCTAAGAGCAGCACAAGAGGCAGGAGGTCCCAGAAGTTAAGAGGGGAGCAAAGAGTACCCAGCCGAGTAGCTGGAGTTTTTCTACTACTGCTCCTGATGCAACAACCAACACGAATTCCCTAGGGAGTATGTATCTGTTCCTCCTTCCCGGAGGAGTATCTCTCTTGCCTGGAGGTGTCTGTGGTTGTTACTTTATGCATGGTGAGGGAAGAGGATGTCAGAGTGACTCCTGCTGGGAGGATGGTTCCTGACCTCACGTACAGTGCTGAGTCCAAGAGGGGCTGTTTTTATGCCTCTGTAGTAAGATATGCTAGTGACCCACACCTATACTGCATGCTCCTAACAGCTGTAGGCCAGCTCTTGATATTTCAAATCATCTAGATTAAGCCTTGGAAGAGTGTAAAGAAATCCAAACCATAACCCCTCCACCCCTATTCCATCAATGCTGCAAATCATTCGTGTGAATTTGGTCTGATTTGTGGCATCCACGGACTGTCTGCGCTGGTAGCATATAAAACCCACAGCCCTTGCAACCATTGCATCAGCCAAGAAGCTCCACCGTGAGCTGCGATCCAAAGGGAGGAGAGGTGCATCCTGCTGGGATCTCTTCAGACCCCGTGTTTTCCAGCCCCAAACCCTAATGCAGCCCCGTGAGAGGCCTCAGTTAGAAGGAACCCACCTATGGTGACTGCACGAGCACCATCACTTGGGGAACGTGTTACTCTAAAGGAAAGAAATGGCCATGACCGGAGGAGAGGGGGTTAGAAAGGAAGAGAAAGAAGGAAAAAATAGAAGGAAGTAGCTCATACCAAACTCCCCGCAGGTCAGTTTTTTCCTTTTTTCCTGCAGACCGCGAGTGGCACATGGTAGCATGTGAGGCTTTTTGTACCGAAGGTCTGGTGTTTGTCGTAGGTGTCTTAGGAGGGAAATGGAGCAGCTGTGGTTTGCAGAGGTGGAAGAAAGGGTCTGAGTGAATGTTCTTGCAGTCCCTGTTGGCCAAGATGTCCATTTGGTGACCACCTGCAGCTCAGTGACATGGGGCGGTGGTGGTGGGGTCCTCTTCCAGGCCTGTGCTCAGATCCCCTGCTTTTCTGCATTGCCACATTAGCACTTTCACTGGATATTTAGAGCACCTCAGGACTGGTTCTCCTCTCGCTCACACCGGGGTAACTCAGGAGTCACTCCACTGGAACCAGTGGTGTTAATCTGGTGTGAAAATAATGCGAGAGGAGGATTCATCTCCTCGGGGGGGGATTTTCCAGGTCCCCGAGGGGGAAAAAAATCAATGGGAGTTACATGTCTAACTGCCACTTGTGCCTGTGAAAGTCTGCCCCTTATCTACCCATATGTATATAGGGTACAGTTTTCAGAATAACCTAAGTGACGTGGGTGCTTAAGATTATGCATTTTGTTGGCTTTCAACAAGGCTTATGCTCCTAGGGCCCAGATCCTGAAGTATGTCCAAGATTGTCCTTGCAGCAAACTGGGGGGCTCAGGCCTAAAATTCTCCAAAGGTTTTTTTGAAAATGGAGCTTCAGATCACGAGTCCTTTAGGTGGTCCTGAAAACACTACCCTCTATCCATTCTTCAGGGTGTTGATCTCAGGTCATGTGTGAGCCTGCATTCTTACTTACAATGCTTTATTACTACATTCCTCTGTTGAGCAATACTTGGAAGAAGAGGTGAAGGCCGAGATTTGCAGAACAGGCCAGTGACCGAGTGGCTCACATCTCGAGTGCCCAATTTAGAGACACCTTACTGGGGCCCGATCTGCAGGTCCCCCATATGACCCAAACATCGCAATTTGTGTATTACATGCTCAGAACCACCGGTCACTTCCCAAAATCCCAGCCCAAGACCTAGACTGCTCTCACAAAAGAAAATCCTAGGATAGCCGTTCATCTAATAGCTTGGTTTTTCTGCTCATGCCTGTTCCCAATGAACAAAACACATCCCTATGCATCACCTAAGCCCTATTTTGAGGAGTTACACTGGCATACAGCTGAAGTAACACAGTGGTAAATCAGGGCCTGAAGAAGAATGCTACAGCCTAGAGAGTATAAAGAACTGTGACTTGTCTGGAGGCTAATAAGAGCAGAACTTGACAATTAGAGCGGCCCATTTCCGATGCTCTTGTGTGAGGATCTGGAAAGAGTCTCTCACTCATTGTACTTGTGCATTATGAATGTGTCCATCTGCAGAGATCTAATGTACACATATGTCCTGAATATTGTCCTAAGGTTGCAAGCTTCGAAACTGAGCAGAAAACATTCCCAAGAAGTGAGAATAATACAGATGTCTGTATTTGAAAAATTGGTTCAAATAAAGTCTCTCACTTATAAATACGTGTAGTTGTGTGCAATTATTTGCTCCTGGAATAGAAGTTTCTCCCTTGTGTAGATTTACAGTGCTTTTATGAAAGATCTCGTTCCATTTTCCCTTGACCTTCCCAGTCAAGTCATGTTACTGTGGAAAGAAATACCTTCTACTTATTCTCTCTGGGTAAAAAGCTATGTTAAAATGGCAGGGTTACGTAAAAGGCCTGGTATGTGTTACTGTTTTTAAATATCTATTGAGGTAGAAGACATAGGCCTGATGCAAGATGTGGTCTCTCCATGAAGAAGTACTAGATATTTTTATAATAAGAAACAGATATTGCCACAGACTCTCTTGACCCAGGAAAGGCCAGCGTGCGGTTGTCTGGACACTCCCTGAGACGTGGCTGAACCAAGAAAAGCTGTGCTTTCGGAATCATGTATCTGCACAATGCCCACAGCAAAATGCTGGGTCTGGGTAAGGGAATTTGCTGGCACATACAAATGGCAATGTGAATCACCATTAGGGAGAGCACCCAGCAGGTTTAAGGAAAAGCAAGTACCACATCTTTTAGATAGTCAGACAATCTGGAAAACTTTTTTTTTTTTCCATTATGCAACTGTACCTAAAGGTATCAAATTCCTCGCTGGATTTAAAGCTTCAGTAGTTCATCGGAAAAATACAGAAGCTTTTAAAATAGGAACATATATTTCAGCACCTAGGAAGCCCCACCAAGTTCTTTCCTTCAGTATCAGCTTTGGGTCAAGCACAATGAAACACGAACAGAGCAGCGACTGCTGCCCAAGCTGTGCTAGGCTGTTGCCTTTAATGCTGTTCTGTGTCTGTCAGCAGCTCAAGAGGAGAGCTGAAATCAGACATTTTTATCTCATCTATTCATCGCAGGAAGCTCTGCAACCACAATTTAGAAATCACTTGCAACTCATCTCTGAAATACAGCAGCTGGCTTAGCAAGGGCCCAGGAAAATTCCTGATGGGGCTCCAAGGAGCTGCCTGGGAAACAGAGCAGACCTCAGCATCTCGCACGGGTTCTGGACAAAGTGCCAATTTACAAATGAAAATGACACAATTAGATGTCTGTATTCTTGTATGTAATCATCAGTTGCCCCGTGGCTTCTCCAAAAAAGGCGTGGACTCCAGCTTGTGTGCAAACAAATATTTAGCATTCGAAATCAAGTGGTTTCAATTAGCCACATAGCTTGATTGCAGGGCTCAACCCTGGCAGATTGGTTGTGCTTCAGTGGGGTGAAACACCTGTACAGGGGCAGCCAAGGGCCTCCCTCCGAGTAAATGGCAGCTTCTCTGTAACTTCTGTGGGGCAGGAGTGAGCGGATGCTTTTCTGTCTCCACGGATTCCCAGAGGCCTGGCTGAAGGCATTTCACCCCTCCGAAGCCCCCTTGCACTTCTCTGTGTCACACTAGGTGGTGATTTCTTGTGGTTTTGGTCAATACCAGCAGCTTCACAGCCGCCTGGCCACCTTCACTGCCCTGCTGAGGTCACCAGCAGAAGACCAGTGCCTCTCCTGCCATCGCTCACATTTCCAAGTCTGCTATCTCTTACACAACAGGCAGCCTGAAGCGCCCTGTAACGGACATTTACAGCCCCCTAACCGGTTACACTTTGCCCTGTGTTACCATCGCGTGTGGAGCTGGCATCCGGACTGACAGGGGCTGCTGCCCTCTGAAGAGGCGCACAAAGAGCCAGACAAAGGAAATTACGCACTTCTGCACCTAGGACCGCTTTCGTTTATGAAAAATGAAATTATTTTTTTTCTCCATGCTTATTAAAGAGGAAATAATTTTCATCTCGCTTGGCACGGAAGGGTAAGCATGAATAATAGAAAGGCAAGGAGGTAAAAGCTTGGTCCTCTCAGAGGAGTGCCGCTGGATCTGTAGGCAGGGTTGGCAGGGGCGGTAGCTTGCACCAGGCAGCTGCAGGAACAGACGGGCCTTGGGGGGCTTCAACTCTGTAAATGAACTGGCCCACAACCCAAATTACAAGCCGGGAACAGGTAGAAAGGCAGTGCTTTGAGCTTAATTTAATTGCGGTAATTGATGAAAGGAGTTATGAGTAAAATGTAATTAGGCTTGCGGGAGCCATGGGCGGATGCTAGGCCGGGGAAGAGATAAGAGACGCTGTCTGTGGAGGGAGAGAGGGAGGGTGGTGCAGGCCGTCCCTGGCTAGGCAGCACGGGAAGGTTAGCTGGGCTGAAGTGAAAACTGGGGGCGAGATCCCTGCTGAGCCTGCGGTTGTTCTTTTTTGTTGTTTTCTCTTGAGCTCATCATCTTCTGAAGGATTTTGTGGCCATCCTTAGGACCCCCCCACAGAGAGGAGCTGCCAGTTTCTCTCACTGGAGGAAAAGTTTAATGCAGAGGGCTCGATCTTCCCCTGCACACCACATCTGCCCATCCTTGACCATTTATCTACACACGTTCAGTCTGCGGTTTGGGTTTTGATGAGCCTCATTCACCTCCTCTCTGTGCTCATGTGCTGTGCAGGGGCAGGTTGAGTGTGGGTGCTGTGGGGCAGGGCCCTCTTCCTTGTGTTTGTTCTCAGTTTAGGGTGGAATCTAGCATTTTAGGAACAACACCAGCAAAAACTAAGAAACTGCTAGGTTTAATGGTGGTGTAAGGGGGTGTCTGGTGCTGGTGGCTGAGGAAGGGTGGCTCTTCCTCCTCGCCACTGCCAGACACGGCTGGGCAGCTCCCCTCGCTAGCCAGGAGCCCATTAATAAGGCTTTCCAGCTTGTCACTTCCACGCTGAATCCTTTGAAAGCCACGCTCCTCTGGGCCCATTAGAGGGAGGAACTGTCTCTGCCGAAACATATGGGGCTGTCAGGCTCTGTCTGGCTGCTGCTCTGAAAGCTGCTGCCGCTCTCGCTGTTTGCTGACTGCGGGGGAAGCTGTCTGGAGGTGGCTGTGTTGGGGACGGGGCTGGGGGAAGGTGACAGGGTAGCTGGGAAGGCTGCTGGGACGAGGATGTGGGGCTAAAAGCCAGCTGAAAGGCTGATGGGTGCTCAAGGGGAGCTGGCATGCTGTGGGTGGGATAGCAGGGGCTCAGGACGACTGGGGTAAGTGAATATTGGGTTGGTGTACTGGGACAGGCTGAGACCTGATTGGGTTTGTGTGGGGAAGGAGATGACTGCAGCACTGGGTGGCTGTGGGAATGGTGTCGAAGGGATGGTTTGGAGAGGGGGGACGGTCACACTGGGCTGAGAGCTGCTGGGTGCATTCCTGACACCGCCTGGATGCCGCTGGAGCCTCTCATTAAGCAGCACGCCCGCCCCCCTCCGCTCCATTTGCAGAGATTGAAGAGGATTTAATGGAGTCCCTTGACTTTTTCTTCTGAAATATTCATGGGTTTTAGCAGTCCATTTCATGCTCACCTCCTCCTCCATTAGAGAGCATCAAGGAGGGACTGGGTGGAAAGTAGGCTGCCGTGGAGCCGGGGGGGCAGACGAAGGGACCCGAGGTTCTGACCAGAGACTGCTGGGAAGTGATCCTCTCGTGGGCTGCTCCGTGTCCCTCTCGCCAGGCCCTCAAAGTGGCTTGAAAAGAGCCCAGGGCAGCATGCACAGGGAGGTGATTAACACAGTGGGAAAGGAAGGAAATCTATTAGGCAGGGAGCGCTACCTAGAGTTGCTGCCCCCCGACCCTGCTGCAGACATACAGCCCATGCCTGTCTCCCTGCCCATCTTCATCATCTGCTGGGAGCTCTGCAGGAATTGCACAAGCTGACGAAAAATGCCTGGAGGCAATTAGTTCCCTCCTTGCCTCTGCATGAATGCTGTGCTCGGATACAGGGAAATCCAGAGCTTTGGCGAGACAATGCAGATGTGTGCTGTATTTCGGGTGCTGCGTACAGCAAAGATCCCACAGGGAAGAGAGGGTGCCATAAGTAGCGCCACTGCACTCTGCTGTAGGAAGTGTCCCAGAAGATCGGGGCCAGATGGGATCTCTTGTACAAAGCAAGAGCAGCCAGACCTCACGGCACATCGCACCGTGGCATAAAATAGATCCTACTCAGGTGTGCTTATTTCCATTTCATTGTTTTCTCCCTCTCCAATCTGACATTTTTTCCAAACCTGCTAGATACTAAAGCAGGGCTCGAATAGTCCAGCTGGTATGACCTCACCCAAGTCCCAGAGCCAGATATTTCTAATATTTTGGGGGTAGGGAGAGGTGCAGCTCCCTGCTCCGCATTTACACATCTTTTCCAGCAGACATACTCTCAAAGCTTGCCGCTGGGAGTCGTAATGAAGTTTTACCAAGGGTCTCACAGACTACAGTTGGATCTGGAGGGTGCCCTAAGAGAACAGATTCTTGCTCCAGCAGCGCTATCACAGCAAAAGTACCCGAGAAGCTCACCCCGGTGCTCCAAAATCTGCCTGGCTTCTCCTTGCATTAGGACTTGGATGCATGAAAAGAGCACAGCCTTGATGCTACTGAGTTGTTCACCTGGGATAACAGAGACAGAAAGCAGGGGAAAGCAGGATTATAAACTTACACATTCATCTGTCTTCTCCCTGATCGATATCTTTTTTTTTTTTTTTTTTTTTTAAAGGAAGATGCAACAGCGTTGATTTACCCTTACTCTCAAAACACTCGTCAAGCTGCTTCCCCTTCCCTCCCCATCACACACATACACACGCACGTGTGTCCCAGGAATCAGATGTTTGTGTAAATGCTTGCAGGATGTTCCCCATCTTCTTGAAATGATAATCAGCGTGCCTAGAATCAGCTTAATTACTAGGTATTCATCACACGCCCACAGGCTTCGCCACGGCAGCTCTGCACAGCATTGCTGTGAATGAGTCTGCATGTTTTTACCCCGCTGCCAAACGGTGCTCATGATCAAGAGCCGGAGCCTGCACATCCGAGCTGGTGGGCTGTCTGTTATTTAGGTATTTGTGGGCAGGGAGAAGGAAGTTTGCAAAGCAGCGGCAGCTAATCAGCAGGTGCGGAGCATCTCAGGTTTAAGCATGCCTCACCTTTCAGTCTCTTTTCTTCTAGCCCTGTCTTTGCTGTCCCATGGATCCCTTGCAAACACAGACCTTGTGGCTCGCAGCACCCTGGGCTCTTCTGGGCTTGGTCTGTGCCCATCTCTGGAGCCTGAGCTGAGGCACCAACAGCTGTGGCACCACTCAGTCTCGTGTGCACAGCCAGGTAGGAGAAGGTATTTATTTACCTTGCATGTCTGTAATACAGTTGTTGCAGTGCTTGACCTTCTCTCCCTGAGCAATCAGATATATCCCAACATGTCCCCACTCAACTAGCTTCATGTGGCATCCTGCAGAGATAAATAATTGCTATTTACACTACTATAAAACAGGTAATCACTTGTACACGCCACACAGAAACACACAGGTCGGCTGGTTCAAAATGCTGTGACCAGGCACGCAGCACAATTTTTCCCAGTGCTGGGTGCCCTGCGAGGCAGCAGAACACATTTCCTATAAGAACAGCACCCGTCAGGGCTGAGCAGAGCTTTTTTGAAGGACCTTCTGGGTTGCATCTGGGGGCATGTGCCGAGATCATGGTCACGCCTTCACTTTCTGTCAGTGACCCTGCAGCAAACAGTCCCTCGTGTGACTTCTCAGGTGATTGCACAGGTACTCAGGGTGGGTGGAAGAAGGATCCAGACTTCATTGCTCTGCCTCTGTTAGCCCGACAAGGTTTGAATGCTTCGTGCAACCATAGCCATCTTTGTTTCCTACACACAGGAGAAGTGACTTTTCCTCTGTTCTTAAAAGATATATCATAAAATGGCCAGACACCATTTTGCCAAATCTTCCAGATGCCAATCTGGTAGCTATTCAAGGCCCTCCATATAAGCAAGCCAATGCTTAAGGCTGTTGGTTGCCGTCACAAGCAAAGGAGATGATCCAGCAACACCTGGGTGCCTGTGTGGCTGGCCAGATCTAGCCTTTCTCTTCGGTGTTAGCAATGACAAGGCTAAAGGACTGTCCCACGGCTCTGCTGATGCCTCCAGACCTCAGAAGTCTGCCCGCCGTAGCGTCACATCATTTCTGTCTATCCACGCAGCCCCTGGAGCGCCGTGTAAAGGATGATCATTGCAACACGGGGCTCAGACCCTCGAGATGTGTTGACCCTCGAGATGTGTCAGACCCTCGAGACCCGTTATGCAGCAGGGCTCTGCCGCTTGCCCAAGGGCAGGGAAAGGCTGTGGCAGAGCTCAGAAGAGAGCTCATCCCTCTGGAGCTCGTGCAGATCAGATCAATAGCTCCTCTGCTCCCAAGTATTTGTTCTGCAGGGAAGAGGATAGGAATAAAACGAACCTTTAAGCCTTGTTAAAAATACATGCCATGAAGACAACTGCCTTCCAGGAGTAAAAGCATCTCCGGGGATGATCTCTGGGGAATCCCTGCTCACAAAGCACCCAGCAAGGAAAAGGCTCCCAGGGAGCATCGCTGCAGGGAGCACTCTGCTAAGTGCTGTGCCCCAGGAGAGCACCTGCAGGGCACCTGCCTGCCCTGGCTGCCCCCTCGATAGCCCCTCTCCCCCCAAAAAACAGTCACTAAAAGGCCTGCTTGCATAAGCTAAGGGTGTCTGTCTTTCAGCTCATCTTTATTAAGCCTGTAAGATGACATTTTAGACTAGAAACACCTTTTCAGCTTGCTCAGCTCCTCATCAGCACCCGCCCTGTAGCAGCTGACCCATGCCCCATGGCACCTGGTGATGATGGGCCTGTGCTGGCAAACAAGCAGACCCACCCCTTGCTCTTTTATTAATAAAATGAATTGCTCTTTTATTAATAAAAATAGGTGATGGGGGCACACCTCCTCCCCTGTGCCAGGGAAGAGGGGGAGTCAGGGTGGCAGTCCCCTGGGGTGCCACAGGGTTTGCAAAGGGGAAGCCAGAGAGCCGTGCATGGCAAAGACAGAGCCTCGCACTGTGCAAACAGACCAGCCCTGCCTTTTTCTGCTGCCGAGACTGCTGGAGGGGAAAATTGGATTTGATTTTTTTGTTCAGCAAGCCTCACGGCAAGCTCAGCTCTGCGGCTGGTGGAAAGGAAGCACCGCTTCTGGCTCACGTGCTCGGGTATCTGCTCAGCCACGAGCGACCCCGAGCGCTGCGCCTTCGCCTCGCTCTGACAGCCTGCGCTGGGGTGGGGATGCTGCACGCTGCCGCAGAGACCTCAGCCTCCCTTGGCATATATCCATATTGCCCCGCATGGAGAAATCCATGCTTCAAACGATGGTGGAGAGCCTCGGGATCCATTGCTAAGACCCATCATGCATGTGTACTTCCTCGGCTGACTGCAGCTACCTCCCAGATATGCCCTGCCTTGTCCTGCTTTTGTCCCACCAGGGTATGGTACGGCATGGCACACCATGACCACGTGCAACTGAAGGAGGGGGAGGCTGCCCTCCTTCATCCCTCACTTTCATCTTACAGTATCTGCATGGTCACCTCAAAGGCAGCTCCTATAACATTTTTCTGGCTGAAAGGCACTGATATGGGAGCAGCATTTAATTTTTTTTTTCCCCATAAAATATTTTTTCCATGAACCATGTTTTCTTCCATAAGCCGTGGGACAGATCAGAGTGTGACAGGTTCAGCTGTCACTGGATGAGGGGAAGAGCAAAAGTGACAAGAAATTTTTAGGAGATCTATATTAAATTCACTCTGTGTGGGATTACCATTCAGTATTAAGAGTAAAGTGAAACCTGAGCTGATGGCCCATTATCCTCTTTGCAGTGCACTCTAACAGCATCTCCATTCATAAAGCAGCTCAGCTTCTGGCCTTCAGTCCTGATCTATTTGTTTTGCTCTAAAACAGTTTTCAGCACGCGATGGATTTGTCCTGCCACGTACCTGTGCGCACAGGAAAGGGATAACACCTCTGCAGGCTGCCAGCTCCGTGCCCTTGTGTTGAATCCTATAAAAGTACTCTCCCAAGTGTGCATTATTTCATGCGGGTGCCCTCTGCAAGTCTCTTCATGAACACCTATTCAGCTGTGTTTCTTTTTCCATCTTCAGGACTACCAGAAGGCAAAGTGAGCAGATAGGTGATGAAAAGAGGGAAAATACAAAAGGAGGGCTGGGGAGGGAAAGGGTGAGGGCTGGGGAGGGAAACTCATTTTCTGTTTCCACCTGAGCAGGTCCCAGTGACCCGTCACAAGTGCGTGACTTGCCTGGTTTGGCAGAAATCACGGCACGCGGTCTCACTGGAGGGCTGCAGCGCCTGGCTAGAGCTACAAATCCTTTGTTCTGCAGCTCTGCCCTCGCTCGTGGAGGAAAGCTGCACGCATCTCCCTGCACGGGGCGAGGGGCGAGCTCCCAGCCCACTCCGTCCCAAAGGCACAGTCCCTTTTGCTCCAAATCACAGGGACAGGCCTCACCCTTCACTGGCACTTTCTCAGCACCTCTGCAAGGTGGATGCAAATCCCAAAGGGATCATTTTACCCTGGCATAACAGGTAAATCACCCCTGGACTGACCTGATGTGCCCCACTTTGCTACTCCCCTCCTGCCAGCCCCTGCCCAGATCCCACAAGGCTGGCAGCCTCTTCTGTGCCGCATCCTCCCACCCCGCTGCTGCGCTGCTTGGATAAAAGGTCCCCACCCTCATAAATAATCCATGTGGGCCAAATGGCTCATGCTCGCTCAACAAAACCGTGCTCCAGGAACAGAAAGGGGAGAGAGGCACGCTAACATGGCACCATGAGGGGACGGGTCTGCTCCCCGTGACACGCACCTCTTCTAATCCATTGTGGGCCTTCGTCCCTTAGGGTAAGAGGGCACTGGACTAAGAACATGCAGGGAAGTGCCCTGGCATTGCCAGTGCTTCGGAGATGGTGAGGAACAGAGGCCAGAGACTTAAATCAAATTGCCTGACTGCCAAGGTGTTGTGGTTTAGCCCGGCTGGCAGTCAAACACCACAGGAGTTTGACTGCCAGCCGTTCGCTCACCCTCCCCCCTCCCTCTCCGGGATGGGGGAGAGAAACGGGAAAGTGAAGTCTGTGAGTTGAGATAAAGACAGTTTATTAAGACAGGGAAAAGAATAACAACAACAATAATAATAATAATAGTATTAATAGTAATAATGTGTACGAAATAAGTGATGCACAATGCAATTGCTCACCACCCGTTGACCGATGCCCAGCCTATCCCCGAGCAGCCGGCCGCCCCCTCCACCCCGGCTAGCCACCCCTATATATTGTTCAGCATGACGTCAGATGGTATGGAATACCCCTTTGGCCAGTTGGGGTCAGCTGTCCTGGGTCTGTCCCCTCCCAGCTCCTGCTGCATCCCTAGCCTGCTCGCTAGCAGGACAGAGAGAGGCTGAAAAGTCCTTGGCTTGGTGTAAGCACTGCTCTACAACAATTAAAACATCAGCATGTTATCAGCGCTCTTCTCATTCTAATCCAAAACATAGCACCCTGCCAGCTACTAGGAGGAAAATTAACTCTGTCCTAACTGAAACCAGGACACAAGGACAGGGTCTATTCCCTCTGGCGTGCAGGCAAAAAAAACCACAACAGAGAAACACAGCCTCTGTCCTCATGCCCCAAGGCAAAGCCTCCCTGTCCTTGTTATCAGGACATCCCAGTTCCTCAGGCAGGTGTGCGGAGCTGAGCACAGCAGATCAGATTTTGGCCACCGGAGTAGGGATGACTTCCTGCTCCTGTTTGCCTTTTTTGGGTTTGTTGCAGATAGGGAGTGAAAAAGGTGGGAGGGAGGGATAACATCAAAGCAGATTCATCCTCTTGCTCTGACTAAATGTTGTCTCAGCTCCAGCAGTCTCCTGAGAGAGCGCGAGCACCGGGGGACAGGAGGGAGCTCTCTGGGGGTGCAGCCCGCGAGGGAGGGAGCGTGCGGGAGCTCCGGGTTCCTTGAGAGATAAAGTTTCATCGCCACCCAGTTAATCTCCTAAGCTCTTCATTGCAATTCTGTCTCACTCGCTGCCTCTTGAAATGAGCTCCCATTTGTCTGTCTGGTGCTAATTTCCCCTCATTTGCCTCATCGCAGCCATCATTAGAGGCACAAAGTGCCTCCGGTGCCTTTGTTCCCCTGCCTTCAGATGCCCCCCTAAGTGCCACTCGGTTTTGCCAGCTCTGCTCTCGCCCCAGCTCCTGGCAGCCTGGCCTGGCACCCTCGACGTGCCCCGGCCCTACACTGCCTGAGGACATGCAGCTGCCTGGGGCAGAGGCCATGCTACAGTGCCTGGTTTCCCTGGTGGGAGATGTAGCATGTACTGGGGTATGTTAAAAGACCTAGAAATGAGATTTACCAGTAAGGTTACGGGAATATATGCCAGGTCTATTGCACATTTTAATTAATAGCACCCAAATTTCCAAATTCCTGTTGCTTCCATTGCGCCATTCTTGAGCCTAAATGGGAAATCAGGACTTTTGAAGAGGCAGCAGTAAATGTTCTACAAACCATACACTATGGCAGTGTTGATCACCAGAAGGCATCGTGTAGAGCTCATCGTCTCCAGTGTGTTCCCATGTTTTGACAGACGGTGGCCCAGCAGCAAGGTGCTGGGTACAGATGGCTGTCTGGGAGCAAGTGGCTGCACTTCCCAGCTGTCCTGTGTATCCCGTCCCTCAGCCGCTCAGAGATGCCCCCGTGCTTCTGGGACCCCTGAGTTTGGAGCTAGTGGTACGCTGTGATGTTTGTGTCCCGATTTGTAACCCAGCCTGGAGCGTCACACTGCGAGAAATCTTGTGAAAATAAATAAATAAAATCTCTATTTCATGCCCCATACACCAAAATATGGCGTCTTGAAAACAAATATACTGCCTTGGGATTCCAGCAGCTGATGGGCACGAGTCAACCTCAATAGAGCCAGCTGGTGCAAAGTTGTGGCACATCTGATCAGGTATTTCATCTATTGACATTTATCTCCCCATGCCAGGCTCTTTGTAGAGCATGACCCAGTCTTGGCTGAAATGCAAGGTGTTTTTGTGGACACGCATTTTCTTGTGGCCTTTGCCATTATTTTTACACTCATTTCCACTTGTGATTTAGCTGTGTGTGAACATAGTCCTCCAGCGAGGAGAGATGAAGAACACAGGCCCCAGAGCACCTCCTCACCTTTCCTACTCCTCTGGAAGTTTTGAGTTGCGCTAAGTGCCAAGAATTTGGGCCCTCATCTGTTGGTATGTCTGCATCACTGCTAATATTTTCCTTCCTACCTTTTCCAGTGGAGAATGGGGTACATCTGATAACTGCCATAACAGATAGAGGCAGCTCTTTGTGGTAGTAAACGCAGCAATTAATGCTAATGAGGCTGCTGTTAGCAAGCAATACTATTGGTGCTGTGCTCATGCCTCACCAAATGCAAGGCTTCAGTTTGTTAAGCAGATGCCAGTGTTAACAGCCAAATTCTCTTCCCATGGATAAGTTGGCGTTAGTTAAATGTACCATTAAAAATAACCATTTAAAATGTTAATGAAAACAGAGATTGTGCCTGTCAGGGTTTCGCAGCCTTCCGCTGAGCCTCGGCCTCGCCATGCCGGAGGCGTGGAGGCTTTCCCCAGCCGTGTGTGTGAAGGTGGAGCCCCGGCAGTCCCGGGAGCCCCAGAAATTTGGCTTGGCTTCCCCAGAGCCAGTGGAGCTCAGCAGGAGCCCTCACCTCCGCACCCCATGCCAATACACCAGCCCAGGGCCCCCCAGCTCTCCCCAGCACTGGTACACGGAAGGGCAGCAAGTTCTGGCCTCATTTTCCCCCAGGACACCCAGATTTCTTCAATATATGTGTGCTCGTGGCCAGCAGGCTCACTGCACCCCAGCACCAGGCTCCCCAGGGACAGGGAGGAAAGGGGCAGGGAAGCCACCGCTGGGCAGGGTCGGAGAGAAGCTAAGCAATGGTACACAAGGAAGGGAGGGGAAATGAAGAAACATCACCTCCTTTTCACGTTTATTTCGTTTTTGTATTTTTTTGTATTTTTTTTTTTAAGATCACAGAAGAGCAGAGCATTCATACATGTAAAGAAACAGAAACGAGATAACAGAAGTTAAATACATTGAGAAAAGAAAAAATAAAAAGCTTCTTTTTATTTATTTATTTATTTTTCATCACTGGGTTTGGCTCATTCGTTTGTTGGGTTGTTTTGTTTCCGACCAGGTTCTGTTACACACACGCTTGCGCTTGTAAAATTTCCTTTCACAGAGCTAGTTCCGAAAACAAACCAATGGCAGAAAATAAAACGGCCGTTTTCTCGTTTCATTAAAGAGAAGTTCAGCTCATGTCTACAGTGCCGGGGAAAAATATATATAAAGATATAGATATATATATATTTATATGTATATAACACTGTTAATGAGGAGAGTTCTAACCACCCCACCGTGTAGCAAGAAGAAGGGACTGGCCTTCGTTTTCAAGGTCTAGAGGATGAAACTCTGCTCCGGCTGGGAAAGCTGAAAGGTTTGGGGAGGTGACAGCGGCGCCTCAGGGGCAGGTTCTGGCTCTTTGTCTCTTCCTCCCTGTCCTCGCACACGTGCGTGCACACACGTGCACACACGTCTGCTCCCGTTCTCGCCGGAGCTGCTGCCGAGAGGAAGAGGAGCAGCGTGGGTCCGGCTGCGTGCCATGGTGCGGGTGGGAGAGGAGCCTGGGGCGTGTGCGTGCATGCGTGTGGCTACACCGGGGAGCAAACGTCTTAATTTTGGGGAGCTGCTGTCCTCACCCAGCGGCACCCAGCTCCTCGTCTCCATCCACGGGCTCCACGTCATGTCCAGGAACAGCCCCATGGGCTCACGCTGCGCTGCCCGATGAGGCCCGTGGATGCGCCGTGTGCGTGCCCTGGGGGACCGGGAGGCGAGCAGAGGCTGCAGGGTGAGTGCAGGCAGGGAAGGGAGGTCCTGCCCCACCTGGGAGCTGCCCTGCTCGGATGCCACCCCTGCCCCTGCCCCAAGGGAAGGACCCTGGGTGAATTAGGAGAGCTGCTCCTCTTTCCCAGGCCCTGCTTTGGCTGGTCTCCTTGCCACACGCCTCTCCCCAAGCTGCAGAGGTACAGAGGGCCTTACCAGCGCATCCTCACCAAGCCGCCCTCTGCTTTCCTGCTGCGGGGAGTGAACTGATGGGAGCCGACCACCACGCAGAGGTTTTGGGGGGATGCAGGAGCTGCCTGAACGCCGTTCTGGCAAGTTGCAAGAAGGAAAAGAGAAAGAGGCTTTAATGGCGTGACGCAGCTCTCAGTCAGCAGGAGTCATGCAGTTTAAAAAAAAAAATATTTCTGGGCATTTTCTGGGCATCCCGCTGGAAAGGAAGGCGCTCTGTGACTGGTGCTGAGAGGCCACAGTCTGCCCCTCGGTCAACCTGGGAGCTCTGCGCATGGGCGATGGGCAGCACTCAGCCTTTTCGCCTGGCATCGTGTCCTGGAAATTACCATCCAGTTTCTCCATCGCTTCCCTGCCTGATGTTCTGCTCTTCCCATGGGGTGGTTTGCTTCAGGCAGCCCTAACTCAGGGAGTTTCTTGTACTTGAGTCAGAGAAGCAGTGAGATTGTGCAGCATCAGAAGAGAGGGACAGAGCTGCTCACCCCGTTGGCACCTCCTCCATGGGACCGGCTGGGTTGCTACATCATGCCAAGCACCATGATGACGGGGGCTGCTGGTCGGTGGGCTTGGAGCAGAGGGAGCAGAGCTGTGAGAGGGTTCGGGAGGAGGAGAGCTGTTTCCCTGTGCCTGTGGACTCCCTCGTCACGGAGGAGCGAAGTGGTAAAGCACTGTACAAAGGTGGACCTGAACCATCCCCGGTGGCAGGGCTGAGAAGGAACCTAAAGCAGCTCCTCGGCCTTCCCAGCTCCTCTTCCCCAGCGGCTGCTGAATCCTCAGGGCTCGCTGTTGCTCCCGAAAATCCCTTCCAGATGTGCAGCTTGCACTCAGCCTGCGGCTAAGGACGGCGACTTTGTCCGTGCTGTGGGCTTGGGCCTTCCAAATGGGGCTGCTCAGACAGGCGGCTTGGGGCACGGCCTGGGTGCCCCTGGGGCTAAGGAGGGCTGGCGGGGCTCGGCTATTCCTTGGCCAAGAGGGGGGCAGGCAGCAGTACGCGAGCGATCTGCCCGGGCGGTGGACAGTCAGTGGCGTGAGAAAGGTGTGCAGACAAAGACTAACTCTCGACACAATGCAGGTCACCAATGAAATCCTCATGAACGGCACGCTAACATGCACGGGGCGACGCAACGTCCCCGGTGGGGGAAGCGGGGAGGGGAGGGCGCACCACCGAGCGACACACCCGCGAGCTGCGGAGCTGGAGACGAACGAAAATGGACACGAGTGCCAAGATACAGGTGTCGGCCGGGGAGCCCCACGTCACCTTTCCCCACAGTTCAGGGACAGGCGGCCGCTCTGCTGTCTGTCCGTCCGTCCATCCGTCTGTCCGACCGGCCGCACGCTACAGGCACGTGGCTCAGGGTGGCCGCGCTCCCGCTGCCCAGTTCCTTTCAGAAAGACTTGCCTTCGCCCCTCTTCTCGGTCATCTGAAAAGGGTTAGAAATCTGCTAGCAAGTGTGGGGCCATATATTAACTCTAAGTCTTTGTTCCTCTGCTTGGACATTACCAGACATCTCATGTAACTCTCAGAATATTTACAAACCGGTAGAAGAAATACAATTTTTTTTTTCTCGTTTTGTTCGCTTCTTTTTATAACACTAAATGTTAAATCGCCATCGACCAAACACAATTACACTGACAAGCTCAAGGAACTGGTGTCCCGTTCCGAACTCCCGTCTCCCCAGTCCCCGACCAGCTGAGAGGCAGCGGGATGCGAGAGCACAGCTTCTCCGCGGGGGATGGGGAAGGTGGGAACATGAACGCGGAGTGGAGGTGAGGAGGAGAAACAGCATCAGAGAAAAGGGCCTGAGACGTGAGAAATACCTTTGCAACACCTCTGCTGAAGGGCAGAGGGGGAGAAAGGGAACGGGGAGAGCGGGTGGGCTTGCATTTCCCCTGTTTGTCCGAGCTCTCATCTCGATGGGTGCATTGAGCGATCCCTGCTCGAGCTGAGGAGGAGCAGGGGGATGCACATGCAGCAGCTCATGGGGTGAGCCTGGCGAGTCCCCCAACCCCACTAGGAGCAGGCACGGCCAGGAGCTGGCTGCCAGCACTGCTGCAGGTAACAGACCTCCTCTGTGCTTGTGGCCTTCCTTGGGCAGGTCTGCAAGCAGCTGGCCTTAACCCTGCTTTGCAGCCACACGACCAGGTACAGGTCTGCCTGGCTCCTGCAGGCAAGACCTGAACCAAGTGTCAGGGCCGTTTCCTGCTGCTAATGGGGAGGTGGCTTCAGAAATTGAGTGTCCTGCTTTTAGCAACATATTTGCCTTTAAACCGAAAGCCTCTGTGCCTTGACAGCCAAAAAAAAAAAATAAAAATCTAACACTGAAAAAAAAATCACACCCCCAAAACTCCTTCAAAGTACTCAAACCAATGAAGACACAAAACACAGGACACTGCCACCACCCTGGCAGGGCTCTAGGCAGTGCCTAGGGGTGACCTCACCACAGCCAACCCCCCCTGTGCAGGACAAGATGCGGGACAGCCCTCACAGTGCTGGCATGGAAGAGAAGCCTCAACCTAAAGAAAACAGTGGGCTCGCTTATCATGATGAGCAGCCTGGTGCCATCAAGTCACCTGCTGATAGCAAGCCTGTGACAGCAAACCCAGGTGAGAGCCAGACACGCTTGCAATGTGGTAGCATCCCAGTACGCTCCCAGCCCCGGCTTTTGGGATAAGCATCAGCTCACGGCTGCAGGGTCACCCCAAAGGGGATGAGGAGCCCTTGCTGCAGCAGGAAACCTGGAGCTGTGACCAAGACACCGAGTCACACAGATCTCCTGAAAGGTAACCAAATACTCAGAGGGATATGGGACATTATGGCACCAAGGCACAAATGCCCCAGGTATGACTTTGGGGCCCAGAGGAGTGTCGACTGAGCATAAGTCACCACCATCCAAGCCCACAGCACATCTATAGCAAGTCTGCTATCACCCAGCCTTCAGCCTCCCATCTCTCTCTCTTATTTCCTTGCTCATCCTGGCTGTCAGCGAGGAGCCCTTGGCTGCCTGCTCAATTGCCTGCCTGTCGCTGCCCCAAACAGCTGAGCTCAGCAGGAAGGATGCAAGCACCAGCAGCACTGCAGTGCCCACTGACAGCAGCCGGAGCAGTTCCTCCTGCTTTGGGAGAGGAAAAAGCATGCTTGCTGGTGCTTCAAAGCCCTGCGGTGCCGAGCACCCATAAAACATTGTCATGGGATGCTCAGTCATCTTGCCTGGGCTATCTCAAGTTCCTCCCTGTGTGGCCCCAAAAGAAGAGGATACCTGATAAAACCTCCATTTTACCCCTTTGGCTGCTGCGACACCTCCCAGCCACCAGCCAGCATCTTCTCACCCCCGACTCTCACGGCCTGATCTCTCCCTCTCCTTGCTCAGGACTCACCGGATCTTCTCCTGCAGACACCTCCACACACTGCCCTGGGGAGTGCGATGGCAAGCAACAGCCCCCTGCAGCAAGCCTTCCTATGGGAAATGGAAGAGGGAAGGGAATTGCACTACCTACTTCTTTGCTGCACCACTTCAAGCTCCTTCTTTATAAGCCCAGGATGTCGGACCTGGCATTTGTTTTTACTCTTACATTCACAGGTCCTGGACATCTTCTGACCCAATTTGCTTCAACCGTATAATCTGCAAAGTGAGCTTCATCACAGCAGTGGTGCAAGATACATACGCACACACACACACACACACGCACATCCCCACATCGCACACACTTCTTGTAACAGGGAGGACGACAACAAAAGGGGGCATCGGCGCTATTTTTGCATGAACACTGAGATGGTTAGGAATGACCACACCATGGCTTTCAGTCGAGGCATCGCTCCTACACACACTGTACCTACAGGACAGGCTGCTCAGCAATGGCCAAGGTCTCATCTCTCACCCCATACCAGCCCAGCCTCTCCTCCCCAGGAGCAGGCACCTCTTTGCATGCCGTACTGTTTTTTTCTATGCATTTGGACAAACACACACCTGTGCATTCACTCACATGAGTGTGTGCAAGCACTGAGCTGTAGCAGGAGCTGCTATGCTGCTACTCAAAGGCTGAGAGCCAGACAGGTGCAGGTGGGAGGGAAAAAAAGGTTAAAAAAGGATGCAGGCTGATTCTTGCAAGCGAGGTGGCCAGGAGGACACTGGAGAAGGGCCACCACGGGAACCTGTGCTGCAGCTGCCCCTCTATCCTCACCCCTCTTCTCTGCCCGAGTGATCTCTCAGCATCTGGTCTCACACTTACAAGGCAGGACATTATCTACAGCGGGATGAGCGTATGTACACATGGACTGTTCCTCTTGCATGCTTAGAGAGAGCAGGAGAAAGAGAAAGAGGAGACAGAGCGCGAGAGCCACACACACACACATGCACGCATGCACGCACGCACGCAGGCATACACCGGAGAAAGAGAAAGACACAGTCAAATTGAGGGGGAGAGGAAGAGAATTAAAAAAAAAAAGGAAATAAAAGTATGGTTTCGGTTGAATTGACACAACTTTAGTTCAGGCCAGAGCGTGATGTTGCAGGAAGGAGGGTACAGGAAGGATGGTTTTTAGCAAGGGCCCAGTGCACAGGAGCACAGGATGAGGTGAAGAGAGGAAGGGGTTCTTCACGGGACACCAGTGTGCAGAGAGCTTCAGATAACTTGCTCTGTTGTGTTTTTTTTTTTTCCTTTTTTTTTTTTTTCCTAAAAGTATGAACTGCCTGAGCATTGGCTCAAAAAAATGACCAAGAGCATCCAAAAAGTTAACTAAGTGGCTACAGACGCTGAAGCAAAGACCTCTTTCTGCAAAAGAAAGAAAGAGGAGGAAGGAAGGAAGGAAGGCAGGTGAGGGAGTATGGAAAAGAGGAAGGAGGAGAGAAAAGAAAAGGGATCTTCTGTTCGATTGGCTTTGCAGGTTTTGTTGGTGTGTTTATTTTGCAGCATCCTCCGGCAACGAGCTCCTTGCTGGTGCCCCATTCTCCCCCTCGCTTTGTGTTGCCTCCTAGACGGTCGGTGACTTGACGGCCGGCTTGTCAGAAATCGTATTAAATGTTGCTGAGTCGTCTTTGCTGTGATTTTTCCTCTCCCCCCTCTTTGCTCCTGAACACACAAAAGTTGTGAAAGAAACGGTCCTCTCCCTCTCTCCCCCTCTCTTTTTTTCTCTCTCCCCTCTCTTCGCTCTGTCTCCTGTATAACGCGTTTTGCTTTGTGTGTTGTCGTCGTCGTCGTTGTCGTGTTGGTTGTTGTTTGTTTTTTTTTAATTATTATTATTATTATTATTTTTAATTCTGATTTGTATTAACATTTGCTGAGTAGGCAGAGCAGGGACGCTGCCAGCAGCCACAGTGGGACGGCCAAACTCATGGAGCCGTTGTCTACTCTCCCCGTGCCAGGTCCTGCAGGGTGCGAGAAGGGAAGAGAAAAGAGGACAAGATCACACATGGTACCATGACAAGGGGCTCGAGGAGGAGCATGCCACCAATGCTCTCTCCTCACACGACACCCAGCCTGCAGGAACCAGGCTGGGAGCAAGCAGGAAAGCTCAGCCCCAGCTGTGAACCCCGCGGAGCCGCTCACACCTCCGCTGTGCGTCCCCCCGGCTCGCGATGACCTATCTTAGTGCCCACAGGGGCTGGTGCATTGCCATAGTCCCAAAATGTGGCACCTACAGGGCAAAATTAGGATTTTTTGTTAAGGGAAGGAAATGAACCTGCACGTGTGTGTGCGCGCACGCGGGTCTGTCGGAGGGGGCAGGGAAGAGCGCTGTGCCGCAGCAACAAATAACGCAGGCTCGCTCCAGGAATATTAAGTACTAATGCTCCTGACATCTCATCCATCCTCTCATCGACAGGTTTCCTCTTCTGGATGGCTTTAAAGGCAGTGGTGCTGTTTTAAATTCACCCCGCAATACCAAGCATTGGCAGTCTCTCCTCTGTAATGGGCAGGGAGGTGTACATGGCTGCAGTTTCATAAATGCATGCTCGTCGTTATTTACACGTGGGGGTATATCTGTGCATGTAGATGCAGTGTTTTATAGGAGAAGATACTGAAGTGTGGAGATAGATATGGGTCTATTTGTTGGAACTAATCCTACTGTGAAGGAAGACATGCTTACCAGCAAAAAGAGCCATTTCTAATGGGTGTGTGTGAGGAAAAAAAAAGAGAAAAACAAACAAACCACCCGTTTGTGAGATCCTGATGGTAGCAAAACGCAATTGCTCCATCTCACAGCCTGCAGTTTGCCCGACAAAGAGCCCCTCTCCGCTGGTGGAACACAGGTGCCCAGCAGCACAGTCACTATTAAAATTTAGCTGGTGACGTAAAGGCATCCCTCAAATTCTGTAATATTTTCATTTGTCTTATTTTTTTTTCTTAATGTAGCCTTTCACTTACTAAATCATCTGTTTCGTGTGGAAAATTTGTATTCCAACTGTGGCTTTTTTTTCAGTTATTCCCTGCTCATTTTCTGACTTGTCACACAAATCCTACAACATTATTTTCCCTCCCTGAACTCAGGAACGAGTTCAAGTTCAGTTGCTGCACTTACCTGAACCTGTGTGTCAGAGACAGTATCTTTCATGGTCAACTAACTGGGGGGAACAAGTGTTTGGGACCATGCGTGTCACATTTTGTCAGGGAAGAAGTCACAAAACATGACTCCTCTGGCCCAGCAAATAATCAAGAGCCCTCCAGGCAAGGTGCGTTGTCCGCAAAACATTTCCAGCCATTACATTTTTTACTATGCAGCTAAAATACTACTTGTCTAACACATACATAGACATGTAATACACGGCCACCTGCCCCTTCCTTGCCATTTTCCTAGGGTTCATATGGGATTAGAGCAAAGAGATGAACCTATGGAGGCACCTGGCATGGGAGAAGCAGAGGTATGTTAGACCCCGCCTGGGTACTGCTGCTCCAACAGGTGTAAGTGCTTGGCTTTGGGGTTTGTGTGTGTGGGCATGGTTAGGCATTGCATGGTATGATATGGTGCAGTATGGTACGGCGTGGTAGAAGAGATGAGCGGCTGCAATATGCAGGAATAAGGAAGGACACATGCGGCTCGGTGTGATGACGGTCACGCCAGCTTCTGCCCTGCTCGAGCTCGAGTGAGCAAGCTTGTAGACATCTGATGACCCAAGACTCCCATCCCCATGACTGAAAAATGATCATAGCTCTATGTACATCCTCACACTTCTCCGAGGAGCTTTCTCTGTGCCACTGCAGCACGCACAAATTCACCCTGGCGGCTGCGTGTGATCCCCGTGCCTTGCAGCAGAGCCAGCTGAAGGCCACACCAGGTGCACTGCATTTACCTCCACACGTGCTGTGAAAGCGTGGGACGGTTCCAGCCCGATCACAGACCAAAGCCTTGAAAACTCAATGAATTCAGGCATCGAGGGCACCGGTTATGGCCAACGCTCACGCCGCGGTCTCCGCCGCCCCCTGGCGAGCATCCCCGGCAGCAAAGTGTCCCCTTCCCCAGGGGACGGACGGGGGGGCTCTGGCAAACGAATGGTGCCTTCTCCGCTGTTCCCCCCTCCCCCCTTTGGTAACCTTAAGCCGGTGTCCTGAGAGTTTGCTCTGCCAGCTAATCTCCGGGGCTAACCACTCCCCGCAATTTGGCTGCACTGCCCAGTTCACAGCCGTGCAATGGCGAAGGGGGTTTTCTTCCACCACAGCCAGGGAAAAGAATTGGGTTGCTGCTGCTGCTGCTGAGCTCATATGCATATCTGGCACCATTTCACAAGTAAACCCTTGACAGACCCCAGACTCCAAGTGGCTGGCCGTGTCGGACCGCATTAATCAAACCAGGAAGGCACAGGCTGAAAATTGGCAAGGGCAAAGCGATCGCGCCTCCCTTCCGTGCTGCAACTAGCGAGGGGTGCAGATGCAGGTGGCCCACGGCCGGGGAGACTAACCACAGCCAGCCTTGGTCATCTGCGCTGGTGCCACAGCACGAGGCAGCGGATTTACACAGCTCCCTCTGGGCAGAAGGGGACCATGTGCACTGTCCTACATCTCTCCCAAGGCAGAGTAGCCCGAGCTGTGTCCATAAATTTAGCTAGGGAAAGGATGGAGCTGTGCCACCATGCCCTTGCTACTCCTGCCCACCTGCAGGTGATGCTGGACCCACACCAGCCTCACACAAAGGAGCCCCAGGGGTCCTTTCCACACACTGCTAGGAGAACACCTTCACATTTTCGAGTCATGGTGTGGAAGTGCAGGTGAGGCCCCAGTGATTTTTTTTTCCCCCGCTGCAGGCGAACCCTTCCCCGCAGCAGAAAGCTGAGAGTGGCTGCACGCTCTGGCACGAAGCGTGCTGCTTAGGCGGCGCTGCCAGAGCTTTATCAGCCTCGCACGCCAAGCCGGTGGCACCTGCTGTTATTAAGGGTGCCTGACCTTTCCCACTGTAAGGCCCCGCTTGCTTATCGCTTCGCAGGCATTAATGGGGCGGGAGGAATGTTCCCACGCTGGGTGTTTGCCTCAGGCTGGATTTATTTTGTTCTTCAGTGGAAGGTCAGCAGCCTAAACACTTCTGCTGCTTCTGGGGGCAAGGCTTGAGAAAGAAAAATATTTTTTAATTGCCAAAAAAAAAAAAAAAAAAAAAAGAAAGAAAGCTTGTGGCTGTCCCTCAGAACCTTTTTCTGCTCTGACACTGGCTGAGAGCCTTGCACCACTGCAGGGATTTAGTCTTTCAGCACAAGGTAAACAGCTACACCAAACGATCTGCCCCATACACATGGGTGTGTGTATGCTACATCGTACCATACGGCTGAAATGCTCCTACTGCCATAAAGGGTGCAGGAAAAGAGGGGGCGGGAAGGGTGGTGGGACTTGGATGAGAAGGTGGAGGGAGGAGGAAAAGCAGGGTGCTTCTCAGGTTCACTGCAAACCCCAGTGAGACTGCAAAGCCTGTTCCTCAAAACCAGCCTTCCAAAAGGAGCCCACCGCAAGAGACCAGCTCTACAGGGTCAGTCCAAGGGTCTCATCCAACCTTTAGTCCCGGCCCCTGCAGCTGGGGGCCAACTCAACACTCCTTAAGAGCTTGATTTTCACAGTATCACTGAACGGCTCAGGTTGGAAAGGACCTTACAGACCATCCATTTCCAACCCCCTGCCATGGGCAGGGACACCTCCCACCAGACCAGGTTGCCCAAAGCCCCATCCAGCCTGGCCTTGAGCACCTCCAGGGATGGGGCATCCACAACATGGAAGAACATTTTTTTCTTCCTTGAAATTCTGGCCTACCCGAAGACTTCTGTATCCACAGTCTCCCTCAATATATTTTTTATTTTTATTTTTTTTTTCGGCTGTTCACCTGTGCCCCGGCTTGGCTCGAGGAGCAGGGGGAGCTTCAGCAGGGGCAGGCGTTCCCGTCTGTGCCCTGAGCACTGCTGGAGGCTGCAGCCGCACGCCTCCTTCCCACCAGGTGGCAGCCGAAGGCAGAGAAAAAAAATTAAAGAGGAAATAAATAAATAAATAAATAAAAACGGGAAAAAAAATAATAAAACCACCCACCAGCTCAGGGCTCACTTGAACCCCGCAGAAGCCTCCCCTGCAAGGTGTCTGGCCAGGCAGGGATGCTGCGCTGCCAGGGACTCCCATAGATGCTGATGCTGCCTGTTTTGGATGGGACAAGGCCAGCACCGGGAGCAAAACTGGGGATCTTAGGGCACTTGTCCGCTGTTAGAGTCTGTCAGTCTGTCTAGGTGGCTAGCCAGAGGCCCTGCCTTCCTCCTCTGCAGTGGCAGACAGACCGTAAGTCGGCTCCAGCCTGTTTACAGATCTGCACAGCAGCATCCTTCCTGGCTGCATGGTGTCTGCAAGGGAATAACACTGGCTGGCATTAAAACACAGGGCTAGTGGCTAGGGACACCTGGGGGAGAACCCTGGGGTCCTGCACAGACAGACCTGCTGGCAAAAAAACCCTGGGGCCTAAAGGAAGGGTGCCAGCTCTGCATGCTCTGAGTGCAACGTGGTTATGTTTATGCGGCATGCAATCTGCCCCCCACTGGTCTGAACCTTCCCACAGCCACTATGCAGCAGTGTCCTTGCTAGAACAGCCTCAGGTGGCAGTTCTGAACTGCTGGGTTGGTTGTCCCTGTCAAAAGGAAGACGTCTATCCACTGTAGTTGCAAGAAACCAAGGTTGCATGGGTGAAGCTTCTAACCCGCTCTACTTCCGCCCCATGGAAAATGCCTGCTTCTGCATGCTCACTGCCTTCAGCTCCCTTTTGCAAGACTGATACCACCTCTGATGGCACCTATAGGATGTACAGAACTGTAGCCCTGGAGGCTGACCTGCTGTGCTTAATAACCCTTGCTGAACAGACAAACCAGATGAGACCAGTAAGCAAATCCACAAGCCCGCTTGGCTGCACAGAGGTATGCCTCCAAATGCTGTAAGCACCATGACTGCCAGCAGAAATTGGAACTACGACTTTCAAGCTTCCCAACACAGACCTTTAAAGGGGTTTTTTGAGATGCAAGCAAGGAGTAGATATATTCTTGGTCCATATGGAGAGGGGAAAAAAAATCACCCACCCATCTACATGTTTCACACCTGCACTCGCCAATGTGGAATTTCCCACTGACTCCCAGGTTTTATCACCTGAGTAAAACGAAGTGGAGATAAGAAAAGAGACAGCAGATGCCTGGGTTTTCTCTTATTTACATTATCAAGACTCTAGGGCTTGATAAGTCTGTTGGTGCTCATGGAGGAGAGCCCAGAGAGAAGTTTCAAAAGGCACCAGAAAGCTACAGGCTCTTCACTTGCTTTGGTGAATCTGCCCCTGGGATCCTCTCAAAGAATGTGAGATAAAACCCAGTGTAAGAGGACAATCGGACCCCATGAGCTTCTAGCCGAAGGTTAGGCCAGGAGGAGGCAGGAGACAGGCTTGAAAGACTTCTCTGTGATGGGAAGGAAGGGAGTGATGGCAAAGCAAGTGGAGCTGGCCTGACATTTTTCAAACTGCTCTTCATCCTCAGTGGCTCCAGGCTCCGTGCTGGTGACTGGTTAACTTTGCTTACAGCAAAGGTTGGAGTCTTGCTTCTTGAGCAAAGAGGACCAAAAATGAGGGAGGAATGAAAATATCCTCTAAGGGATGTTTGGCCTCTAAGGTCAAAGGGAAAGTGGATATGCACCATGTAGGCGTCTCCATGGCACTTCACTCCCTAGTTCCTGGAGGGGTCTTAGGTTTTACACTTGCGAGCTCCCCTGGAAGAAGTCATTTTTCCAGTCTGTTGACTCTTGCTAGGGCTTCAGAAGATGAAATCTTTATTATCATGAAGGCTTAAAAGGGACGAATACTGTTAATTCCATTTTCAAGGTCATACTTTGAAAGTTATTAGTTTCTTTCTTCCAAGGCTCTGCACTCTACTCTGAGGCTTTAGGGATTAGCAGTTTCTACTTACTAGGGTTCATTTGGGGCTTTTTCCTTACTAGTTTCCTGTCCATCCCCCCTGCTTTCAGAAGACATGCTTTTTCACTCCCTGTTCTCAATGTTGAAACTCTTTTGTTTGTTACTTGCTTATGGCCCATTCTTACTACCAGTTAGTATCTGTGGGGTTCTTCTCCTGTAATTAAAATTTGACTGTAACGGCACTGGCAATAGATTGGCTTTTCTAGAGGCAGAAGTACCACTGTGTAAACTATGGAGGATGCCCTGCAGCAACTCTCCAACAAGATTAAGGCAATGTCTCTAGTGTCTATCAATCTTAGCACACTGTTTAATGTATTTCAGAATTTGCTCATGGGTTTTTTTAGCACTGAACAGTTCTTCCCCATGTTTTGGAGCTCATTCATGGTGCACTAAGTACTAATCTATCATACCTCGTGTCACAGTGAAGATTCATTCTGCAATGCAGCTCACCCATCCTTCTCCGAGGTCTGAAGACTATCCCTGAAATCATATTTCTCAGTGTCGCTCTGAGAAGGTTGTGCTTTTCAAAAGATGGCTGCTTACACCATTTATCCTGGAGCTGGTATGTAGTATTGCTAGTCTGGAATTGAGCTATTATCATGATCAGTGAGGCTGGTGGTGGCCAGAAGACCACCTATGTTTCAAGGTTACAAATATTTTTCATTACTAGATCTATCCTAGAGGTATCAGAAAGTTCCACAGTTCTCTCACGGCTAAGAAATGTCTCCCACCTTTTCCATTCTCCTAGTAGTTGGAGGATATATATATATTTATATATATTTATATATATATAAACACCTTGCAAACTACTGATACAAAATCAGTTACTTACAACTCCCTTGTCTTCAAACCATTCATTGAAGACTTTCATCCTACAAGCAAAGCATCCAAAAAATACGTAACACAGAGTTTTTTTGGGGTCATCACAGGGAAGATCTAAGCTTTTTCTGCTTTTCATTTTTCTAAGATAGAAAAAACCAAAAAACCTCTACTCACATCTCAAGCACATGTGTAAGACATAGCAGACCGGCTGTGGCAACAGTTTGGCTTCTCATTAAGGAACAAAGAGCACAGCTCCCCTCACCCAGAGCATACACAGCCCTAGGAAGCAGGCTTGCTAATGGGAAACTCTGGAACCTCTTGAAAAATTAATATTTTCATCAGTTTTGTGCGTGTCTGTTTACCTACTTAATCCTTGCTACAGTTTTCCACAAGCTTTGCTGGGTATTTGGCATGGGAAAGATTTGAGTGGCTGTGAACAGAAATGAAGAGAGAGGGACACGCTGAGGGGTGCCTGGTAAGGAGATCGAAGCAGAAGGTGAACTAGATTGGGCTGGAGAGTGACCAGCATGCTAGACATTACTCTGGTACTGTAATCCAGTTGTATCACTGCCTCGGCCCTTCCTTTCTGTCTCTAGTGCCTGCAGCATGGTGCCCCCTGACCTGTCCTTGAGGTCTTCTTAAGGCCATCACTCCTCCCTGTGGACTCCCTTGCACCACCACCCTTAACAGAAACAGCCCCTGTGGGGTGAGAAGGCCCCCCCTGGGCCCCATCCCTCCTGGTGCAGGTGTGGAACAAGCTAGAATGAGGTTTTAGCTAGCTTTTGTCAAGGGCTGCTTCTGAACAAGAAATACGGGGCCCAGATCATGGGAACACCATAAAGGAGACCGCACACTTCTCTGGGCATTCAGAGAACCACAGATCTCACGAGAGTCAAGCCAGGCCCACGGGTTGGTGCACATCTCTAAAGCACGTGGTCTACACAAATACTTTTTTGTGCCATCTGTAGTTCTCATCAAAATATGGATGTGTGTACAGGTGTGAAGTTGCATGACTCCTGCTCACTTCACAGTGCAAGCAGGGCTTTCATGCTGGCTTCCTGGCCCAGTCACGGGTAATGCTGGAGCAGAAAGGGCTTCCACTGCCCATTCCCAGGCCAGTAACACAAGAAGGAAAGTCACTGCAGCTTACAGACAGCTGAGCTAGCCTACATCTGGGTGACTTGGGAGCAAAGGAAAAGATGCCTGCAGCCACTCTGTCCATCCTCTAGATGTTCTGGGGTGCATAAAAACTGCTCAGCGAAGGTGGGATGTGCCTCTGAGCATGGTGTGTGTGTGTAGTGCATAAAGTAATCTGGCTCAGGAGTGTACTGGTCCACCAGCAAGCATGCGTGTCTGTAACACCTACCGTAGAGGCAGCCTGGCTGGACCTCACTGAAGCCGTGCTGGTCACAGCACATCCTCCTCTGTGGCCTGACCCCTTGTGCCCTTGCTCCTGTCCATGCATCCATTTCCCAAATTGCAAAGGGACATGCAGGTGATGTTGGGGAAGGGCCAGTGCACTTCTTCGCTTGCCTTGCCGCTAGGCTTCTCCTTTTTGCAGGGATGCTCTGCCGACAGACCTGCTTGCCCACAGCAGGGCAGGCCTGCCAGGAGAGCTCTGCTTTTTCTGCAAGCCTGATTTCTTTGGAATGTTTTTTTTTTTTTTTTCCCCCCCCCCCTGTGCACCCCCTCCCTCCCAAATCCCCCACCTCCCTTCTCCTGGTTGTTTTTGTTTTTAGAGAGAGCGCCTAGACAGCTGTATTAATCATGCAAGCCCAGCCATGTGTAATGTGCTTTATCAACAGCAGAGCAGACACTGAATGGCAACTGGTTCACAAGCAGGCCCAGTGCAGTGCCTGAGCCGGGAAGATAAACCCGCTGCTTCCCAAACCGACTTACCGTCATGGGTTAGTGAATGGAGAGGCTGTTCACTTGGGACAATAACCAGAGGGGAGGTCAATTTGTTAGGCAAATTCTTAAGTGGTGTATAGTCAAAATGGGAGCAGGGGGAGAGGAGGAGGAGGAAGGTGGGAATTGTTCTTTGGCCGTTTTCTCTTAGGGGTGCGAGGAAATTTTGAGTGTGCTTGAGGATTAAATCAAGACAACAATGGCTGTTCTTCATCCTCCTTGCTGCCCTCCACACTTGGGTCCCCGTCAGCCCAGCTGGCAGCTCACCACAGGAGGGCAGGAGAGGGAGAGGGAAGAGCGAGCATTTAGGTACACTTTCTGTGCAGTGGGTGTAGGTCGGTCTCCTAATCTCTAAGGAGGAAGGTTCATCTGACAGCTTCCAAAACACACCTAACATATGGATGGTACCAGTTATGAGTGTCCTCCAGGCAGGGGACATCTGGCCCAGGAGGGTCATGGTCTGCCCGAGTCCTGCTCTGCAGGGCAATCTCTCCGTGCTACAGCTCCGATGCTATCCATCGGTGTCCCTACTGCACAACTGATTTTCCAAGGCAGGTGCTTTTCCATGGGCTCTGTGTTTTCTCCCACAGTGGTTTCACCCAACCTCCACTCTCCCAGCTGACTGCTGAGCCCTGACCTCTGTTTGGCAGGGCTGTTCTGCAGGCGTGCAAAGCTGCACCTGTGACTAACCAGATCTTGAAATGCCTTCGCTACCCCCAGTGCAAGGGCCCAGCCCTGAGGAGTATCTTCCTGGGACTTGCAGTCTCAGTTTCTACCCTCTGCTTCTGCTCTTCCTCCCTCACTGGATTCTCCACAGCATTACTACCGGAAAGGGTTATGCAAATATATGCAATCCAGGGCTCATTCTGGAATAAATCAATCTAAATTAAAATTAATGAACAAAAAGTACAGAAACAGATCAAGCAATAAAGCCATTTCTCTCTCTCTCCCTTGTGTCTTTTTTTTTTCCCTTTAAAAAAAGCTGGTTTCTTTTCTTTACACTTTTTGGGAAGGAATTAGAATGTTTTCTAATTTTTTAAACAGTCTCAGCAAACAGAAACTGTCTGTTGCTACCCAGAAAGCTCACCAAATAATGCTAGTAGCTGTAGTAGCAGAAATAATTCTTGGCATTTCTCTTTCCCCTAAGATGTTTCCCACTCCGTACTTATGATCCATTTTGGAGCACACTATCATCACCTCTGACTTTTATTCACTTTTAACCACATGGTCAAAAATAAGACATAATGACACTGCTTGCCTGGTACCTATGAAATATCAAGAAAAAAAATCAATATGATGTTGGCCTTCTGCCTTTGCCCTGTCTTGTTCTTTTTGTTCCCTTGGCCTGAAGCCCCAGCAGGCTTGGCACCCACTGCAATTGCAGCCTACTGACCTGGCAGGGATGAACACTGACCTTGAGTGCTGAAAGAAACTTGGCTTGCCTGATCCACCCTGCAGAGCCATCCCCTTCTGCAACGGAGAATGAGCTTTTGGGAAAATCTGGCTGGATACCACCAGCAGGGAGCAAGGTGAACCTTGAGTTGAGCTTGATCTCCAGGGTCACAGGCATTATCAGGTGCTGATGCCCTCCTAAGCTTGGTCCCTACAATCAGTATTTTTGTCTGCTGGTAATTTCTGTCAGGATCACCATAGGACAAGATTGGCTATTTTAGCCTGTTTATGCTATGTTTTCCCCAGCCCTACCAACAAGTATGATTCAAAGGCTCCGAAGGCTTGGGTTTTCATTGACCATTTCTTAGAAACCATCTGAGAAAGCAGTTGTGGCTTCAGTGAAGAAGACTTGAGAGACGGATAAGTTCTTTAACCATCCACATCGTACTGGGAGGACTGGTTTCTGTGGACTGCTCCCATATCGCTACCTAAGCAGCAACCCCCCTGCAAATCATGTGTTAACCCTTTACAATCTGTACTTTCTCATGTATTCCCCCATGCTTCTCCCCATAGCTTCAAAATGTTCAGATTTTCAACCTTTTGCCAAAACAAGGAGACCCAGCTCACAGGACAGCTGCCTGCTTAGCTTTGTTTGGGCAATGGAGGAAGTGACAGGGGAGCAGCCATGGGTGGAGGTGACCACTGCAATGGATGAGCTCTCTTTCCTCTATAGCTAGGACCTCCACGGGGAGGGAGGAGAACTGAGAGGGTATTCCAAAGAAAGGTGCTCTATGTTTCCCACTCTGGTCATCAGACACAAATGAACATCTCTTTTCTCCCTTCCCCCAGCTCCCACCCACTCGATGAAGGCATTAGTGACAGCACAAGCTACACGGGCTACAGCTAAATGGAGACTAGCTACGAGCTACAGTCGTACAGGGTCATTCTCCGATCAGTGCGCGTTTTGGCAGAAACACAGGACTGCTCATTCTCCTTTTCCCTTCCCCTCCGCCAGTTATTTACACACTATTACTGTAAATCTGTGTTGATGACCATGACTGGATTGTGCCACCCTCTTGGCAACAAGGCATCCCCCTGTGGAGCTCCTGGGGTTTGAGCTAACCATGCTGAGAAAGTTCCTGGTTAATCTGTGGTAAGCCCTCATTGCAAAACTCCCGAGGGGAAGACTTAGAGGTTTTGAAGCCTGTCAGGCTGGGTAAGCCATTCTGATGTGGACACTAAGGGCTAATGATAGAGGAGTGAGTCTATGTGCAAAGGGCTGAGGGCAAAGGGGCAAAGGAGGAGGACAGAGATGGAACCAGTGGCATACTAGTGACAGATGCTTTCGAGGTACAACAGAGATCCCATTTGCCGTGATGTTGGCAGGTGTGGTGGGGAATGAGCAAATTCTCCTTCCAGAAGAAAACCCCTTAGAAAATCACTTGATGATACACTAAGGCCAGCTAGGTGTTCTGACATCCCATTACAATGTGGTTACCATGTGGGCAGGAAAATGTGATGAGGTGACATCATCCTGGAAGACTTTTCAGGGCAAGTTCCCTGCTGGAAAATCAGGAGAGATGGAACATTTACCAGGGACAAATCAGCTGAGAGCTGAATCAGCTAGGCTCCACCAGCCTTCTAGGATACAGCCTCATCAAATTCAAGTCCCATGTGTTCAGCTGAATGGGCTTCTTCTGAGTCCCTAGCCTGCCTGAAAACAAGATGTTTTCACAGCAGCTAGCTGATGATAGCAATGCTTAGCATGAGCACAGTGCTCTTCATCTCAAAACACCTTCCTTTTAAAATTAATGCTCAAAGCCCTACAGGGCAGGGAAGTGTTACCAAGGCTTAAGAGAAATGGAAATTGAGGGAGAAGAGGCTGCGATTGTGGTCACTGAGGAAGGGCTTGTTTGAGAGCTGAGGACTGCATCTCAGAATATAAACCCATAGGGAGAAAAAGGTCAAACAAGAAGCTTTTATGCCTAAGGTTCCTTTGAAAGTGAACAGCAAAGTAAAAGCAAATGTTGAGATAAACCAGTATCTGTGCTGAAGGCCCACATTAAAGAAGCTGGTAGGGGCTTTCAGATACCAAATGGGGTCCAGAGTATTTAAATTCTACTTTCCCCCTCTGCAAAATCCTCTTAGCGTGTCCTGGGTC